>NC_135837.1:9197500-9410000 GCF_029677425.1 Wolffia australiana | reverse complement strand
CACGGCTTTCGTGTCCTGGTCTGCAGGTCACATTATCTCTCCTCTTCTTTCAGTATTATTACTTTCCTCAATGCCATCCTTGCTTGTTCCTTTGTGGGGAATTTTCGACTTGTAGGTGTAGCCACCGAATCGAGAGATAGGAAATTTTTTTCCTGGTGTTGGACTCGTGTCGCTCTTGACAACGGTCATGGTTGCTTGTGGACAGTGATTGTCCTCCACCCGTCGGGCCTTCGAGTTGACCATTCCAATCATTGGGAGCCTGCCTGCTTCCCTAGACCCCTCATGTTGTATATCTGGTCCTTTCACCCAAGGTCAGCAGTTATCGACGTACTTCATCGTTGAATTTACCTCACTTGCATCATTCTACATCGCTGCATTTCTGATTATTCCCCCTCTCCCTGTGGTGTAACACAAGCCATTCGATCCCAGCCCCGTCATATTACATCAAAGGCTTTCTTCAACTTTGGAGCCATATGATATTTATCCCTCTTGATGAAACCCTCTGATTGCTTTACATAGACATGTTCCTTTATTTCTCCATTGGGAAAGGCTGACTTGACATCAAGATAATGCGAGTCCCATCTCCATTGAACTGCAGAGTCCACTAAGATGCATAAGGTATCAATTATTGCTACTGGTGCAAATACCTCCTCAAAGTCAACTATGAGCTTCTGGACATAGCCCTTTGAGACCATCCTTGCCTTATATCTCTCCACCTCTCTTTGTTACTTGTTCTTGAGCATGAAAAACCAACTTTGGCCAAAGGGATTTAAGCCTTTAGCTGAATTCATTGGCTCCTATATCTGATTCTTCTCAATGGCGTCTGTATCCTCCCTCCCTCATGGCACCTCCTCCGTTTCTATCAGGAGACTTTTTGGTTCACTCTCTATCTCCAATCACTCTAGTCGATCAAGTTGATTTGGCTCAGAGTCTTCGTAAACACCCTTCAGACATTTCAATCTCCTAGGAAAGCTCTCTTCAGCAGTGAGAACAGAATCTCCTTTCCATGGTATAGGGCTCACTTTATGTGGAGGTCATGCACCTGATCATCACAACTATCAATTATAATTGGAAAATCATAAGTGAATCAAATACAATGATTCTTCTTCACAAGAGGCAATGTCATAGTACCATTTGGTCTCTTCTTCGAAAAAAATATCTCAGCATGCATGCACCTTTCCACCTATTGGGCCATAGTGAAGATAAGATTTAGCCCCGATTTCATAATCCATGAAAATTACTAGTCTGGTTTGATCATCCAACTTGCTCAAGTGGTCTCCAGGTACTTTTACATGATCCAGAGATCCAGCCTTCAGTCACTTGGTCACCAGCCCTAGTATCAAGTACGACATGTCAAGCGGCGGATTATTTCCCTCGTTCCCCTAGAGCAATGCATGATATAGAGGTTCTATCAAGGTCATTAAGGGTTGACTTTCTCTTCTCTTTATGATAACTGGGCCATATTTTGGCACATTTATAACACTTAAGTTTAAAATTATCTCAAATCTTGTGTCCTTTGATGGCCTGGAGTCTAGTATTCTGAACACAATATGATCCCAAATTCTTCACCTTCAAGAACATCCATCTTTCTTTAAATTTCAGCTTGTGATCTAGTTGTCCCAATATCTAATCAAATAGTGCACCGTAGATAACCAAAAATACATGCTAATCCTTCTTCTTTGTCGCCATCTCTATCTCAATGGCTTCCTCGAAACTATGCACCTCAAACAAAACTGCATTCCATATCCATAGAGAATAGGTGTGCTTACAAGAAAGACATGTTCAAAGACCTTGGTACCATGATAGAATATCCTATAGAGTCATTCTCTGATGAAGACATCATTGTAGCTTGAGAGACATAGTAGGTACCCCCACATGGCATGAATCTGCTCCTCTTTCCTCCTCAGATAATAATACCTTCTCTGATACCTAATGTTGGGAAACAACCCAGGCTATACCACATCTTGACAGAACAAAGAAAAAAACAATCCTGGTTGGAGAGAATGATAGAAGAATAAACAAAACCTTGGATTCTAATTCTGAAATGCAAGTCTCCTCCATTCTATCCAAGGAACATGGGAGCAAGAAAAAAATCTCAAAAGTCAAAATGTTGTGTAAACCTGCTTTTGATATGGCATCCATGTCACCTCCACAATTATAGTTAGGGTGTAGAGATTCAATCAGATTTATCTAATTTGGATAGAATATTCCCTGATCGAGAATTCGGAATGATCAGACAACGTTGATTGTGCACGGATCATGCCCTTTCAATCATGTCCATAATTAGATTGTCAGTATGATTAGAAAATCAATGGCCTGACCACTGATCTGATCATAGATCCTTGATCCTTGATCAGATCACTAATCTGATGATAGATCTATTAGGTAAGATATTGATAAGTTACTTCATCCCATCATTAATATGTCAAACATAATTAGGCTATGGGTATATTTCCTGATATCTGATATCCAACCAACTGATGTCTGATATCTAGAAAGTCACGGTGTATGAAGATGTTGTGAATATTCAATTTGGATGCCACTCTTGTAATGGATACTGCATATTGGTGTGAATATCATCACCATGTTAATGTTAACAGATTGAAATACCAGATATCACTATCCATATCTAGATATCAAAAGATACTTTAATAAAATCAATGAATACTTTATACTGAAAATACCGTTCAGTAGAGGAAATAAACATCACACTAGTGATATCACATAAATGTAATCAACTAATGTTTTTAGTGCATTATTTCAATGGTTATTGCTCATGAACCATCATAATGAGGTAATTCCTTAAATTCACGGCTAATATCATATATAAGCATCATTAAAATCTCATAAAATGAGATTTCTCTTCCTGTTAGTCATTAGGGGCTAATCATTTGGGCCATTTTATGAGATGTGGACCATTAATTTGGTGTTTTATTCCATATCTAAAATTTCAAAAGTCTTATTCAATATATATATATAAAGTTTTTGACAATGAATGAAGCGACCCTTACATGATGTTCTGTGCTCTGGAGGTCTACATTCTCATTACTTTAAGGTATTGTGGGAGGTGGTGGTGGGGCCTAGATCAAAAGTATCCTTATCATTAAAGATACGTATCCTTATCCTTATCCTTATCATGCATCGATATTTTTTATTATAAAATATCTGAAACCTACTTTCATCAAAAGTATCCTTATCATTAAAGATGTAATCTTCTCCTCGTGGGATTCCTGAGATCAAAAGTTCTCATATCATTAAAACTTTCACTAGAGTAAAAAAAATCTTGAAAAAGAGACATGAATTGAGGTTTTTTGGCTAGCTGGTAGCATAGTGGAGTTAATTAGTGGGGTGCTTGGCTGGGCCCTTAGATGGTTGTGCATGTAGGCTAGTTGGCTTATAAAAATTCTGGTAGAAAAGTTGGGTGGCATGAGCACTACCAGGCCAGCTTGTTGGGCACCTAGCTAGATATGCTTGTAAGCTATCAGGATTGAGTCCCTTGATGGTACCTGATATGTCTAAATTTAAAGATGCTTATGTCATTATTTTAATTTATACTTGACGGAAATTATTTCTAATTAGTTTTACACTTAAAATACTACATAAATAAGAATAATTGGAGGTAAAATTTTACTTTCAAAAAGTATTAATCTCAAAAATTTTAAAATCATTTATGATTCAAATTAGTTTTGAAATGCTTAAAAATACCAAAAAACACTATCTGAACACCAGTTGGAAGCAGTAGGATTTAAAAATTTAGTGGATTTAAAAATTAAGTTAAATCATAAAATATCTGAACACCACTTGGCTATGGGCAATTCAATTTAGTGGATTTAAAAATTAAGTTAAATCATAAAATATTTAAAATTATGGACTTTGAAAAAAAATTATAATATTTTATTCTTATTACTGTTGGGCCTAGTGGGTGGGTGTAGTAGGATAGAGGGTGTGTGGGCATATGTACTTAAATCCAGATTTTTATGCATAATCTTGATCAAATCTGAGGATTCCATGTCACAACTGTAATCCTGATGAGGAGGGAGTAAATAAACAATCTAGATTTCTCCAACTTCAAATCGTGATAGCTAACGATGCACAAAGAGTTATAAATTGAAATTTTAAGGTCTTCACACTTTGTATTCATACGTTGTCTCGAATCTGTAAACAGACCCTCCAACCTTGTAAAAATAGAAACTTTGGACTTTGTTCCTAATAATGATTAGCCGAGTGATTTGCTGATTCAAATATATTTTGAGTATTTTCTTGAGGCTTGGGAGCAAAAAGCTGAAGGAATGACAATCTAATCAAGACTTGTGAAGAGAAAGCACCACTTATCCTGTCAGGTACATGATATATAAGTTAGCATTATTCCCATCTTCGTCTTTTTTATTCGGTTATTATCATAAAAAATAACATAGGTTTTAACCATCCTACATGCCACCATCAACTCTGCCAATCACATGGCATGTATCTGCGTCATCTCTAAATCTGCATCAAGTACTCTGCTAATCCATTACCATCTCTACTGCAATTTGTGATGGTAAAATCCTTTTTCCCTACTCACAAGAATCCCAAAAACTTGCCACAGCTTTCTTCTCACCTGGATCCACAAAAAGAATAATTTCAGGAAATTTAGTTATAATTAATTATTATTTGTAGCTATAAGATTCACTAAGATTCATAAAACTATTCCATTAATTTGGATGATTCACTTAAATAGGATAAATATTTACTCGCTTTTCCAGAATTATGTAAATTAATTTACACTTTTTTACCAAAAAAGTGACACAATCGCTGGCCCGCAGTCCAAGGGAACTGAATTGCCAAAGCTCGCAGTTCAGAATAAAGACATTTGAATCCCCTAAAAAATATTTAAATAAATCCATAAATACTTATTCCAACTTATAACATTATTTTCACAACAAATTCAACATCACAAAATTCTGTAAAAACACAAGAAGATGGGGAACATAATTCTAAAATATAACAGACCCCTAAAATTATTTAAATAAATACAAAATAGAATTTATTACTTATAAATTATTTTATTAATTAAATTAATGTGAAGAATTATATATGAATACCAGAAAATTATATTTGACTCAGATGAATTAAATTTACGAAAACTTTAAAATTAATACCATAATTTTCCTTTGTCAGTTTTATCATACATAGATGAAAAGCCATAAAAAAATAAAATGAATCACCAATAATGTTTTATAACACATGAGAGTGCGATATTTCTAGAAACTATGATACACAAAATTGTATATTCAAAACTGAGCTGTAATTTTATAATATTTAAAGTACGCATTTACTAAGAAAATAATTTTATACTACAACTAAAATTATTTATGAATATAAATATATGAACCAAAATTTTTAAGCACAAAAATAAGTCTGTCCATTGACACTTCTCTGAAATGATCGTGAGAAATTTTCATTAATGGATTTACCGGGGTTTTAGATATTTTAGATATTTGCTAGCCAACCCACCTAAAAAAGTGGATTTGAATAATATTTTTGTTTTGTGTATTATTTTGATTCAATATTTTATTAAATAATTATATTTATGCCAATGCTATATGAATTTAGACAAAATAATGAGCATCACACTATTTTTATATTTTTGGTAATAATAAATTCAAGTTATGTATATCTAATTAAGCGCTAGATTAATTGAAAATTCTTACCCTTTTAGGCTGTTTTTCGTAAATAAGATTTATATGTCAACATTTTCTGCTATTTTTGGCTATTAAAGTGCATTAAATTCCTAAAAAAATAAACTATCTCAAAAATAACAAAGGACATATTCGAAAACATTCAGTCGTCATAAAATCATTACTGAAAAATTCATTAATTATATTATTTAAAATGAATGCTAATAGGTATAAGAGAAATTACGAAGTATTATAAAAAAATTGAAATTATGGAATATTAAAAGTAAATATCTAAATTATTCTTGGAATTACTTCTGATTTGATCCTAATACCCAAATAATATTTCACAAAAGGTTTACCTGTAAAGTAGTCTATGACTTTTACAGGTAAACCTTTTAGTACACAAAAGACCAAATGTATAAAAGTATCCAATCCACAGTTCATGATTATCATTATTAAAGATCATTTACTTTAATATTTACTAATTTCTATTTTTGAAAATTTTTCTTGATTTTGATCTATTATAAAAATATTTCTTATAATAATTTTTCGTCCATAATTGTTTACAAAATCAAAATACATCATCCCATGTAATAGATAAAATACGATAGAAAATGCTTTGAAGTATTGATCCAGTGAGTTTTTAAAATATGTCTGCTTATATGACTATAAAAACATACATGGGTGTTGATTAATTCATTTTGTATAATCGAAGCCTCTGTTGGTTAAACATTATCAACAAGTTATCATGATTTTGGTTACAGACACATAACTGAATCTCAATGGATTTTATAAAGTTATCACTGAATATACAATTTTACCAATTTATATGTTCCATAAAAATCATTGATACAATAAGCAGAATGAGGTAATGATTACATGAATTTATTCTATGTATTAATATCTTCATATTTTCCAACTACTATACAGATATATAAAAGCCACTTTTATGTGTCTGTATAGTAGTTGGAAAATAATACTCCTTAAAATAAATAGTTTTATAATTATAATATCTTTAGTTAAGTTACATTATCAAATTTTATTTTTTTATAAAAAATAAAGATCTCGACATTCTATTATATTTTCATGTGGGATAAATTCTCTTGAATGTTGTACCTTGGAACTGATAAATTATAACGACCTTTATGGGAACTGAGAATTCTCTCAAGTGCATCATGATTTTTCAAAAATTCTTTTACTCAGTTTCTATAAAATTTATATCGTATAATATATCAGTCTTTATTATTAAACAATTAAATAGTTCAAATTTTTAGGAGCAAGCAGAAAGGGATATGTAATGTGTTTTTCCTTCTTCAAAAGATTCCCAGTCAAATTATGAGAATTTATGATCAAATTAAATTTGTAATAAGTACAACACTAAATTACCAACAGAATAATCAACCTGTTAACAATACAAAGGTTGAAAAAATATTAAAGTACATAGGATGACATATAACTCAAGAAAATCCACATAATTCAAGTTACCTTACATCATTAAATCTGAATGATATTATGAAAAACAATTTATGCTTCTGACCAATTTTTTTTATGATTCAAAAGTGTTAAATTATTTTGTGATTCTACTGAAACGATTCTACTCAGGCATTACCTGATAAATCATATCTGAGCAGACCCGTTTTATGGATTTTTTTATTATATATCAAACAATTTTGACAAAAAGTAAATATCTGACAAATATCTAGAGGTTTTATGAACACATTTAGTTTTGAATTTTAGTTCATACAAAATAATTAAAATCATAATTTAAAGATGAAAAAAAATCAAAAATTAAACCCCACAGTTATCCATACGTATAACCCCAAGATGATTGAATTTTTAGAAATTAAAATACATTTAGTTACTAGTTAAGATTGAATATTTCAGTTTTCTTCTCTTTTAAACTCATCCACAACCCTTTCAACCTAAACATTATGTAAAATTAATTATTAAATGCCAACTTTCACTATTAAAAAAATTGGATTCACCATTACAAAAATCCTGATCATGTGATCACAAATTGGAGTACAACAATTATTTGATCTCACTTGAATACCGTCAGTAAATATCTTAGTTAAGATCCACATCTGGGTTTGCTCTTGGAAAAAATGTGACTAAAACTGGAAATATGAGTCAATATTTTACTTTGTAAGTCTTTCTTTAGTTATTTAGTGAATAGTTTTTGATGTGTTTCTCAGAAATTTTCACAAAATGTGTCTTTGATGTTAAAAAATTGTCATTTCTTGATTATTAAATACTAAAATTTTTTGAGGAATTGTAAAGTATATTCTAAGCCAATAATCATCTTGGAATATTTGCTTAAAAAAACCTGAATCTATCTAAAAACTAATTGTGGCACAAGCACTCAATTTATGAAAGAAACCGAGTTAAACATTAATCGAGCTTTAATCAAATATTTTTATTAAATTTGGATTTTAACAAATATGTTCCAACTAATCATAAAAAAATCACAACTATTCAAATTTTTAATAGAAATATGTTGTATACATTAAATTAAAATTCATTAAAAACTTCATTTATTGGAATTTTTTGTGTATTAGTGTCAGATGTTTGGTGATTTTGAAGGACATAAATGGTAAAATAAATTACATATTGCCCGAAATCATTGGGTCCTTGGGTCTTTGAGATATTTTTCATACATATCTTCCCACTTAGTGTCAATATAAAATTTTCTAAATTCAAGTAGTATAAAATAGTAAATATTAATTTCTTAATTGGTGGCCTTTGATACTCAAAATTATAATTGGTTTCGCAATTATGGTAAGGATATTACATACATCTAAATTAGATAGGATATTTGTTCCCAATAAATGCATTACATAATTTGAATTAAATATTTAACTAATATCTAAATTTAAATTTTCATATTTTAGTTGTTATGGTAATATCATATACATGTTGAGATGTTTACTGCATCTTACTAGGGAATGAGTGCTTGTTTCATACTCATTTAAAAGCGTGGGGTACTTAGCTTGTTTCATATGACTGAGCTGGTTGCCATGAGTTAAAAGCAAAGTTAGTTTTCAAATTCTGGGATATCGATTTATAAGTCAAATATGATTACACCAATACGAAATCTTATGAGAAAATGTAATTTTAGAATACATTGCATTTTCCCAAAACATGAAAGCACATCATAAAATGTATTTTACACCCAAAATCCTGGGATCTTAATTTTAGAATATGCTTACCAATATCCATATCCTAATTTATCCTGATATTGACATCTGACTGTCTCACGGTTTGGATGACTACATTGGATATCAGCATCAGATATGGGTTCTAGAAATATATTTTAAATGTGTAGTTAAACTGTAGAATTTGTACAACTTTTTGATTATATATGCTATTTATTAAATGATTTTACCGATATTCAGTCAATTTACACTTATTGTTATAGTGATAGTTCATAATTAGTCCAGCCTGGGCCAAAATAAGCCCAATACAATGTAAAGTCATGTGTTTTTTTTCATTTATACTATTTCTAACTTTCCTTTTTTCATATGGGATAGTGGGTGATTATTTTTAAAACTGATATCCAGGATCGGATATCGATATCCGGTGCTCAATTTTTTGTATGATTTTTTTTATATCTGATATCCAGATATCGGATTTTATATCAAATATTGGATTCGATGTTCGATAGTGGCATCCGCCACGTCCCGTCCCCTACAATATCCATCCCAATGTCGGGTATGAGACGGATACTCAAGATCCATCTGAAATCTGATAACCGGTATATGAAATCAGCTCAATTACATTCGGATATCTGGTCGAACGGATATCGTATTTCAAACAGCTGAACACTTCACTTGAGTGTTTCTGAATTCCACGAATTTTAGAATATTTTGGATAGTATGTAAGCAATCAAAAACGTTTTGATTGCATGAATTATTAAAACGTTCATAATTTTTCATGAATGGTAGATATGAAATACGAGCAACATAAATTCAATGTTATATTGCTTAAATGCATATCAAAACTTACATTGGGGGTGGGTGGAGTAAAAATCACAATGATGCTCTTGCAGTCATAACTTCATTGGTTGATAGGCCTTACTAAGATATTATGCAGCTTTTGAGAATTAAGATATTAAAGTAAGCATGTGAAACTGAAGTGATACAATCCAAAAATGAACAGATATGCTAATTTTATAAAGTATCCAAATAATGTTACACTAAGACATTTCAAGGAGAAAACCTCCGTAATGATTACGAATAAAACAAGACGAGGCGAAATGGGGATCATACCTTCACGGTTTCAAGGAGTAGGAACCCGGTTCAGGATAGTTCATTTTCACCTGCTCCAACCGCTCAAACCTGAAACCTCTTATTCTGAGCTCCTCGCTGATAGCCTCATCTCTGTAGTCTACATGCTCCAGATTCCACCCCTTGTTGTGAAAAGAGCCCCCCACTCTCACCTGAAATAACATTAACAATATCAGGCTTTCTCATCAATCCATTGCCAAGGATTATTCTGACATGATAGACTCGTTATAATGCCTACCTCTGCCCCATCAACGGCGCTGACAAGAAGTGACCCATCCAGAGAAAGCCCTTCGAGATAGACGTCCCTCCCGTCGATCACTAGAGTAGACTTCTGGGTGATGGAGCATTCTCCCCTCACCTTCTTCTTCACTTCGGAGAATGTTGGGCCCCACTTAGATCTCCACGTGACGCGTGGCCACACCTCCACCTCTTGATTGTTGAATGACTTGATCACAGGGTCTGCCACCTGGACTCCAGCCTAAGTTCGGAGATAGCCATAAGCAGGTCTTAGGACACTCTCCAGTGGGGTTTTAAACAATTGGATTATACCTTTCTGAGGATGAGGCAGTTGGCCCGGTAAATGGCCATTTCTCCAGACGTTGCGCTGTGATATGGGTTTCCTTTCGGAACCTACATTATCATATAAAGTAGATATTCATGAGTTCATACATGAATCATGTCTTTAAATAGTGTTTAGCTCAAACCGTTTAAAAACCTGTTTAACTAATGAATAAGGTTTGACGTCCTTGATGACTACGAACGAGAGGATGATGGGTATTCATAATCCTCCATGTCATTCATCAGAGATAGGACGACGATGAGGACTCGCTATTGTCATAGTTATTCATATGCATACATTTGAAATGACAATGATGACTTGTCATTATCAATTTTAACCTAAATTCATATGAATGTAATTTTTTTTCCCAATTTGACGACAATGATCACCCCGATCTTGTTTGGTATCCTTCATGACGATGACAAGAAGACTAGACATTGGACTGTGCCAGGTTGACACTGATAATTGGTTAGCAGATATAAAAGACTATGATGACTCGTCATCATCACAAATGCTTGAGATAATGACGATGATGGAGGATAGAGGTGATGAAGATGAAATTGTCCTCTTGCAAGCGTACTAATGGAAATAGAGATTTATACATGTAATGTGAGACAAAGCATTGAAAAATATACTGTCTCAGTATAACAAATTGAATTGATAAAATATGTCCATATACCTTCTCAGCATCATAAACTGGTTTAATATACGTATAGCATGCCATCATGTGTTTCCCTTTTATATTTGAAAAAAAATAGGGAACATCACCCGAGAAAAGTTATCAACCCTGATGTGTTTCCCAAATATTCATGGAAAATATTAAATAAACCTAGGGCCCGTTTTATAATTACCATCGCAGCATCTCCTGGATTATTTTTCACTGGAGCATAGGCAAGCCATGTGTCAATTACCTGAAAAAGAAAGCCTAGAGGTCAGTCAGATGTCAAATTAAACATGCATGATGACACTTACGGGGAAGAATGATGCACCACAGCAGAAATAGAAAAAACTGAAGAAATCAAGAATTTAATTCCTTAACCCTCATTATCATTACAAGAATGTGAAACGGGCCCATTATCATGGGTCATTACAAGGAGATTATCACAGATCATTACGAGGAAGAAATATGCACCACAGCGGACATAGAGAAAACAAAAAAAAAGGTCTTCAGGAAAAGAGATCATTTCCTAAATCCTTAAAGTTGATTAAAGATATAGTGGAAAATTTTTTTGACTTTCAATTAAAACCAGCCGCCGAGGGAAAATGGCCAACATACTGTGAAGCCGACCCTAGCAGATGGAGGCAGGGTTTTGGGATAATCTTGCATCATGCACTCTAACCTTGTCGATGACTTGAACGAAGTCTTGGTGGAATCTTTATACCTGAAAAATCAACATTAACTTCCATGCAAAGCAAAGACAGGACCTCCATATCATTTATTCACCATGCAAAAGAATTTCCTGATTTCCAAAGTCAATAAGGATTACTTGGGGTTCACAAACTCAGCAATGGCTCCATGAGTTTTTGAAACTTCTTGGACATAAGGTTCAATCTCCAGTATCAACTGCAAACAACACAAGAATCATGTAGTGAATGATGCTCATATAGCACTGTATTACCTGCATGAAGAGAACTACACCGTACGCAAAAAATCAAGGAGGTCAGATAAGGATTAAAAAGAGATAAATGTCTCAATATTTAAAAACCTGATTTATATTTCCTGGATAAGGTGAGAACCCAGTTTCAGAATTCGCATCCCCATCGATGTATCCACTAGCACGAAGCAAAGGGTCGAGCTGATTATACTCCACATTGATCACCATCGTCCTACCTGAGAAACACAAAAATAGTGCTTCCGTGACTTGAATAGAAAGATATCATTTTTTATAAGAAACAACCCTAAAGGCTGTTAAGGCTCTGAATTCCCTTAACAATTTATAGTTTCCTGGCACATTTCCTCAATAGTCCACAGATCGACACTTGAAGAAATTCGGACATAAGAACTCGAATTGTTTGGGAGCGGTACAAGAAAGTAATTGGGATGAGCTGATAAAGGAAGGAAATAGGTACTCTCCTCTGCGGAAGAGCTCTGCCAGCAGGATCGGTCGGGCAGCCGTTCGAAGGAGAATCTCCGTCGCCGAGAGATTGAACTTCTTGAATGCCCTTCTCATCCAGTCTTGCCTTTATTTATAGTCTTCCCTCCTTCAGCTTCCAGCGCCTCATTTTCCCGCCTATTATTCAAATCCCCACACGTGCGAGTCAGTCCGCACGTGCGGAGTTGCCAGTTCTCTTTTCTTTGACTGATATGTCTTCAGAAGTTGTTTATCATTACTCCCCTTGCTGAAGACCAATTGGTCCCCAATTGGAAAACTTGGAAATTGACGTTGAAAAGAGATGACGTCTTCCCATGTAGCTTCATAATTTGGTAATTTTTTCCATTTCACCAAGACTTGCATACCGTCTCGGTTGAATCTGTAAGATAGTATGCAATCTGGGAAGACCTGCCATTCCAAATCATCAGACAAATTAGGTGGAATATTAACAGTAGCAGTGATATTGCCCATAGCTTTCTTAAGTTTAGAGACATGAAAGACTGGATGTAGACGACAATTATCAGGGAGTTCCAGTTTATAAGCAACTGGGCCAATCTTCTTAAGAATCTTGTATGGTCCAAAGAATCTTGGGGCAAGTTTTTCACAGCTTCTCCGTGCTAGTGATTTCATACGGTAAGGTCTTACTCTTAAGTAAACCCAATCGCCTTCAAGAAATTCCACTTCTCGTCTATGTTTGTCTGCCTGGTATTTCATATTTTGTTGAGCTTTAGCCAGGTGGGCTTTGATCATGGTCAGAGTGTGATCTCTTTCTGACATTAAACTGTCTAAGGAATCCAATGGTGTAGCAGGACAGCCGTATCTTAGGAGATGGGGCGGATCCCTTCCATACACCACCTTGAAAGGGGACATTTTTATAGCTGAATGGAACGACGTATTGTAGCAATATTCTGCCCATGGTAGCCATTTCACCCAGTGTTTTGGCTGTTCTGAAGAAAAACACCGTAAATAACATTCCAGACTCCGGTTAGTGACTTTGGTCTGCCCATCTGTCTCTGGGTGGTATGATGAACTGAGGCGTAGTGTAGTACCCTGGAGCTTGTGCAATTCCTTCCAAAAACCACTGGTGAACACACTTCCTCGATCTGAGACAATGGATTTTGGAATTCCGTGCAAACGGACTATCTCCTTTGTGAACACCAAGGCGACGTCAAAAGTGGAGAAAGGATGTTTTAATGGAATGAAATGTGCATATTTGCTTAAGTGATCCACCACAACAAATATGGAGTTAAATCCCTGTGAGCTTGGCAATCCTTCAATGAAGTCGAGAGAGATGTCTTCCCAAATTTTTTCAGGGATAGGTAAGGGGTGCAAGAGACCTGGTGGTTTCAAGGTAGATGATTTATGCGATTGACAGATGTGGCAAGCAGAGACGTAAGCCTTGATTTTAGATTTCATGCCTTTCCAATAGAACTGCTGTGAGATTCGTTTATAAGTCTTCAAGAATCCCCCATGACCGCCTACCTTAGCATCATGCAATTCAAATAAAATCTTATCGATCAAGGAGGAGGTGCTTGGGAGTACTAACTTGTTCTTGTGCCATGAGGTATTTTGATGTAGAGAGTACCCTGGATATTTGCCCTCATTTTTCATAACCGAAATTTTTATATCAGTCCGAAGTCGGTCCTGGGATATTTCTGTCTCCAACTGATGTTTGTCTAACCAGTGCGTCATAGTAATATTAAGGATAGACATGTTATCCATAGAACGAGATAAAGCATCTACTACAGTGTTACTTCTGCCGGTTTTGTATTTGATCTCAAAGTTGTACCCCAAGAGTTTCGATATCCACTTATGGTAATGTTGAGGAATGCCTTGCTGATCATTTGGAAATTTCAAAGAGGCTTGATCAGTCAAAATAAAAAACTTACTGAAGGAAAGGTAGTGTTTCCACTTGTTGACGGCCCAAACCACTGCCATTAGTTCTCTTTCGTAAGTTGACTTGGCCTGAGCTCTGGGTGATAAGGCCTTGCTGAAGTAAGCAATCGGATGAGAATCTTGTGTTAAAACAGCACCTACTCCATAACCTGAGGCGTCAGTTTCAACAGTAAAGGGTTTCGAAAAGTCAGGGAGGCATAGTTGCAAGTGCTTCCTTCAGTAATGAAAAAGCTTGGTTTGCGTCTTCTGTCCAATGGAATGCATTTTTCTTGAGCAACATTGTCAAGGGAAAGACAATGTTAGAATAATGGCGTACAAATCTTCGATAGTAATTCGTGAGCCCCAGAAATCCTCGCAACTGTTTAAGATTTTCGGGGTTTGGCCAATTTTTTACTGATTCGACCTTTCCTGCATCTGTAGAAACTCCTTCAACTAAAACCCAGTGACCCAAAAATTTGATCGGGTCCTTATGAAATTCACATTTTTTTGTATTGACGCATAGATGGTTTTTCTGCAACAATTCTAGCACCAAATTTAGATGTGATTTATGCTCCTCCACTGATTTGCTGTAAATCAGTATGTCGTCAAAAAATACCAACACGAACTTTCTAAGATATTACTGGAAGATGGAATTCATCAACCCTTGGAAGGTGGCTGGTGCCGTGGACAGGCCAAAAGGCATTACCAAGAATTCATAATGTCCTTGGTGGGTCTTGAAAGCAGTTTCATAAACATCATCTTCAAACATACGAATCTGATAATATCCTGATTTCAGGTCTAATTTTACAAAAACGACCGTCCCATGTAGCTCTTCCAATAGTTTCTCCACTATGGGTATGGGATACCTAGTGGGAACAGTGATTTTATTTAAGGCTCTGCAATCTATGCACATCCCCCATCCTCCATCCTTTTTCTTGATTAGTAGTGCCGGACTAGCAAAAGGGCTGTCGAATGTTGAATGAGTTGGTCGTCTAACATCCCCTGAATGAGAGTTTCAATTTCGTTTTTGTGTAGGTATGAATATCTGTAGGGTCTGAGATGAACTGGCTTGGACCCTGGGATTAGGTGTATTCGATGGTCTAGGACTCTCTTAGGAGGTAACCTTATTTTCGACTCAAATACTGTTGGATATAAAGACTCATAATTTGAAACCAAGAGGGAAAGTTGTAGAGTGAATACCAGTGCTTGGTTCGGGTTGCATAGCTCATGGAATCTTCGAAATTGGCGCTTACTCCAGAGTATCTCTTGAGGATGTAGGTTGGTGGTGTCTCCATAAGGCCTGAACTCGGGGTCTGACTGAAGAGTATATATACGATCCTTCCACATAAGCTTCAGTGTTAGCAAGTGATAGTTGGAATAAAACCAGTCCAGCGTCTTGAGCCAATGCACTCCTAAGACCACATCGAATCTGCCCAGAGCGAGTGGAAAAAAGTCTTGGACAATGTCGATCCCTTGCAAGTAAAGATTCACATTCAAACAAATTCCTTGTGACGATCTCAGATATCCATCTCCCAAGAGGACGTCAAATCTAGGACCTGCAATGATCGGAATATCTAAGGAGCTTAGAATAGCGGGGTTAATGAAATTATGAGTGGCTCCCCCATCTATCAACACCACTACATTTGATCCTTTGATGGATCCCCACAGCTTAAGAGCTCCTGTGGCGGAATGTCTCTGGGCTTGCCTCAGATTAACCCTTGCCAAGAAAAAAGCTCCTTCTGTGATAGGTTCCTCATCTGTTTGCATGAGGTCTTCTTCTTCCATTAAATCAGTACTCCCCGAATTTTCATCTCCTTCTCTAACCAAGATCAAATTTAGATTTTTTCTACACCTGTGACCCGGAGTAAACTTGTCATTGCAATAGTAGCAAAGACCTTTATCTTTCCTCGGTTGGAATTCTGAATCAGTGATCCTCAAGTTCCTTCGACGACCAGATCTGTCATTTTGTGCTGCTCTTTGACTTGGCTGGCCTTGATATATTGGTGGCACCTGGTATTGATTTACTGTCTTGGGTGGATTAGAAGAGAATGTGGTAGTTCTTGGAGGATGCGTGGTGTTAGGCCTTGTAACCGCAGCTACATCCTGATTAAACTCTGCATAAGGAGGTACCGATTGCCACGCTCTATAAAGAGTTCCCAAGTCAGCCTCTGCTCGTAGAGATAAGTCCATAATTTCTCGTAGGCCATATGGCCTGTAATGCAGCACCTCTGTCGTATCTCAGGAAACAGCCCTTGGAGATATGCACTTTCTTTTATCTCTGGGGCTACCAACGGCAATTGAATTATAATTGTTGGGGAAGAGAAGGAGAAGATAATGACATAACTTGAGCAGAGTACATGTAAGGGTATATGTACCCTAGGAGGGAGAGAGGATAATAGGGCTAATGGGCTTATAGAATAGGGCCCATTAGTCCATGAGGGATAGTCTATCACTAACACCCCCCATGGCGAAGTATGGATATCTTCCATACCGAGCTTGGAGACGGCACGTTGAAGAAGAGGGCGGGAGAGTCCCTTGGTAAGGACGTCCGCTGCCTGGTCGGCGGATGCAACAAAGTCCAGGTCAAAGATCCCTTCGTCAACTCGCTCCTTGAAGGAGTAGCGGTTGCGCTCCATGTGCTTGATGCGGCCCTGTTGTCCAGGGTTCTTGGCCAACGCGATCGTCGACTTGTTGTCGCAGAAGAAGTGAATCGGGCCAGCATACTCCACGCGAAGATCGTGAAGGATGCTGTAAATCCACTGGCCCTCAGAGGCCCCATCGGCGAGTGCGCGGTACTCAGCTTCGCGCTAGAGCGGAGACTTTGTCCTGCTTGCTACTTTTCCAGCTGACGAGACTGCCAAAAACAAACGTGCAGTAGCCCGTGGTAGACCGATGATCCACAACGGAGCCGGCAAAGTCAGCATCAGTGTAGACTTTCACTGTCTGGTCAGTGCTGCGAGGGAAGAGCAGGCCCTTTCCGGGGCAGCCCTTCAGGTACGCAAGGACCCGGTGGGCGGCCTGATGGTGAATCTCCCGTGGGGAGTGCATAAACTGACTGAGCAGGTTGATGGCGAAGGCGATGTCGGGCCGAGTGTGCGTCAAGTAGAGGAGCTTCCCCACCAGCTGCTGATACCGGTGGGAATTCGTCAGCGGCGAATCCTCCCCTTTGCCCAACTTCACGTTGGGATCAATGGGAGTGCTCACCGGCGCACAATCGGTCATCCCTGTCAGTGCCAGTAAGTCGACGGCGTATTTCTGCTGCGAGACGAAGATCCCACGGGGGGAGTAGGCTACCTCAAGACCAAGGAAGTAGCGAAGAAGGCCTAGGGCCTTGATCTCAAACTCCTTAGCCAAGGCAGTGCTGAGGCGGACAGCTTCGGCAGCATCAGATCCCGTGATAAGGATGTCGTCGACGTACACGGCAAGAATGGAGACACCGTTCGGGCGGTGACGGAAGAAGAGAGAGGCATCTCCATTGCTCTGAGTGTACCCTTCGGTCTTCAGAACAGAGGAGAACCTCCCAAACCACATGCGCGGGGACTGTTTGAGTCCATAGAGGGCCTTCCGCAGTCGGCACACGTGACCAGGGGGGCCGAGTGAGTAGCCCGGGGGTTGCTGCATGTACACCTCCTCCGTCAAGTCGCCGTGCAAGAAGGCGTTCTTGACGTCGAACTGGCGGATGGCCCAGTGGAAGTGTGCTGCAAGCGCCAGAAGAAGCCGGACAGTCTCCATCTTCGCCACGGGAGAGAACGTCTCTAAGTAGTCCACGCCATAGGACTGAGTGAACCCCCGAGCCACAAGCCGAGACTTGAGGCGTTCGAGAGTACCGTCCGCATGATGCTTCTTGGCATGAATCCACTTGCAGTCCACTACCCTCTTGCCCGGAGGTAGTGGAACGACGTCCCACGTGTGGTTCTTGAGGAGAGACTGCATCTCCTCGTCCATCGCCGCTTTCCAATGGGGAGAAGCGATAGCATCGGCTAAGCGTCGAGGAACGGGATCCGACTCGATGCGGGTGAGGAACAACCGGTAGGGAGGACTCAGCCGGTCAAAGGAGAGGTAATGAGAGAGAGGGTAGAGGGGGGCCTTTGTGCACTGACGGACCCCTTTCCGTAGAGCAATAGGCCACCCCAACTGATCGTCACCATCGACAGGAGAAGGAGCGGAAGCAATGGGGACTCCGGGAGGAGCAGTAGAGCGACACACCGGGAGTCGTGGGAGACTCACCGGAGGCGAGGGTAGATCGGGAGGGTGACGAGGTTGGTCACCGAGAGAGGAGGAGGGTGCCCACCGGGGTTTGACAAGGATGGGGGGCCGGAAGGAGGAACGGAGACCAATGGGAGAGGGAGAGCTGCCGAAAGGGGAAGGGCAGGTAACGAAGAAGAGGTAGAGGACACGTCCAAGGACCCGCAGGAGGAAGTGAGGAAGAGGAATCAAGGGAGAAAGATCCGGAACTGAGGAGGGTGGAGTGGGAGTGGTGGACTCCACGATCGGACTTGGCCCCAAGGGGGCCGAGGAGCCTCATCCAGCGGAAGGCGTGATGAGGTAGAGTAGTCCCAAAATAGGGTTCATGCTCGGCAAAGGTGACGTTTGCGAGATGAAGAACCGCCGAGAAGGCGGATGATAGCACCGGTACCCTTTTTGGAGGAAGAGTAACCGACAAACACACACCGGAGTGCGCGTGCATCAAACTTCGTGCGTGTGGGAGAAGTATCATGGACATAGGTGGTGCAGCCGAAGATACGAGGCAAGAGTCCCGTCCGCAAAGAAGCATTCGGGAATGCCACAGTCATCCGGTCCAAGGGGCTGGAGAACTCCAGGAGTGGGGTGGGGATACGGTTAACGAGGTGAGTACTCGTCAAAACCGCCTCTCCCCAATAACGCCCCGGCGCCTTGGAGTCCAACAGCAATGTCCGCGCCGTCGAGGTAACATAGCCGATGCGACGTTCAGCCATGCCATTCTGCTCGGGCGTGGCCACACAAGAGGACTCGTGGAGGATGCCCCGGTCGGCAAAGAAGGAGGCGAGGTCAGCGTTGAAGAAGTCCCGAGCATTGTCGGAACGAAAACGCTGGATGCCTCGACCAAATTGTGTCTGTACCATGGCGCAAAAGTGTCGAACATTCTGCGCAACCTCCGACTTCGCAGTCAGGAGGTAGACCCACGTATAGCGGGTAGCTTCGTCCACAAAGAGTAGAAAGTAGCGGTGCCCTTTCAGACTGATCTGCGGTGCCGGCCCCCAAACATCACTGTGGACTCGGAACAGCGGGGTCGATGTGTGAGACGAGGATGAAGTAAAGGAGGATCTGCGGTGCTTGGCTAACTGACAAGGTTCACAAAGCATAGTCTTAAGGTCCACGCCCGAACACAACACGGGAAAAAGACGCTGTAAAGTGGAGAAAGATGGGTGTCCAAGTCGCTGATGCTCCATCAGAAGGCGTCCCCGACGCTGCTCAGCCACCGAGAGAAGAGTTCGGTGCACCATGAAGCACTGGGAGCGGCCTCCATCGTCCAGCATCAGCAGTCCGTTCTCCCGCCTAATCGGTGTAGTCCGGCCCACCTTGTCAGACAGAAACATGCCGTCAGGTTGTAGGTGGAAGGAGCAAGAGATAGCATCAACTAAGCGCTGCGGAGACATAAGCACGGCCCGCAGGTCAGGGACATGGAGAACGTTGTAGACCACACCGAGGCCGTCCACATAGACTGCCCTGATTCCGGCCACACGGAGACGTCCACCCCCGGCCGTGAGGACAGTGCGGCCACCACGATGCCGCTCATATGATACAAACCGGGCATTGCTCGGGGTCATGTGTTCGGTAGCCCCTGAATCAAGGACCCACGTCGTATCGGAGACGACAGGTGAGTGGAAGGCCGTATGGCCACAGTACCATGCATCTGAAGATGAAGGAAGGGAAGACGCACCAAAGCCGCCGAAGTAGGCCGTGGAGGGATTCTGCAGGGCAGCCATCTGGTCACGGAGGCGGGCCAAATCTGCCTGAAGCTGGTCCATAGTCACTGCGGAGGGGCTGGCGGAGGAGGAATCAGAATGGGCCACCATGGCCTTGCCTTCTGCGGCCTCTTTCTTCTTTCGCCAGTCATTCAGGCGCTTCTTGCACTTGTTCTTCCGTGGCCCGGTTTGCCTGTCTACGAGCAGATCGTCGTCCCAGCTGGAGGAGCAGCGGAGGTGGGCGTAGGGAGGATCGACGGTGCCTTGCCGCCTGAAGGGAGGGCAGAAAGTAGTGCGGTCGACTCACCCGGGGGGCAGGAGGAGGGAGTCCCATGGAGGAGGAAGTGGCTTTCCTCTTCTTGAAGCTCCTTCACCAACTCCTCAAGGGCAGGAGGACCTTCCTTGCGGTGCAAGGCACGACGACGTACGTCATCATACTCGCGGTTCAGGCCATTGAGGAAGCCCATGATCCGCAAAAGAAGCATATTCTGGAACGTCTTGGACGTCGGATCGTCGGGCGGTAGGTAGTAATCCACTTCATCCCACATCTTCTTGTGGGCAAGTGCATATTCAGAGATCGTCAACGACCCCTGACAGAGATTGCTGGCCTGACTTGCAAGGGAATAAAGACGCCACCAGTCGCTTTCCCGGCCACAGAAAGAGCGCACCTGATCCCAGAAACCTTTCACCGTTTTCTGATGCGGAAGACGGTCGCGGAAATCTGGAGCCAGGGTGTACGCATACATCCAGCCGAGGATGAACTGGTCCTCAACGTCCCACACTGCATAATGTGGGTGGTCGATGGTAAAGGGGTCTTCAGTGCAATGCTTGAAGAGCTGGCGCGCCTTCAAGGTGGTCTCGACGGCGCATCCACGGGGTAGGTCGGGCCCGTAAGAGTGTCGTCTCGGGGACCAACGGAAGCGGATGAGCCACCTTGTAGGACAGTGGCTTTTCCAGGAAGTCGGTCTCGGTGAACGGCATGGTGCTGTTACGGCGCTGCTACGGTAGTGCTGCGGCTGCAGCTGCTGTGCGTGCGCTGCGGCTGCGGGCTGCTGTGCGTGCGCGGCGGCTGCGGGCTGCGGTTGCTGTGCGTGCGCGGCGGCTGCGGGCTGCGGCGGCTGTGTGTGCACGGCGGGCTGCGCGGCTGTGCGTCTTGCGCGGCTGCGGGCTGCGGCTGCTGTGCGTGCGCGGCGGCTGCGGGCTGCGGCTGCTGTGCGTGCACGGCGGCTGCGGGCTGCGGCTGCTGTGCGTGCGCGGCGGCTGTAGGTGGGCGATGTCAAACCCTAGGGAAGGAGCTCTAGAGCTCTGATACCATGTTGGGGAAGAGAAGGAGAAGATAATGACATAACTTGAGCAGAGTACATGTAAGGGTATAGGTACCCTAAGAGGGAGAGAGGATAATAGGGCTAATGGGCTTATAGAATAGGGCCCATTAGCCCATGAGGGATAGTCTATCACTAACAATAATATCTTCGAATTCCGTCCTATATGCACTGACAGAAGTCTTCTGTTGCACTTCGAACAATTTACGATGCAAAACATGGACAGCGAGCGCGTACCTTCCTTCGAAATGACTCTTAAAGTCAATCCAGGTCGCCATACCGAAACTCTCCTCTGTGTGAATGAACCACGTACGGGCAGCATCATCCATGTGAATAGCTATAAGATGTAATTTTTCATGATCTGTCATTGGATGCAGACGAAAGAATCGTTCAACCGTCTTTAACCATGCTTCAGGTTGGTAGCCACTGAATACCGGGAGATCTCCTCTTTTGAACCTGCAATCGAATTCAATTCTCCTTTCCTGGGGTTGATGAGTAACTTCCTCACAAGAATTCCCGATTACTGGCGCCTTGCCCTTCAGCTGGGCACTCATAGAAGCCATATCTTGCATAATATGCTCCAAGACGTTTGTTACACGACTTTGATTTGCCTCAACACGAGCGGCGAGCGCTTCAAGTTTCTCTTCCAGATCGGCCATGAGTGTCTGAAATTTCGTGGCCAAATACAGTGTAACTGGATATCGGAGGAGATGAATAATGCTTGGAAAATCAGAATGCAAGAGACTGCTTGAATGTTGCTCGTTGACTACTCGTGGTTCTCCCAGGAGTATTATAATTCGGAAGTTGTTGCCTCACTGGATCACAAGATCGTGGCTCTGATACCAAATTGTTAAGGCTCTGAATTCCCTTAACAATTTATAGTTTCCTGGCACATTTCCTCAATAGTCCACAGATCGACACTTGAAGAAATTCGGATATAAGAACTCGAATTGTTTGGGAGCGGTAAAAGAAAGTAATTGGGATGAGCTGATAAAGGAAGGAAATAGGTACTCTCCTCTGCGGAAGAGCTCTGCCAGCAGGATCGGTCGGGCAGCCGTTCGAAGGAGAATCTCCGTCCCCGAGAGATTGAACTTCTTGAATGCCCTTCTCGTCCAGTCTTGCCTTTATTTATAGTCTTCCCTCCTTCAGCTTCCAGCGCCTCATTTTCCCGCCTATTATTCAAATCCCCACACGTGCGAGTCAGTCCGCACGTGCGGAGTTGCCAGTTCTTCTTTTCTTTGATTGATATGTCTTCAGAAGTTGTTTATCAAAGGCATACGAGGTATCAAAATTTTTTTATATGGACATATTTTCCAAACCACAAATTAAATGACCAAAAGATAAGTTGCAGAAAATATAACACGATGCACCATCTCTTGGATCGATAATAAAAAAAGGAATAAAAAAAAAAGTTACTCTATAGTACTTGAAAAGAACACAGAATTGTGACAAATCGTTCAGAAAAATATCTAATAGAGCAAAACAAATTAGGAAAGCAAATAGATCACCATCAGTATGAGTAAGCCTTGTTATCCCACCAATAGCTTCCTTTGCCTTGCGTGGGACAGCAAGAGAGTTAACATGGTACCCTCTACTAGCGCTTACTCCCAATGACGCTGGAATTGCCTACTTAAAATACAAATAATTTGGTTAAGTACCACATTTTCATAAGAAAAACTCAATTTTGAAGTTTGGATTACAAACCTTGAAGAGCAAACCGTTAGTGTCTTGAAAGAATAGGACCCATTTGAGACCCTCTTTCTGCCTGCACAAGTCAAATATATTTTAATTTTCATCTGATCAAATGAAAGCATTTACCCGAGTTTATGACGCTAAATAAGGCTAATAAAGGATACCATCTCTTGAGGAGACCACTAGAATATAGAAGCGCATGAACATCACCATGACCATGAGGCTTTGTCTATTACAATGAAACAGTAGATAAGTTGGAGCGATATCAAAAGCATCAGAAAATAAATTGATCCGGTGCTATCAATTATGAAAGAGAGGCAGAAAGGGTATTTCACCTGGATTTTATACTTATCAGCAGGGTCAAGGGCCAGACTAGCATCATTATCTTGCAAGCATGCTACTTTTTCCTGTGATAAGTACAACAAAAACTAAATCGAGAATCTGAAAGATATCTCTCATGGATGCAGGAAAAATAAAAAAGTACTCAGTTAATGGACTCCTGTTCAGTTAGAAGGATAATGGACTTTCCATTGTTTGTGGCGATTAACATTATTAAAGAGAGAAAAATGTTGGATCCTAGATCCCAACAATGGAGATTGAGGAAGATTGATGAAAATAGGAATTCAAGAAATGACTATGCAATGAAAGGACACGCCTTAGGATCCTAAAGGGGAGAAGATATCTGGTTGGGGGATTAAGAGAGAGAGAGGAGAGATCAGAGATTTGCACACTAAGATTGTTGCCAGGAAAGTAGGAGAGAGCCACAACCTGTAGAGCAAGGAAGATCTTCTGCTGAGGTTTGAGGAAGAGGAGAACAGGCAAAGAGTGAGAAAAAGAATCTACAAGTATTTAAATGGAAATGCAAGAATGGAGAAACTACCTTGGAAAGGGGAGAAGACCAAGACACCGATAGTGGGTTGATCTACTGAAATGCCCCTAATTGTCTAAAATGACCAAAACGCCTATGGATATGCTGGGGATTTTGTGGTTCGAGAATGGAGAAAGAAGGGGAAAAAATGTCACCTGCTTAACTAGCACTACTTGAGTAGGCTCCATTCCAAAATAAAAGTTCGACTCCAACAAATGTATTGTGGCTTGATGGGTGTCATCTGACGTCATAATAACCAACGGAATTTTCTTTCGTTCCTCATCTGTGTATAATAGAATTTTTTTAAAAAAAAATTTTGCCTTCCAAAAAATAAAGCAAACATTAGAAATATTTAACTAGTTGAAAGGTAGCAGCTACTACCAAGGGTTTCTGATAAACCTCACTTCTTTTCCAAGAATTACCAGAGAAGGAAAAGAACGCTTGACCAATGAGAAGCCCCATGAGGGTATAAATAAAGCACAAGCAAGGAGGAGGGGTATCGAGTACATTTTCTTCAAGGATCTGTTGCAGGCGGCAACTGGAAGCTGGAGAGCAGGAGCAGGCTTGCGACCTAGAAGGGAGGAAGCTCGACCATCGAGATCCCCAATCTATCCACTCTCTCTCCCTATCTCTTCCTATCTCTCTATATGCTACAACTTTTTTCCTCTTCTCTTTCATCCACCATACCTGGATATTTGGCATTTTTCAAATCTTTCTATGTGGAGGGACATTGATTTCCAAGATCAACATCAGTTTCATAGGCCAGACAACAAATGGACGGCAGCATCCAAGCAATCTAACACAGAATTTCCTGCATTATTCTGTGAAATGTAGATTACTGATTTTTTAAGCACAATTAAAGTCATTTACACACAAACTTCAAGAAATCAAAACTTGCAACCAGTCATGTTATTTGAGAAATTAAGAGTGACGAACTTCTATTGTGAATTAATACGTAAAAAAATGAGCAGCCCCGATTGTCGTATATAATAGAGCAGCATTAGTTCATTCATCCACCACCTTTACTGGGTAGAGTCCACTAATGCAAATGTACATAAGTGGCCAATGAAAAAATATATTGAGATGAATAACGGTTAAAATTGAATAAAAATATTCAAGCATGCAGTGAAGAATGAATTTAAATTTTAATCTGATAAAAATAATAAAATACTGATAGGATCTTTGATGTAGGTTCCAATTGGGGAATGTATTTTTTGATAAAGGGATAGAGGGTAATCATTTGGAGGCGGTAGGGATTGATTGAGGATGAGCTGGTTGGAGATGCGGGAAGGAGAGACGATCATAGGGGATGGAATTCCCAAGGATTGAGGAAGGATATAATGATTCTAGATGCACATTACCTACACTTTAGAGATTCAGTGAACGTAGATGTCCTTCCAGCTGTGAATAACAAAATCCAGCTGAGAGGTGACAGTAATCAGTGGACAAGATTAGGTAGAAAGAAGAGATCTGATAAAACGAAGATGGAGAGATAGACTAGAACAATGGAGGACTCAGTAGACTCTCCCCCAACCCCTCTTCCATTTACAGGCCTCTCCTGCATACCCTTCAGTCACTCTTGGCTGCCTCCTCGGGAATTCTCGTACAAGAATTCTTGAATGACTTGGATCTCCTGCCTCGCCCTTCAGCTGGCATGTGTGAGTGCCTCTTGCTCCAAGAAGGTCCTTGGAAGGACCTTATCAATGCAAATGGGATTGATACCGAGATAACTTAACGATCAAAGGGAATTGAGGACTGGTCGAGCTAAGCGGCAAATTCAGTTCTTCATTTTTGGATGCCCTCCTAAAGGGAAGGCTACAGAGATCTTAAGGGGAAGGTGAAAGCGGAAGCTACTCGAACGACAAAAAAATTATAATGGCCTTAATGGGATAAAATTTCAAAGATACCCATTGGGGGTGGGGGGGAGGGGGGTAGGATTGTATCAATGACAAGCTCCAAATGCTATGAGCAAAGGACAGTTAGATGAGGAATTGCTATTCATGGGTTCTCAAACTCCCTACATTCTTCCGCAACACAATTTGATTGCACCATAACATGTGTCAGTCTTAATTCATCTCTCCAAAAGGCCTGAAAGTTGCATTATGGTAATACACAGAGGGTGAAACAGCTGTAACTACTTTCTCTAGAAATCAATGAAGCGTCTTGCCAGGTCCGATAAATTTCTTATTAAATTCGCACCTAGGTAGTATATTAACGCATTAACTCATTGAGTTGCATTTGTGACAACAACTCGCAGATGAATTATTGATATGCAAGACAAAGGAAATCCACACGAATGAATCCACAAAATAGTCCCTTGACACGAGCTAAAGTTAATTTTTTTTTTTAAATATCAATATGCCATCTTCTGGAAAAAATTTCATCAGCCAAACTCTCTTCTTCAAAAAATCATCACTCAATCTCTTGCAACTTGAGATGACCTAAAGATAACGTATGTTCTCTCATACAAAACATTATACCAATTCATGTAGCAATCAAAATGTATAATAAAATTAAGGAAACTAAGTTCAAATAGAGAAAACTTTCAATAAGTAAGAATGAAAATTTTACCGCTAAAAATAACAGACAAAATACTAAACATCAGAAATCGGAAGTATGCAAGCTCAACCAGATTTCTCAGTGTCTTTCCAGAAATATTTACGTGAGCACATAAATAATTGTTATAAAATCTTCTGACCTTCTACCAGTCTATTGCTCGCCTCTTCCAGCGTGAGGATAGAATCTACATAATGCTTAAGAAAGCATGATCCCGTTGTAATTTCTCTGGGAAGTGATAGCTACAAGGCCAGAGCAAAGTGGAAAATGTATATTTTGTTAGGAAAATAAAGGCTTTGAGAAGCAAACACTTTTGAACAACATTACATCGTCAATAAGTTTGAGTTACATCTCAAAGGATAATTAACATGAAAGGAGTAAATAAAGCATATTCGTGCCACATCGTAGTACCTTAATCCCCTTGTAGCCAAGTCGCTCCCCCAAACCTCCAGCAACAAGAATGAATGCAGCCCTACGAACTTCTTTTAAGCCTATTTCTTCGAGGTTCATAAAATTGTCGTCCCCAAATGTAAGTACTTCCCCAGAGGGGACCTGGTAGAAAACATTCCATAAGTGGAAATCACAGAATCATTCTTTGAAATGTAGTATCCAATTGCAAATATATAAGAGTAAAAGAAATTGCCACTCTGAAATACAATCTTAGGTGCTCACATGTGCTGGTTTTGTTTTCAGAAAGTCACGAGAAGCACAAAACGTAATGGAATGGAAACAATAAACACCTAAGCATTTCACCCCTTGATGAAAGTGAAGGGCCATATATTGAATTTTAACTTGCATACTAAAAATGCATTTCGAGTCCTAAAATTCTTACAAAACAATCACCAACGCAGTATATTGTGAGACACGTAACAAACTATGGTAATCAGGAAGATCAAAATGGAAAAATGATGCTTTTACTTGTTGGCATGCGATATCTAATGGCGATACATTGGAAATAATTTTTTAAACGTTGCACTAAAGAATTCATGCAGTACATTTAAGTTATTACAAAAAAAGATCAGACGCTCAGTCAATTATAATGAAAGATTCCAGAAAATTTTCATAAATGTTTTGTGGTATATCAGAAATAATTATTAGAATAACAAATTAGTTGCTCTCTTCGAACATTCTTTGACAAGTTTCTAACACAACTCAAGAGGACTGCAATGATTCAGCCCTGCCCACTGATGTCAGAAAGCACTACAGATTTGAAACGATGATGAGAGACAGCATACTTAGAAGGATACAGAAGATGAAGATTGGGTAGAGGAAGAGAGTGATGAGTTACAAGGAAGGACATATCAGAGAAAGCGCAAGCGCCAACCATCGATCGCACATGACATCTAAGCCGGCACGGGCGGGCTTGAAATAAAGCGAGGGAAGTTTTATATAAAAGCAAGGGTCGAAGAAGGCGAGAGGCAGGAAGTTAGTTACGGCCAGAACTGAGCTGCAGGAGATTCTCCCGCTGCGAGCTGTTGGAGCCGATTCGGTCGACAGCATCTCCATTTTTCTTCTTCTCTCTTCTTCTCTCTTCCCTCGTGTTCTATCGTTCTAGTTGGATGTTCTTATTGTGATTCTCAGACAGTTGTTTTCTTCCTCCCTGGATGTTGATCTATCACGGATCTGGGATTATTAGTATTTCTGGTTTAAGATCAATACAGCCTGTTCCTTTTGAGACTCGTTTTTCAGCTATCCCTCTCTTCCTCGCTACTGGGAGTCGCTTATTTCTGTATATTTGGAGGCCAGGATTTCCAGAGTCTTAACAGAGAAACAAAGTGGAAGGCAATTTATTAATGTTAGTGAGATAGGCCTTATATGGCTAATGGGCCTTGTTCTATTAGCCCATTAGCCCTTTATTCACACTCTCTCTCCTAGGGTATAACTACCCTCTCTCTTGTAACCAGTTGGGTATGAGATTACATTTCCATCTTCTCTCCCGTTCTAATCCCAACCTAGAGTGGGATTCCACATGGTATCAGAGCGTTGCTCTTGATCCAACCCCCTTGTCCCTGGCCCTTGCTGCCACTGTCTGCTAGCCAGACTCACCAGCCAAGCCAGAGGATTCCTTCTCGTCTCTCACTACCGCCGCAAGCTGCAGCCCGCAGCAAGCCGCAGCCGCAGCCCGCAGCACGCCGCAGCCGCAGCCCGCAGCACGCCGCAGCCGCAGTCCGCCGCAGGCCGCAAGCCGCAAGCCGCAGCCCGCAGCAAGCCACAGGCCGCAAGCCACAGCCGCAGCCCGCCGCTGGCCGCAAGCCGCAGCCCGCAGCAAGCCGCAGCCACAGCCCCCGCAGGCCGCAAGCCGCAGCCTGCAGCTGCCGCCGGATTAGCTGCCGCGATCGGCGCCGCTCGTCATGCCTACCGACCCTACCGTCCACTCAGGGTCTTCTCCTCCTGAGAACCTCCCGGCGCAGTCTCCCGTCTTCACGGCGGCCGACTTCGGGAGAGATCTGCCCTCTCCCAAGATTGGTCTCCCTCTCCTGCCTGCTCCCAACTGTTGTCGGTTGAGTGCTCCGCAACTGCTAGCCTGGATTAAGTTCGTGGAGTCTACGCTGAAGGGCCGTCTCCTCCACAAGCACTTGATCTGGCCGCCCCTGCCGACGACCGACCCGCACTATGTTGCTTTTGACGCCGAGCAGAACTTTGTCCACTCCTGGCTGCTGAACCACACGCTCTCTCCCTCGATCTACAACAAGTTCCTTCACTTGACTACTCCGAAGGAGATTTGGGATCATGCCCACAAGTATTGTGGTCACGATGCTGATCACTGGCGGATTTTTTCGCTCGTGGAGCGCGCTGGTGCCCTACGCCAAGGGACTATGTCCATCATGGACTATAGCTTGGCCCATACTGCCCTCTGGAGGGAGGTCGACTACTACATGCCCGTTGGCGATCCGAATGGCATTGATAGACGCCACACCCTTCGCCTCCGTTTTCTGTCATTTCTTGACCGCCTCAACCCCGAGTACGCCGAGGTTCGCCGCAGAACTTTGCATACCAAGGGTACTC
Source organism: Wolffia australiana (assembly GCF_029677425.1). Classification (NCBI taxonomy): domain Eukaryota; kingdom Viridiplantae; phylum Streptophyta; class Magnoliopsida; order Alismatales; family Araceae; genus Wolffia; species Wolffia australiana. Next base: position 9,380,141 of record NC_135837.1, on the reverse strand, counting down.
TCCCGGAGTTTGAAGCGGTGGTCAAGGAGTTGATAGAGATGGAGAGCAGTCTCCGGCGTGATCGCTCTGAAGTGGCGACCTCAGCTGACTCCACTGCTTTGATCTCCCGTCCTGGGGATTCTTCTGGTTTGCTGCCGCGCCCCCCGGAGCAACCCAAACCCCCTGCCTCCATTCCGGCCTTGGACCTGCGGGACAAGCTGGTGTGTACCTATTGTGGCAAGCGCCGTCACACGGCAAAGCGATGCAGGAAGAAGCAGCTTGACCTTCAAGCGGCCAAGGCTGCTAAAGCCCATGTCGCCGCCGCCTCGGCCTCGTCCCCTCCTCTACCCGGCGGCTCTGCGGTGACCATGGAGCAGTTGCAAGCCGATCTTGCCCGCTTGTCCGCGCAGTTGACCGCCCTGTAGACCCAGCCTATGGCCTCTTTCGGAACATTTGGTGCATTACTTACTCCTTCCGATCAATGGTACTGTGGACATACGGCTCTCACGGCCCCTCTCGTGTCGGATACCACTTGGGTGCTTGATACGGGAGCCACGGAACACATGACCCCGTTCAACCACCGCTTTGTGTCCTACGAGCGGCATGTTGGGACTCGGGCTGTCCTCACAGCCGGGGTTGGACGTCTTCGAGTGGCTGGCATCGGGACTATCCACGTGGATGGTCTCGGTCTCATCCGCAATGTTCTCCATGTTCCATCTCTCCGTGCCTTGCTTATGTCTCCGCAGCGCCTTGTCGATGCAGTTCAGTGTTCCTTCCACATCCAACCTGATGGGATCTTCTTGTCTAACAAGGTGCGGAAGACTACACCGATTAGGCGGGACCGGGGGTTGCTGCTGTTCGATGATGGGAGCTGATCGTGCTTTATGGTGCAGCGCAGTCTTCAACCAGCTGCTGACCATCGCCACGACCGCCTCCAGCTTGCACACCAGCGCCTCGGCCACCCACCGTTCTCTACTTTACAGCGTCTGTTTCCGTCTTTATGTATGGGCTTGGACCTTAAGACCATTGTTTGTGAGGCATGCCAGTTTGCCAAACATCGACGCTCGTCTTTTCCTCCATCTGCTTCCCATATAACAGTACCGCTGTATCGGATTCACAGTGATGTCTGGGGCCCAGCTCCGCAGCCCAGTCTGAAGGGGCACCACTGGTTTCTGATTTTCGTCGAAGAGGCCACCCGCTACACGTGGACTTACCTGCTTCCAGCCAAGTCAGCTGTAGCGGCCACGGTTCGACAGTTCTGTGCCATGGTTCAGACCCAGTTTGGCCGTCCCATTCAGCATTTCCGCTCGGACAATGCCCGCGACTATGTCAACCAAGAGTTGGCGACCTACTTTGCCGAGCGGGGCGTTCTGCATGACATGTCCTATGTTGCCACCCCGGAGCAAAATGGCATGGCCGAACGTTGTATTGGCTATGTGACGTCTAAAGCCCGTACCCTGTTGCTGAACTACTGTGTCCCCTGGACGTATTGGGGAGAAGCCGTGTTGACGGCCACGCATCTCATCAACCGCTTGCCCTCCCAGCTTCTTCAGTTCTGCAGTCCGATTGATCGGATGTCCACTGCATTTCCTGCTGTGACATTGCGTACCAACCTTCTTCCTCGTGTCTTTGGGTGCACCGCGTACGTCCATGATACAACATCCACCTTGACGAAGCTCGATGCCCGGGCTCTCAAGTGCATCTTCGTCGGCTACTCCTCTCTCCAAAAAGGGTACAAATGCTACCACCCGTCCACTCACAGGTTCTTTATCTCTGCGAATGTCACTTTTGCCGAATTCCAACCCTTCTTTGGCTCCTCCTCCTCGTCCGGCCTTTCGCCGGGCGAGGCCTCCTCGGCTCCCTCCTTGGACTCCTTCCCTGTCGTTGAGCCCACGGCTGTCGCCCATGATCCTCCTCTCGCTCCTCATGACTCCCCTCCTGCGGTGACCTCCGAACCTCATCCTTCCACGGTGTCTCCCCCTCAGTTTTCCTCTACTAACCCCGAGCCCATCTCTCCTGATTTCTTGCCTCCGCTCTCCCCGCCCTCCGCGTCGTCTGCCCCTCCTGTGACAGCCTCTCCCTCCACCGCTTCCGCTCTCTCCCCCTCTGGCCATCCCTCTCCGTCGGCTTCCCCTGGGGCTGACGATGCCTCCCTTGATTGGCCGATTGCTCTACGCAAAGGGGTCTGCCAGTGCACTCGCACACCTCTTTATCCACTTTCTCACTATCTTTCCTACGACCGCCTGAGTCCTCCCTACCGTCTGTTTTTGACCCGCATTGCATCCATTCCCATCCCACGCCGTCTTGCCGATGCTCTTGCCTGTCCTCATTGGAAGGCGGCGATGGATGAAGAAATGCATGCCTTGATCAAAAACAACACGTGGGATGTGGTTCCTCTTCCGCCGGGAAAGAAGGCCATGGGGTGCAAGTGGGTTCACACCCCGAAGCACCGTGCTGATGGGTCCCTTGAGCGTCGCAAGTCTCGGCTTGTCGCTCGGGGCTTTACACAGTCCTACGGGATCGACTATTTTGAGACCTTCTCTCCCGTGGCGAAGATGGAATCCGTCCGTCTACTCTTGGCTCTCGCTGCTCATCATGGGTGGTTGATTCGGCAATTTGATGTCAAGAACGCCTTTCTTCACGGCGATCTTGAGGAAGAGGTCTACGTGAGCCACCCTCCCGGGTACCCTCTAGGTCCTCCGGGAACCGTCTGCCGATTGCGCAAGCCCTTGTATGGACTGAAGCAGTCCCCGGGGATGTGGTTTGGCCGCTTCTCCTCCGTCATGCGTGCTGAAGGCTACACCCAGAGCAACCGTGATGCTACCATCTTCTTCCGCCATGGCCCAACTGGGGTCGCTATCCTGGTGGTCTACGTCGACGATATCCTGATTACTGGTTCGGATATGGTGGAAGCCTCTCGCCTCGGACTTGCTCTTGCTCGGGAATTTGAGATTAAGGCACTCGGCCCTCTCCGTTACTTTTTGGGTCTTGAGGTCGCCTACTCGTCTCGTGGCATATTTGTCTCCCAGCAGAAGTACACCGTTGACTTGCTGACATTGACTGGTATGACCGACTGCTCCCCACTCCGGACGCCCATTGATCCTAATGTGAAGTTGGGTGATGGGGGCGATTCTCCGCCGGTCAACCCCTATCAGTATCAGCAGCTGGTGGGGAAGCTCCTGTATTTGACCCACACTTGCCCCGACATCAGCTTCGCCGTCAACCTTCTCAGCCAATTCATGCATGCTCCGCACGAGATCCATCGCCAGGCCGCCAATCGAGTTCTTGCATACCTGAAAGGCTGCCTCGGAAGGGGCCTTCTCTTCCCACGGAGCTCTGACATGACTGTGAAGGTCTATACGGATGCTGACTTTGCCGGGTCTGTCGTCGACTACCGTTCCACCACCGGGTACTGTGCCTTCGTGTTCGGTGGCCTTGTCAGCTGGAAAAGCAGTAAGCAGGACAAGGTGTCCCGCTCCAGCGCCGAGGCGGAATTCCGGGCTCTTGCTGATGGGGCCTCGGAAGGCCAGTGGATCTACGGGATCTTGCGCAAACTTCGCATCAAGTATTCCGGTCCGATTCACTTCTACTGCGACAACAAATCAGCCATTGCCCTGGCCAAAAATCCTGGCCAGACCGGTCAGATTAAGCACATGGAGCGCGACCGCTACTTCTTTAAGGAGCGGATGGACAAGGGCATCTTCGACCTCCAGTTTGTGTCTTCCTTCGACCAGGCCGCTGATATACTGACCAAGGGCCTGTCTAATCCTCTCCTCCTGCGTGCCGTATCCAAGCTCGGCATGGACGACATCCATACCTCGCTTGCGGGGGGCTGTTAGTGAGATAGGCCTTATATGGCTAATGGGCCTTGTTCTATTAGCCCATTAGCCATTTATTCACACTCTCTCTCCTAGGGTATAACTACCCTCTCTCTTGTAACCAGTTGGGTATGAGATTACATTTCCATCTTCTCTCCCGTTCTAATCCCAACCTAGAGTGGGATTCCACAATTAACAACTCATATCTCTTTAAAATCCATTAAGGGTTGTACTAGCCACCATCTGATGAAGTTGAAAACTAAAGGGCAAGGAAGGAAAATCGCTTTGCAGTTAGATACTAGTGTTTCTCATAATTTCAGATGCTCGGACTTAATATCGACGTTGAAATTTGATGTGGAAAATTCAGATACGATCCCCATCATATCTGAGGGGTAATTTCGTAATTTCCTTCCCCATGTTTTCCCATTAAATAGGACAGGCATCCCTTTAGGAGGGCATCCATGAAGAGTGATTATCTCATTTTTTCCCTTTTCTCCCTTTCTCCTCTCCTCTCCCTCACGATCTTCTCATTGAAGTTGCTTCTCCCTCTTGAATGGTCCTAATCACGGACTGTTTCCTCATTTCGTAACTGACTTCCTACTGAAGGCAGGAAGTTTATGTAAAGGAGGGGGGCCAACAAAAAGTGATAAATATCAATGTGCCACAACAGCCATCCTTAGATTACAGAAATATCTAGAGTTTCATGGGCAGTTAACATCATATATAAAACATTATTCTGGTATGCAATGACATTCATCGAGCAGATTGCCGGACTAGGTGAGAAGATTTTTCAAAATGGTACATAATTCCAAGAAACATGTTCTAGTCGGTCAGATTATACTCCACATATTTGTGCCAAAAATGAACTTGAAAAAAAAGACAAAGCAAAATAACTTAAAGAAAATTGAAAAAGATATGTTGATCTAATAGTTATATTAATACGGCTCAAATCCTAGAAATGACATGTCATGCTCAAACTACCAGAATGAAGGCATGAATATAGTGGCAGAAGAGATTTAGACTTACAGAAGGTGTGAAACCATCAAATGGGTTTGCTCCAGATTTAGAATCGGCAAGGAGCCGCCTTGCATTTCTAATGTATGCTGCCAACCCACCAGGGTAACTTCTATTGAGCCGAGCAACCTATAAACATAAATATAAATATTGAGGGGAAACTCAGAGAAAACTTTTGGGACCAGAAGAATTTTAGCCATCTTTTATTTGAAAAAGAGTTTTACAATGTTTCAAAAAGAAGATTTTTACACATAAATGCAAGCCTAAAGAATGGGTGAACTGTGACAGAGTAAAGAAAAGATCCTATAGAACTTGTTATACGGCCCTCAGTAAAACTTACTTAAGGAGGCATAAGAAGAGGGTCAGAACCAAGGCACATGCCGCAAGACTTGAGAGCGCACCTGAGACCAGAGCTTAAGCCAAGGAAAAGCCACTATAAATAAGAGGGGGGTTCCCGATTGGAATCCAAGAATTCAGTTAGATTGCTGCAGCAAAAGGCTGCAGAGCAGAGATACTTTGTTCTTGATTTCTTCCCTTGACCTTGTTTGTCCGTATTGTATCAGGTCTGATGGCATATTCTTTGGGTGGAATACTCAAATTGGTTATTAGAATCTCGTTTTTTTCTCATCATAATTATCGGATTTCATAACATTTTTATCAGAGCCATTCTTCATCAAATGATTCGAGATGCCAGAAAATGATATAAAGGTTCAGGAAGGGACGCTCATGTCAACCAAGGTGCTCCATAAAAGTGACCGCCCAATCCTCAACAACACCAAGATTCTCGTTTCAAAGATGCAATCCACCAATCTATTAAGGAAGAGTGTTGGGATGGAGTGTGGTGTCCAACTTTTGCAGCCATCCTATCTAATCAGCGGGTGGAGGATTTCGTAAGCCTTCAGCAAACACTGAGCAATTGGAGGCCAATGGAGGGGATGACAGATGGGTGGGTATGGGCATTGGGCCCGTTCTCCAGTCGAGGAGTAATACCAGAGGTTGAGAACACACCACAATGAGGACCTGATCATCTTAGGGGCATGTCCCTGAATTTGGAGGCAAAAGATACCTCTAAAGGTTATGGTGTTTGCCTGGATGCTCACCAGGAAGCGGACAATGACCCGCGTGAGACGTCGAAGGTTTTTCCTGGCTGAATCATCATTGTGCCTTGTGTACGGAGGAGGAAGAGGAGTGCGAGCATCTTTTTTCCAATGTCGGCTCGTTCGGGCGCTATGGGCTAGCCAGGGGCTAGCAGAGATTACGTCGAGCTCGGTCTTATGGGCCACACTGCCGCGGCGTCAACGTGGGTATGAGAAGGAGCAGGGGCTGAGATTTGCGGTGCTTTGGGCAATATGGTCCCACCGCAACGAGGTCGTATTCAAGGGGACGGCAATGTCGGTGGACATGGCTATCAATGAAGTGGAGAGATTTGCGTTTTGTTGGTTTAGTCCTGGCTGAGGTGGAGGGTATGGGGGGCATGATGGGCCATTTGTTTTTTGGCCTAGATCCCTCCTGTCCTCGTGTACGGAGGATCACCAAGCTGGGTGATTTTCTTTATTGTTCAAAAAAAAAAAATCTATTAAGGAAACAATCCCGAAGGCTGAATTATATGTGCCGAGGTTTTTTTGGCTTCATCCAATGCCAGATCCTGAAAAATTAGATGTAGCGTTCTACATTTGTAAGTCAGCATTAAATTGGTTTATCTACACCGAAAAAGAAGAAGCGAGCTTCAGGAACCGCAAAGACTTCGAGAATCAATTCTCCAGAGGTATACTCTTTCTTCGAGTCGCCTATATCAAGAGTTGATCGACATTTAACAGGATTGACCGGTTGAAAAATATAGGTTTGCATTTGAATGATTGATTGCACAGATCCCTGATCTGTCAGCCCCACTGAAAGGAAATGCATCACTACATGAAATTAAACACTATATTTATCATCCCTTTTTGAAATTTTAAGCAGTTAGGATCTCCTTTAGGATCTTGATCCATGATCTTGAAATCGTCCAAGAGTCAGACTGCTCTGATACCACTGATATGGATCTACCAGGAATCCTATCAAATCAGCCTCGTCCTCCCATGGAGTCTGCCGCATTGGCATTCTGCCCCATTGTAATTCTTTATTGACTACTTTAGTAACTCTTCCGCTCCCTTTAATCTTGCTTGATTGAAAAAGAAGAAGGGCCCATCCATCACCTGATTCAATGCCAATGGATGTCATATGATCCCCGTCTGAGATCAGATCGATCCACATTGAATTCAATCTTCAAACTAGAATTGATACGCCCGATTCAACACAAAGTGCCTTCATCGTTCACAGAGAGACGAGAGAGGGGGATAGGAGAGGGGGAGAGAGAGAGAGAGGCACCCGGGGTAGAAAATGAGAGAATGGGAATGATTGGGAAATGGTGAAGGATGAATTCACAACCTGCAAGCACGGAGAGGGAGAGTCACAACCAGAGCAAAGCAGTGGCGAGGGTAACACGGAAACTCATAATGATCGTCTTCCTGCCCTTCTTCAAAGGAGGAAGCCGAAATGGGTTGGCCCTGCGCTTCTGGATCCGGCCTCTGCCAGTTCTTCTTCCGGACATACACGCACTGACAGATCAGATCAGGATGTGTCTTCAAACTAGGAGGAGATGAGAAAACAACTAGTCTACAAACAAGTCAAGGGTGGACAGTGGCGGGCATCAAATCAATCTTTCCAACAAGGTGAGCAACGACTCAGCGAGAGCAGGAGATCCTCTTAGCCCAGGAGGAGAACCGACTGATATGACCAGATTCTCCCTCAGATTTTGTCTACCCCTTCTACTTCTACTTCAACTTAACTCCAGTGCGAACTACTATTTCTATTGCAATTATTGCATGATCCGTCATTCTTGATTTGATTGAAAGAGGGAAATTCAGACTGATTCAATCAATCTTCTCTCACAGATCCAGGGTCATATCAATTCAAAATGCCTGAACCCCTTTCTTGAAGATCTTTCTTCTTATTTTTAGGCCTGTCTCCTCACATGTGCGTGGCCTCCTCTGATACATCATAGGGGAGGTTCTTATCAAGCATACCGTGTACTCTGAGTTTGTTTTTAACGACTTTCTATAGCCAACTCCCATGGCAGTGGGCGGGACCTCCTCACCAAGCTCTCCCACCTATCTCATCTCTCTTTGCTATCTCCACCCCTGTAGAGCTCTTCTGTAAGTGTCGATCACAGTTCTGCACAAGAGGTACAAACCAGTTCTTATCAGAGATAGGAAGTCAGAAGAGGGAGAAGGGTAGACTTAACTGATTAACATGAATGTGGCTCCATGGTTGGGCCAATAGCATGGGTTTGATGGTTCATAACAATAAAGAGAATCATTTTATTATCTGATACAGGTAGAATTCTCCGTTTTCACACATTCTGTCCTCAAAGTGGCACAGAACTCCTCCGCACATACCTTGAAAGAAGAAGGAAAAGCAATGTTTCAGTCGTGGATTTTCAAGCCACGTGTGAGAGGAAGGACTGCCAGGACTCCGCTTATAAATGATAGACAGCAGGCTAACAGAGTCAGAACTCTTCTTGACGTCAGTTGCTGTGGGCAACTGTGGACCAGAACTTGGTGAGTCATCCGATCCAGAGCAAATGTAGACCATCCAGCTTGTCTCAGTCTATCCATTTCTTCTCTTCCATCTGTTCATCTCTTCATTTTCCTCGATCTCTTCCAGTCCCCATGACATTATTCCACGGCCTAAATTCCCCAATCTTGGAACACTTTCTATTTTTGGTAATTCTTGAAATCTACCGAAGACCAAAGTTCTTTTGGTAGTTTTCTTTCTTTTTTTTTTTGAAGAAAATAGGGCAGACCACCCAAAACTGGTGGCCCACCTGATACTATTAAAGAAAGAATTTGATGATGTGATAGTGGGCCATATCTATGATAGATGCCGGAGTGAGATAGCCCAGAAAGACATGGAACCCATTCAAAGGTCAAATCTTCAGATAACTTATCGTCAACACAAGCTATTATGACTATGACCTTCTTAACCTTTGACAAGGTTAACCTTTTCATAACCAAAAGAAAACTTTGTCATCAGATATGCCACACACCTCAGATGTTTCCGATGACTGAGTATTCGAGAAAAAAGATCTACCACCCAACATCACCGCACTTTAGTTGGTGGCATGACACATTGTAATAGGGGAGAGCCCATTACGGCATTTTTTAGGGCCAACCCATGGTTGGAGTACGATAAAGGTTGGAGCACATAAGTGGAAGGACATCCTTTTTTGAACCCATGAAGGACGGTATTTAAAGAACCCCAGACAACATCACCGTTTAGCAGGTCATCTGAACTACATCATGCAGATATGCCCAGATATCTCCTTAACCATGAACATCATGAGAGCACTGGGAAGGGTCGACCACAACCCTCTTGCCCCTTGAGTGCACTACCTTGTGTAGAATCTCAGAAGTACACCTCAGAGGAAACCTCCACCCCTGCGCTTGGTTGGTGTGCCCACACTGCTAGGGGTTCTTTGCCAATTGCACTCATAGCACATTCCACCGAGGCTTCTGGAAGCCATCTCTTCCGGACGACCTTCGTCACTAGTCTTTGTCAACGGAGCATCCAACCAAAGAACCTCACTTTAAGGGGAATCTTTTGTTTCCACACAGTGTGACATGCGCAGATGTTCCTCAGTTCTTCCACTATGTGTGTGCAGTTGAGCTTTGCATAAGCTTCCCAAATAGAGAAGGATGCGCCTATCCACGCCCATCCGTCTTGTGTCCCTTCCAGTGGACTTAGGTGTAATAACGTCTGATGCATCCTCATGTAGTCCTCCACACTCAGGTCAGACAGTGTATCTACCAGGTGTGGATTTCGAGCTCCATCCCAGCAATCCCAAACTATGGCCTGAGGGGTCCGTGCTAGGGCAAACAGGCGTGGGAACTCTGTCTTTAGTGTACCCTGAGCTGCCCATTCGTCTAGCCAAAAACAGAAGGCTGTGTCATCCCCCAGTTTGGTTCTGAAGAATTCAGAGACTTCAGAAAACACTTGCCTCACCCTCTGCAAGAAGAAAAATGACACTACAACCAGAGCCCTCCAACTCTCCCCGTCCAAACTAGATCCATAGTTGTCCTTCAGGACCTGTGTAACCATGTATGTTTCCCAGTCCAAGCCAATTCTAATGTTGGTCTTTATCTCACAATTGGCAATACCATCTCATTAGAGATAAAGGATCAATGACTGATTTCACAATCTTGTACCGAGGCTGAATGTCCCACATATAGCTGTCAGCTCTTCTGGTCAATTTTGTTCAAGAGATTGGTTCCTCACATAAAAAACCCATCGATGCACAGAGACTATCAAACAGCACCACACATCTCGTTCAATATGCTAATTCATGAGCAGACAAAATATATCAAAGTTTACTCTTATTCAAACTCTGGAGAGTGTCCTTTCTTTCAGAACAACCTCATCTAAACATAGTTATTTCATGCTGGTTATAGAAGTTCAATAAAAAAAATCTGTAACTAAATAGGGAAATACAAAAGGTATAATTACTTAACCCATACCCAACAGAATAAAAGTTGACAAAGCAAACCTGTTCAAATAAATTGATCTTCCTTTCATCCTCCACACCTGGATCTGACCAATGAGAGAAAAGATGACTTTGTCCTTCACTGAGCAATAATTTTGCGAGTTCAATCTGCACATCAATGATGTTAGATATACCAATACATATTTAAATGAGCCAGCAATAAAGAAATAAAAAATATTCGCCACTAAAGTTGACATTTGGAAGACTCTATAGTCTCGGCCAAACCCAGAAGAACCAACAAATAGTGTGATTTTTGTATCACAGTTGACAGGGCGGCGATCTCGCGCAGAATATTACCTTCATGTTTTTATACCCATACATTCACATCGTAAAGATAAAAGCCTCAGATTCAGCCGAAACTCAAGAGTTACTTTTATGCATCTATGCAGGGAGAAATACAAGCATCTGATTGAACTAAAGATGCCAGTCTAATTGGCCTATCGCTACAGATGCTAGCCTACTTGGTGATTTTTCTCTACATTCACAATTACAGGCGTTGAAGAGAATAAAACAAGCTGATGAGACATCATCCAGATAATGCTGCGTACGCAATTGGTCCCACGCCGGGGTGACAAATTGTCCCGTCGCAGAATTGAAAACAGAAATTCGTTAGTACATCATAAAAATGTGGAGGAAATCTACTCCTATACTCAGAATCAGATTCCAAAGTCCTACAAGAAACACAATTTGCCAGTTTCTGCTGGAATTAAGGAATGCGGTCGTGACATCTCGATAGGGAAATGATGACCTGATGAGGAGAGAGAACTCTGAGATTCATCAGAAGAGCGGGCGCGGCTTCAGCCCATCGGTCGCCGGACGGTGGTTCGGACGGCATTTCCATCGAACTCACGTTCAAGTCGACGTTGCATTCAGTTGTGAAGTAGTTGAGTGTGCAATACTTTTAAATAATATAAGTTCATCCAATTTAATATCCAGGTGGGCGTGCCGGAGTGGTTATCGGGCATGACTAGAAATCATGTGGGCTTTGCCCGCGCAGGTTCGAATCCTGCCGCCCACGTTTTGGAATTTCTTTTGGTCATTTTTTCTTTTAATTACTCAAGAGTCTAGTGTTCGCCCGGTATCTGGACAGATGCTGTATCGGATACCGGAAAGGCAATTTCCGGTATCCGGTCTTTTCGAGTACGGATATCGGTATCGGTTATTGGTTGTTACAGTGCCGATACTGATATATGTCTAGATGTTGGCATCCGTCTCCATCTCTGGGGGGAGGATGACGATATCGGATATCGGTTTTCGATATCCACATCGAATTTTATTCTTAAGGTAATTTCGTGTATTTTGGATTCGAAAATTTGAATCCAAAATACACGAAAGGCGGAAATAGAACTGTAGACGACGGACGGCGGATATCGGACAATGGCATCGGCAGACGGCGGCATCGGCGGAATCGACGAACAGCGGACTCGCGGGTATGTTCAGTCATGTTCGTCTGGGTCGTCGGTTTAATTTTACCATTTTTCCTCTAACGCTCTTATTCTATGCCGCTTAATTCTTCTAAATTTTATTTGTTTTTGTTCCTACTTCCTTCGCTGATTCTCAGTTCCATAGTTAAATTGACTATAGCATTGCATCCCAATGCAATAGTTAATTTAAAAGATGTTCTTTGATAGAGTTCATAAATGATGTTCTTTGTTTCTTGCATATGGAAATTATAGATGTTTCTTGTATATCCTATAGTTCTTTATTTCTTCATTCGCTGATTCTTCTTCATTTTTTACCTCTAATTCTCCCCTCTCATTCTCTCTTACTATCTAATTCTCGCTCTCTTCTCTCCTCACTTCTCTTATTCTCTCTTACTCTCTAATTCTCTGTCTCTCCTCTCATTCTCTCTTACTCTCTGATTCTTATTCACCTTTTTACCTCTAATTCTCCATCTCTCCTCTCATTCTCTCTTACTCTCTAATTCTCCCTCGCTCCTCTCCTCTCATTCTCTCTTACTCTCTAATTCTCCCTCTCTCCTCTCATTTACTCTTACTCTCTAATTCTCCCTCTCTCCTCTCATTCTCTCTCACGCTCTGTAACTTTTTAACTTATATTTCTAACTCTCCCTCTCTTAGTCTCTTCTCTCACCCTCTATTACTCTCTAATTCTCGCTCTCTCCTCTTCTCTCTTCTCTCATTCTATCTTACTCTCTATTCTCTAACTCTCCCTCTCCTCTCTCCTCTCTTCTATCACTCTCTCTTCTTTTTTACTTTTTTACCTCTAATTCTCCCTCTCTCCTCTCCTTCTCTCTTACTCTTTAATTCTGCCTCTCTCCTCTCATTCTCTCTTACTATCTAATTCTGCCTCTCTCCTCTCATTCTCTCTCACTATCTAATTCTCCCTCATTCTCTCTCACCCTCCATTACTCTCTAATTCTCCCTCTCTACTCTCCTCTCTTCTCCCATTCTTTCTTACTCACTAACTCTCCCTCTCTCCTCTCCTCTCTTATCTCACTCTCTCTTCTTCTTTTCTTTTTTACCTCTAAAGTCCCCTCTCTCCTCTCATTCTCTCCCACTTTCTAATTCTGCCTCTCTCCTCTCCTCTCATTCTCCCTTACTCTCTAATTCTCCTTCATTCTCTCCCACCCTCTCTTACTCTCTATTTCACCCTCTCTCCTCTCCTTCTCTCTCACGCTCTCGTACTTTGTAACTCTTATTTCTAGCTCTCCCTCTCCTCTCTCACCATCTCTTACTCTCTAATTCTGCCTCTCTCCTCTCCTCTCTTCTATCTCTCTAACCCTCACTCTCCCTTCTTCTTTACTTTTTTACCTCTAAATTTCCCTCTCTACTTTCATTCTCCCCCACTCTCTTATTCTCCCTCTCTCTTCTCATTCTCTCTAACTCTCTATTTCTCCCTCATTCTATCTCACCCTCTCTTACTCTCTAATTCTGCCTCTCTCCTCTCCTCTCATTCTCCCCCATTCTCTAATTCTCCCTCTCTCTTCTCATTCTCTCCCACTCTCTAATTCTGCCTGTCTCCTCTCTTCTCTTCTATCACTCTCTCTTCTTTCTTACTTTTTAACCTTTAATTCTCCCTCTCTCCTCTCATTCTCTCCCACTCTCTAATTCTGCATCTCTCTTCTCATTCTCTCCCACTCTCTAATTCTGCCTCTCTCCTCTCCTCTCTTGTATCACTTGCTCTTCTTTCTTACTTTTTTACCACTGATTCTCCCTCTCTCCTCTCATTCTCTCCCACCCTCTAATTCTGCATCTCTCATCTCATTCTCTCCCACTCTCTAATTCTGCCTATCTATCCTCCTCTCTTCTATCACTCTCTCTTCTTCTTTTTTTACCTCTGATTCTCTCTCTCTCTCCTCTCATTCTCTCCCACCATATAATTCTGCCTCTCTCCTCCCATTCTCTCCAATTCTCTTATTCTCCTCTCTCCTCTCATTCTCTCCTACTCCCTAATTCTCCCTCATTCTCTCTCACCCTCGCTTATTCTCTATTTCTTCCTCTCTCCCCCATTCTATCTTACTCCCTAACTCTCCCTCTTATTCTCGCATTCACCCATCTATCATTCTCTCTCAGTGAATTCCATGCTTTTGTCATTCTCTCTCAATGCTTTATTTGTTAGTTGCGTTATCTTCATGCGATGCCGTATTAAGCAGGACAGTGACGCCGGCGATATGTGATGTATTATATCTCATAGACGGCATGAAAGAACACATGGAGGAAGTGGTCCAGCAAATCGAATATGGGAATTTCTTCACAGGCGTACGATGGTTGCATGAAGGAGATTGCTCAGACATGGTGCAAGCATGTAAGGCGATGCATTACAAGCTTGCACAATATGCAGAGATCTTGTGGGCGAATGAGGCAATCACCGCCGCGACATTGATGGATCCATTCCACAAAGGGTCAATGCTCCGTCCGGGCGTCCGAGAAGCAACCATCGCATACGTACAGTCCTTATTACCATGTGACTCACCGAGGCGTGGACCGAGAGGGGACGCTGAAGAGGGACACTCAAGAGGTAAGAGTTTGACTCTTGGCTTCAGAGCATTATGCGGAAAGTCCAACCAGCATGTGCATCAATGAGGTCGATGTGGGACGAGTTCAGCTAATACCTAACGGAGGTCGTGCCTAATGAGAGAGTATTCACTCCACTATCCTGGTGGGCCAGCACAGGGTCGAAGCGTTTCCCCTTGATGTAATACGATGAGCATGTCGGGATCGGACGGCTCGTATTACGTCACAAGAGCAATGGTGAGTGAATTCGTAGTTAATGTTATGGAATGAATGTCGATTAGAAACCCGAGGTGAGCAATAAGAGACGACTATGAATGAGGAGGGGAAATCAATGACGTCCACTAAGAAAGATATTGATCTGATTAAACTCCCAATGACCCTTCAAGACCAAATATGACGTCTACGAGTGAGGGGCATTTGACGGCCCTGAGTTGTCCCAAGTCTAAGGATCAACGAGCAACCTTCTACCGCAAAGAAGTCCTATCTCTCGACACGGTGGTTATCCTATAGCAATTATCGTAGTAATCCAAGGCAGAGGAAGAGATAGCGGGAGACGGCACTGCAACAGATAATGATATTGAAAATACGATGGGGAAGACGAGGAGATACCTGAATTGATGGAGTCCACGGCAGGAAATGATGTCTCGACAAAGCCGAAGGCGATGGGAGATTTCGTTGACGGGCGAGACAACAATGGAGAGGAGCCGGTGTGCTGTTGGTCGACTCAGCACGGAACAGGAAAGAGCGGGGAGGCCCTGAGTTCCGACGCACGTGTAGGGGGCGAAGTGCGGGCACCGGCGTCGGTGGAAGTGGCGCAACAAGGGGGAGGATGGGTTCTTGGCTTATAACCACCCCAAGAACGCCTCCGGATGGTGGCTTGCGTCGATTCTTGGAACTTCTTGTGCAGTAGATGATCAAGAACGCCAAGAAGGTGGCGGTTTCTTGAAATCTTGATCATTCTTGAGCGGTAGTTGATCAAGAACGCCAAGAAGGTGGCGGTTTCTTGAAATCTTGGTGGTTCTTGTGCGGTAGTTGATCAAGAACGCCAAGAGGGTGGCGGTTTCTTGAAATCTTGGTGGTTCTTGTGCGGTAGTTGATCAAGAACGCCAAGAGGGTGGCGGTTTCTTGAAGAATAACCACCCAAGAACCCACGAGAAATGGCGGCTTCTTGATCTGTTGGAGGACTCTTGCAGGCAAGATGGTTGGATCTTGGCGGTTGATGTTGACGGCACGGTCCCGGAGTGGTCTCGATGAGGAATGGCTGGCAACGACACCCAACGCTGGCCCTTCTTGAATCCTCAAGACAACCTCGGAATGGTCTCGACGAGGAAGCCTTAATGCTCCAAGAGAGGACGATTCTTGAATCTTTAACTCTCGGCCTCGGAGTAGTCTCGACGAGGACGGTTGAACACGACGTCACGGAGTAGTCTCGACGTGAAGGCGCGAGCTCTAATCCATGGAGTAGTCTCGACGTGGAGCGAGAATAGCCACTTCTCTCTCTGCACTCTAATTCCTATCTACGCTAGATAGAACGATGAGATAACTTTCGAATTTTCTTTAACAATTGCCTGCCTTCACTAGGGCATGCTATCCCCTTATATAATGAGGATAGGTGCCAAGTGAGGTCGTGGAGAGGACGAACCGTCGCGAGACATGGTTTGGCCTCTCTTCAATGGTTACAAGCAAAAGGAAAAACATAACATAGACGAAGCCCAAAACACCGGCCCAATCCGTAAAATCCAAGAACGAAAATTACAACAAGACAAAGCAAATAAAATACGAAGATAGAGGATGCTTACGCGGAGTACTTAAACCCCTTGTGGCGAGCATCGGCGCGAGCAGCCCGGCGTGGTTGGACCTGTCCCCTCCCAGCTGGATGGTCCCCCATCACCCCTTAGTTGCAGCCGTTACGAGGGAGCTATTGTCCGTATGTGCGACAAGCGCTCCCACTAAGCGCAAGTTCTCTATGGGCAATGCTATTGTCACGTACAAGAGATCACATCTGTCGCTAATAAGCATCGAAACACTCATCACTGTGAAGTGTTGGCTACGTGCAGACAACAAACGATGGAACACTGACGTTGAGCTGGGTTCCAATGGCGATGATGGACAAGATGGTGTGGTCGCATGTGCTCGAGGTACACATCAAGTTCATGAACTACATTTTTGCCATTTTTTACGTAATCATTGATTTTCGAAGCTGCTCCCAGCTCAAAGGTGGAGGGGGTGCAGTGAAGATCTAGGAGTGTGAGCAGTACGAGCTGAAAGGCTCCCATACTGTTTGGAGGGCAGGGGGCATAGATGCCAAACGGCATCTCTTAAAGTGGTATCACTTTAACACCATCTGAAATGCGCGAAACTTCGATCGGTGGAAGCCAGTCCATGAAGATTCTCCCTTTTCTTACATGTAATTTTTCTTAACTTTTGCTACGCAAGTGATGACCAAGTAAGCACAAACCTCTGACAGAGCCGTGGGCAAATTCCTAGGGGAAGGGTGCGTTTTTGACAGAGCCTCCTTTGTTTAAAACTTTGCACCACTGTCCTATATATTTAGTGAATTTTGTTATAAATTTAGACTTGACCATGTATATAATATTATATTTTTATTTATTGAATTTTGAAACATTTTCATGAAAAATTGTTGAATTTTCCTAAATTAATAATTCGCACTTAACCAAACAAGTAAAGTACTTAGTTCAAATCTGCACTTTATTTAGTATTATAAATATTGGTTCCACGAACCATGTTGAAGCACCAAAAAGTGGGGTAGAATTTTTTAAATATTTTTGCAACATTTTCCTAAAAAGTTGTTGAATTTTCAAAAATTAATAATTCGTATTTAACCATACAAGTAAATTACTTAATTCAAATCTGCACTTTATTTAATAATATAAATATTGGTTAAATAAACTTATTGAAGCACCAAAAGGTGGGGAAGAACTTAATTACAACTTTTGCAATATTCTCCACAAAAATTGTTGAATTTCCTAAAATTAATAATTCTTTATATCCGCCATTACTATACTTCTCTATCCTATCCTATATATAATCTTAATATCACTCAAAACAAATAATCATGATAATTTAATATTATGCTAAGCTTAGTATCCTTACTCCTGTATCTTAATTGTAAATCTAAAATAACCCTTCCACTAATATCTTACACTCTCCCCTTATTAGTAAACCGACAGATTTATTATTCCTCTTACTAACTATTTTTATCATCTATAAAAAATATTAATTATATTATGCACTTTTTTTTGATAAAATTCCATTATATTAATTTCATTAAAACATTAATTGTGGCCCACAAGTATGTTGCAATTTCAACATATTAATTTCGACATTTGACAATAATACGTGTTAGGGACATAATCTAAATAATCCAAGACGTAGCATCAGTGGGTGCGCGCTATGGGGTTTAAATATATGACGGCTCACACATTATTTAAACCTCAAAGGAATTTATAAATTTCCCATATGGGATTGCGATAGAATGGGAAAAAATATGCGGATAGCGGTTACCGATATCCGGATATCGAAAACTGATATCCGGCATCCGGTATCCGTCGCATCTCTCTACCTATGGTATCCGGTAGCGATATCTGTCTACCCCTCAGAGACGGATATTGTCCAATATTCGATATCCGGCACCACCCCATTTTTTCCCGGATATCGGATATCAGTTGTCCGATACTAGATGACGGACGGATACTAATTGGGCGAACACTACTCAAGACTTGTGTAGTTCTGGATCGTCCTGAATGTGGACGATGGACAGGATGGGACGAAGATCGTCCTGTCCATGTGCAGATGTTCGGAACAAAACGATGGACGGGATGGGACGGGATGGGACGGGACGCCGATGTCCGGAATCAGTGCAGGGACGCAGACAGGACGGATTTTTCATCCGAGACCTCTGGACGAGACGATTTCCAACTGAGTGGACAAAAACCGTCCCGTCTGTTCGTCACAGGATGAATTTCTGTCCTGGTTTGCATCCAACCTCGCAGACGGGATGATTTTTTTGTCCTGGCCGTCCGCGTCCCTGCTCACTAGTAGTGGCAATCTCAGACATGCTTTTACTTCTAATCACTTCATGTCTGTCACCCATCACTTAATTAATTTATTAATCATATGTGATTTAGCCGAGATAGTCAATGGGCAGTATGTGCTGCCTAAAATATTGAATTTAAAATTCTCCTTGCTTCCTTTGATAGTCAATTGCCAATCTTTCTTACTTGACATCTGCCATACTGCCCTTCCTCAGAACGTAGGATATTGATTTCCTGCTCTGCAACAATCTTATCTTGTATTTGTGGTTAGATGACGGTGAGGTGGTAGATATGTTGTATAGGCCTTATGATTGTTTTTTGATGTGTTCTCACTTCAACTTTGTCCTTCCAAGTCTCAAATTGTTCTTAATCTTTCAAATCTTATGATTGGATTTTGGCAGTTTTCTTTGCCAGTGATGGTCCCGTCCTCTTCCAAAGAATGTGTTGGGTTCAAGGGCCGTGATTAACATGAAAGTAAGACAATTCGCTCAAGAGATGACTTTAAAATGAATTGTAACAGACCTCCAAAACCGTATGATATAAAGGCCTAGGCATGGATGGGATCCGTTATTTGTCGATTCAACAAGTGAGATGTGTGTAGCCTCTACAAATATCCATGCAATCCCACAGACATCAAATCTCTTCCTTCATTTCAAGTGATCCCCATTAGAGAATCCACCAGTGTCGCTATGTAATTTATATCGCATCGAAGTAGAAGGGTGTCCAAGAGGGAAGGGAGAAGGATGGGTTGAAGTCAATGTTAGTTGTCATGCCTGGGTTGGCCATCGTCGTGGCATATAGAATTATTAATAAATTATCAATTTAAAACAATCGACAAGTTGAATTTTTGGATCATGGGTTGCTTAGCTACACCTTGAGCTTGAGAAGATACAAAGTATAAATGACGATCTCATGGAACCCAATAGTGACCGGTTAACATTTACATCTGGTCCCTATTCTGCTTGATGCTTCTAATATGACTTGGGGTACGGTAAACTTTAATTGGTCATCTTGCTAGTACTAATGCATTGGGAAATCATTGATGATATAGAACGATTCTACTCAAATACTTATATGGATCAATTCAGCTAATTTGTCCTCTAAAGAGCAACCAATTTCTATCATTATTAGGGTTTGACATTTTGGATCAAGGACCAGTCTGACCGGACATAATTGAGCAGGATCCAATCTGAAAGTCAAATTGGATTGGCACAGTATATTAACTTAAATAATTTTTTTGTTTGTAAACCCCTGCTCACCCTCGTTCCCCCTTTCATTGTGTGCTCGTGCTACCCCCAGTCGAGTGCTCCCCCCTCCCCTTGGTCCCACCCCACACTTCTTTGGTCGAATGCTCCCCCTCGCCCTGGTTGTGTGCTTCCCCTTCCCTGCCACTCCCCCCATCTCCTCCCTCCCGGCTTGTGCTCCCCCTCCTCCCAGCTTGTGCTCTCGTTCATGTTCACACCCCACCCTATTCTTTTCTAATTTTTTCATCTTGCCTTATTTTCTTCTTCTTTTTCTTTTCTTTTCCTTCCTTATCTTTCTCTTTGTTTTCTTATTTCTTATTGTGTTTTTTCCTTCTTCATTTTCATCTTCCTTTCTTCTTTTTTTGATGTATTTGGTTCCTAGCACTTGAAGAAATTATATCAAACAAATTCAGGATAGTGTATGTTTTACATATAATACTTATTTTAAATGAACCACACCTTATCTGTAACTTCCAAGGATTTGCAATAAAGATCATTCTCTGGATGCTAGAAATAAAATTTAGTTCTGTCAACTCTCAAGATGAAAATAGAATTAAAGGATAACCAAAGAAACTACCTAATCCACTTGTTTTTGGAAACACTATGTTGGTTTGGAAAAGTAAGCTTTGGCCATGTTTGATCAATTGAGAGAAAGCATGTTTGCATTTCCTAAGCGAAAAAGAGCAACAAGCTTTTTAGAATTGATTCTAGGGTTTCCACCAACCTTCAAATGGATCCTGAAAAATAATTTGGAATCAATGTCACACATAGTCCCTTACAGGTTTCCACAAATTTACTCTCTAAACATTGATGTTTTTTCTAGGAAGATTGAATTCTCCCAAATTAGAATACATGATGTTCTAATGAATAGAAATTAGGGAACCAGAGAGGGGTAAAAGACCTTTCACCATCTTCAAGCACTTGACCCCATCTTGGAACTGCAAAAGCTCAAGAAGAGAACCTCCCCACCTCATTAGATTCAGAAAATACAAGAAGATGCTTTTGAAGAATGCCTAAAAATATTGTTCTCGTTTGATCCTCATAAATTAAATAAAACAGAAGTGACAGCACCCCTGTTCTTTCTTTATGATCAAGAACACAGCATCTATGAATGAATTTAGACAAAATATAACAAAATAAAATAAGAACTGATGGAAAGGGGGGGTGGCCCATGTCGGCATGGAGAGGGTTCCTCTCATACTTGGCTTATGATGTCTCTCTAGGGGCCATGAAGAACACCAGGCGATCAAAGTTGTTATCTGGTACATCCATATACTACTTTTGCAATTCATTTTTTTAGTTTACAATTAGTCCATACCAATCTTTTATTTACCTACCCTTCTTTGGCTTTGGCTAGTCAATGAATGTTGAATGAGAGGGAATGTGTGAATGACTTGTCGGCCACATATATTTCCATTAGAATGACTTTGCAAATATATGATAGGGCCAAAAAGGAATGTACGAAGAATGCGAGATTTTTAGGTATGAATCAGGGAGTAAAAATAGAAAATAAGTACAAACTGAATTTGTAAATCAGTTAACTGTCAAAGGAACTGCATGGCACAAAGAGTTGATGATTTGGGATGAAAGTTTTGCACATACTTCTACTTACAGATTCAGACATTCTGGGATACTCATTGAAATATTCACATACAAGATATCTGACATATAAATAAAATATTCATTAATATGAATATTTTAAAATTTTCAATTCTCACTGAATGCGCCATATAAATAACATCCAATAATGTATGATTTTGTCCGTGCAAATTTCCTCTGAAAAATTGCACCGCAATGTGGTATGGAGCTGTAAAATATTTACACGCTTGGCACAAAATTTTGCAGGACACCACACAAACCATATCTACTTCAATATTTACTCCGGATAACTAATAATTGCGGGCTTAGAGTACCTCATAAAAACGCAGTTGGCCCAGTAAATCCATTCCATTGAAACTTATCAATTGTAGATAAAATTGTATAATATGGAATTAAAATGGGTGGAATAAATAGTTGTATCATTTATACAAAGAACCATCACATATGAAAGTTTTAGTTCGGTTCATGTCACAAGAGGAAAAAAAACATAAAAATCTATGATGAAATAAACAACTTTATTGCATCTAAAAAAGGTATCAGAGCAAATTCAAGTATCAAATGAGGAAATTGTGACAGTCAGAAGAAATTCCAGAACTTTTATCTGATACTGATAATTAGTTAAGCGAGCTTTTTGAAAGAAACTAATATTTAGTTTTTTACAATTCAATTATCAACAGTGTTCTTGAAATCCAATCCTCAATGACAAGTTTTGTCATCTTCATGGCGATCGCCCCGCCATCCCAAGTTCATCATCCACCATGAAGATGCCGAGTGGACAATGATATTTTCCTGTTCCACCATCAAAATTATTCTCATCATCTAATCCTCAATGACTAGTTCTGCACTGTCATACTTGTCCATCCTGCCCATGTATGATGATGGACGCCAATGATGTGAAAAATTAAAGATGTCAATGACGAAAATGAAGGATGATGATGACGATGACAAATTAACCAACATCAGCACAAGGCACAAAATGGTATAGGCAAGTCAAAATTATGATATGATTCATCTCTTAATGGCTGCCACAGGAGAGTTCTTTCAGACCCACTTCAAGGAAACCCAGAAAACAACATGGCCTGGAATCATCCCACGTCAAGAGGAGTGGTACCTAGCTCGAACTGATGAAATATAAGAACTAAGATGCTGCCTCAGGCTGCTGTGACTCCTGTCTTGGCTTTCTCTTCTCTGTCGCAGGGCCATCCCTTCTTCTCTCATACCTTCTGCTCTCATATTTCGACGAGCTCCGCTGCTTTGGCTGGTAAGTCGGGTACTTGCAGGGAATTATTTCTCCATTAATGTACTTATCTCCTGAAACAAACAAGGAAGATTGTGTGAGAGAGATTGAGTAAATAAATGTACAAAATGATCAACAGAAAGAGGGAATCAGGGTTCAGGAACAATGATGATGATGATGATGATGGTGGTGACAAATCCTCATCCTCTGTCTTCGCTATCATCTCTTCATCAAGGTCATCCTTATAGTCCAATGATGGTAGACAATGCAAGGATTGAGTATGATCATGACCAACTATAGTGCGATACCAACAATGAAGATGGAGATTCATCCGATTATTGAATTTTGTCACTGTTAAGTCATTGTCAAATCCACTATAATGGAGAAGAGATTCATTCAACCGTTGATAAGCGATTCATCATCATCCTCATTATTCATCCCCACTACCATGGATGATGATGATGATGAACATGAAATTTGGGGATGACGAAGTCAAGTTCATTATTGATTATCAATCCTAAAGGAAATTGTCAGCTGACCTCCATAATCCTTATTTTTGACGTCGATGTAAGAATCTGGCAGCACCCAGAGGACACCAGGCAACCCTGAAATAATCGAGGGTATGAATAAAACCCCATCTTTTAAAGATGATACTCCCAGAAATTAAGTGAAACTCGAAAGCAAGAATCTTTCATCACCATACCTTTGAACTTCTCAGAAGTTTCTTCATCAACAGTACACTGGAACCCAGTATAAGTGGTAGTGCTGAAAGCGTACATGTTCTTCTTTGCCTCCTCCATGCTGAAAACAATTAACAATCATAAGAGCCCGGAACAAAACCCGAGTTCCTAAATGATCAAACTATACAAAAAAAACAACACCAAAATCCACCCATCTTCAGCCGTAAATGAAGCAATCTCAAAATCAAGCAATCTAAAAGTACAAAGAGGAGGAAGACGACGAATTCCCAACCTGCCGAGAACGGTGGCGAGAGTGTTGAGATAGGCATCGATCATCTGCTCTCTTGTCGGAGCGGGATCTTTGGGGAACTCCATAACGATTAGCCAGTGGTTGTAATCGCACCCGGGAAGAAGAATTGTCTCTCTCGGCTCGCTGCTACCCCCTCCGCTCCTCCGCGAGGAGTATTCTCCGTCTACGGCCATGGCGCGCACGAAGAGCCTCGCGGGGGAAGGCCGGCATCGAGAGGCTAAGCAAGCCGTCCGCCTCGTGGAGAACAAAATGGGTATCTGCGGGGCCATCGATATTCTGGGGGCTTGTCTAGCTGACACCCCGGAAGAAGGAGATGCCATGGCTTTGAACAGCAGCGTTGAGCTCATCGTCGCCATAGCCAGACTCCCGAGAGAGAGAGAGAGAGAGAGGAGGGGGGATAAGGTTTTTGCAGGCCTTGTGAAACGATTTGTGGGTATTTGTGCAAGGGAAGAGTGGAGATTTTTCAATGTTCTTGTTGTGGAGATTATCCTTCTTTGGGCCTACATATTCTTGAACTGGGCCTCAAGAGTGGTGGGACCTTTACTGGGTAGTAGTTTTTTTTTTAAGGCCAGTGCAAGACTTTGTATTACTTTTCATTCTTGTGCGATGTTTATAAGGAAGGCCATGGATATGTGCAATGACCAAGTAAATTATGATGACATTATAATACAGTGATCTCTAGTATTTAGATCGATGTATAATCAAGATGGACATCGACGGATGATGGATGACAAATGACGGATGACTAAAAGCTGTCCAACGGATGACGGATGACAAATGATGTCATCGTCCGGAGCGACGGACGGATGACTGAACAGACAGCTTTTAGTCATCCGTCATTTGTCATCCGTCATCCGTGACGGATGATGGATGACGAAAATGGTGAACGGATGATGCAAAACGGACTGATGACGTTTTGGTGACGGAAATATTTCTTCGTCTCCATAGCTCTCTCTCTCGATCACTCCCTCTTCCTCTCTCTCAATCGCTCCCTCTCCCTCTCTCCCTCACTCGATCACTCACTCTTCCTCTCTCTTCTCTCTCCTTCTCCCTTTCTCCCGATCGCTCCCTCTCCCTCTCTCTCTCTCGATCACTCCCTCTTCCCCTCTCTCTCTCTCTCTCAATCACTCCCTCTTCCTCTCTCTCTCTCTCGATCGTTCCCTCTCCTTCTCCCTCTCTCTCGATCACTCCCTCTTCCTCTCCCTTTCTCTCCTTCTCTCGATCGCTCCCTCTCCTCTCTCTCTCACTCACTCACACACTCTCTCTCTATCTATCTCTATCTCTCTCTCTCGATCTCTCGATTGTTCTCTCTCCTTCTCCCTCTCTCTCTCGTTCGATCTCTCGACTGTTCCTTCTCCTGCACCCTCTCTCTCTCTCTCGATCTCTCGATTGTTCCCTCTCCTTCTCCCGCTCTCTCTCTCTCTCAATCACTCCCTCTACCTCTCTCTCTCGATCTCTCCCTCTCCCGCTCTCTCTTTCTCTCGATCACCCTCCCCCCCTCTCTCTCTCTCGCTCCCTCCCTCTTCTTCTCCCTTCCTCCCTCTCTCTCTCGCTCTTTCTCTCGATCACCCTCTCCTTCTCTCTCTCCCTCTCTCTCTCTCGATCAGTCCCTCTCCTTCTCCCTTCCTCTCTCTCTCTCTCTATCATACCCTCTCCTTTTGGCTTTTGGTAACAAAGTTAATGGAAAGGCACGAGTTTATGAGCGAGAGCGGGTTCTGATGGAAATATATGTGGCCAGCAAGCCAATCACACATTCCACATCTCCTTCCATATTCATTAATAGAACATGTTCATTATAGTGCACGTGTGATGCGTATAACGAAGTCCATGAATACATGATCGGACTTAGTGAATTATGATGAGATCGTAATGTGGAGATCACTAGTCTTTAAGTATGTGTTCTAAACATTCCTATTCGAAGGATACGCGAGAAGGACATCGAAGTATCCGGATAGAATAGCACTATCTAGCCTCACTCATATGATGAGTATGGCCGGTCCCGTAGCCATTAGTGTGGCGACACTAGGGATAGATAGTGGGTGCTCTTTAGTGGAAAGAGTTCATTAAAGTGATCCGTACGAATCCCTGAATGGTATTATACCGAACTATCAATCAAGTTGATTCACGGGATTCTAAACGGTCTTAGTTCGGGTGCATCAAGAAGTACACGAAGGCGATTGAGTGGTCAAGATGGGATCGTCCACCCTCGGTATAAGAGGTGAAAGCTCAAGGAAGATGATGCAACGAAGTCCTTGGCCAAGGCAGTGAAATATCGGAGAAGAGTTCTCCGATGATTTCCAAATGCATCAGTACTAACTCGGATGACTGATTAGGGTTTGACATTTGATCATACCCTAAGTCGTTCAAGGAGCGTTAAGTGGATGAGGGATTATACATACACAGTAACCGATGACGATCAGGTTCCATGAGTGATTCAATACACACTCCTTTGTATCTTCTAGGACACGAGGTGTAGCTTGGCACCCCACATGTCGGAGTCTCGACCTATCGATTGGGTTAAATCGATCCGGCGTTAATTAAACTATATGATGATATAGTTAATTAATTTGGAAGGCCAATAAAGGTTATTGGACCGCTAGAGTCGTTAACTAGACTGATACATGGGCCTAGAGGGTCACACGCAAATGGTCTTTTGGACGTTGGAATATACACTTAAGTTTTGGGGGTTTTTATGAAAAATACCCACTTAGTATAAATAGGGGAAGGCCCTGAACGAAATTCACCCAGGCCAGAATTGTTCAGGGGCCTTTCCCCTTCTTCTCCACTCTCCCCACACCCCCTCTCCATCCCTGATGTGATCGGGACGACGTAACGACGCCGACGGAGATAGAACGGGGCTCGTCTACGAGAAGGAGGAGATCCGACGTGCCGAGGATTGCGTGGATACATCTAAAGGCTGCACACTTGAGCAGCTCGACTCGTCTTGCTCCGGGATTGAAGAAATCATGAATGAGATTCGTGCAAAGGTACTTTGTTTCAATGTTTTTGTTGATGCCGTTCGATTCACAAAAGTCTTCCGATGCACATCGTTTTTGTTCTATTCATCCATCTCAAGGCTTGTAGAACCCAACAGGTTCTTCTTTATTAGAAAATCAAAAGAAAAAGTGGTTCCGGCTACTCTTTCTAGATGTTATTTCCAATATCCTGGACTCAAGAAATGTTCAGAATGAACGACTATATCATGGGAATATTCCAGTGCTGTTGAACGGCGAGAATTGGGCTAAGCCCATTGAGAACAACTTACTTATCCTAACTTCGTTACCTTCGGAACCTTTCTTCTTCTTTCCTTCTTTATCTGTGATTAGCATCTAAATCTGAATCGTTTTATCGTTTATTCTTCATCTTAATCTGAATTGACTTCTTAGCATCTGAATCTGAATTGACGTCTTAGCAGATTTATCTTCATTGACTTCTTTTGCTCCCGCTCCTAACATCGCCCCGGTTCGTAAACTTGCACCTTTGTTTCTTTTCTCTCTCTCTCTCTCTATCATTCTCTCTTCTTCTTCTCTCTCTCTCTCTCTATCATTCTATCTTCTTCTCTCTCTCTATCATTCTCTCTTCTTCTCTCTCTCTCTATCATTCTCTCTTCTTCTCTCTCTCTCTGTCGATCACTCCCTCTCCTTCTCCCTTCCTCCATCTCTCTCTCTCACGATCACTCCTTCTTCCTCTCTCTCTATCATTCCCTCTCCTTCTCTCTCTCTCTCTATCTATCTATCTATCTATCTATATTTTTCATCACTCATTCATCCGTTATCCGTTCTATTTTTGTAAAGGATGAATAGCGGAACGGATAACGAGGACAGACTTGTGACAATGACGAAACATTGACGAATGATGAAACATACAAAAAAATTATCGACAAATAACGGAACGGAAGTCCGTTCAGTCCCCTTCCGTCCGTTCAAAAATTTCATATGTTTTTGTCTAACAGCTCTAAATTATCCAGATAGAATAACACTATCTGATTGTACCTATATGATAATTATGATTGATCATGTGGTCGTTAGAGTAGAGACACTAAAGACAGCCGATGGATGCTCTTTAGAGAAAGAGCTTACTGAAGTGAAGTATATGAATCCTCAAATGGTATTATACCTAAACGGCAATCAGGTTAATTCATGTCATGATCGTATAAGTATGGTTGATCATATGGTCGTTAGTGTGGAGACATTAAAGATAGACAATTGATGATCTCTAGAGAAAGAACTTACTGAATTTATCAGTATTAATCCTTGAATTATATTATACCTAAACATCAACCAGATTAGTTGGTGTCACAGTTGTATAAGTGATTTTTAACTTGAGGCACCAAGGACATCTAGTGTATGAATGACTATGTTTTGATTATTTACAAATCTCTTAGCATGTGATTCAAATAAGTCTTATGTCAGATATATTAATAAGTCTTATGTTATCCAATATACATAACAAAGTGTAGTTAACATAATTAAATATAAACTTATGTATCTTGCAATAGATAGTCTTCTAGTGACAACAATGATAATGATGATGAAGACATCATTGGCAACTAACACATTGACCTGAAGCATCATTGATGTGGATGATGACTGTCATTGATGATGATAATGATTATCATTGACATTGATAGCTACCATTAACAAGGAGGAATCCTGTCATTTATGAGATCAAAAATAATCATTTACGAGGATGGTAACCATCGTCGACAAGGATGATGACCATGATGATTTTTGTCAAATGGGACACGACCACAAGATCTACCATTGATCAGAAAACAACAATGACAGTCATCATCAAAACGGATGGAGACTATCTTCAATGGGACAACAACCATCACGGCCAGGATGGCGATCATCATTAGGGGGGTTGACGATCACGATAATTTTTGTCGAGATGGACAATAGAGATGACAAATGTCATCAATGTGTACAACAAATACAATGACCATGATGATTTTTGACACTATTTATCATCAAGATGACCAATGTCATGAACGAGCACAACAACCAGGCCAATTTGAAGGGAGGCCAACCATCATCCTCAGACGATGAACATGATGATTTTTGTTGACATGGATGATGGGGATGATGGCTGTTGTCCATGTGACGAACGTCTGCATCAATTTTCATTAACATGGATAAGAACCATAACAACAGTCATCGATGGGGATGATGACTATCTTGAATGGGAACAACGACAACCACACCAATCATCATCCACTAGGACAATGATTGTCTCTCTCTTTGTCTATTTCATCTATTTCATTATATGTTCCCTTTTTCATCACAAATGAGTGATGAAACAGGATGAATGATGAAATGATGATGATGATGATGATGATGATGATGATGATGATGATGATGATGATGACTTTGGGCACATGATGGACATGATGAAATCAAATGCCATGGATAGGAGACTGAAGAGACAAGCATCCAGTCCCATCTCATCCTTCAAAAGCATACTCTGTCATTCGTCCAAACATGTCCCTAAAAGTCTCCCCTTGGTGTTGATGGCCAGAGCATCTCTCCATCCATTTCTATCTCCACGTCTATATCTACTTAACTCCCCCTCCCATTCATCTCTCTCTCCCTTTCCATCTCCATTTTTATCTCTCTCTTGACATCATTATATCTCTTTATATCTCTCTCCATATTTATCTTGGCCTTTCCCTATTAATATCTTCATCTCTCCACTTATGAAAGCATACTCAAAAGATACAATGTGCAAGACAATCAGAGGATGTCAACCAAACTAGCAGTGGTCAGAATTTCTTGACAACCCTTCGACACTTTTGGAATGTTCCCACACCAAAACAATTTATCAAAACTATCTTAATGGAAGGTATTTGATGAAATGCCTGAATGAGGATATCCTTGTGATTTCGATTAAAAAACTTGATTCAATTAAAAATGTTTCCTAACTAGAATTGAAAGAGGATTCCCTGATTCCACGAATTGCAGAGATGGCGCCCCCTTACCTCGGTGTGCTTCTCTGATTTGTGCACTCCGTGCTAGAGTGAATATCTTCCTAGAGCTCCAAAACAATTTATCAAAACCATCTTAATGGAAGGTATTTGATGAAATTCCTGAATGAGGATATCCTTGTGATTTCGATTAAACAACTTGATTCAATTAAAAATGTTTCCTAACTAGAATTGAAAGAGGATTCCCTGATTCCACGAATTGCAGAGATGGCGCCCCCTTACACCATCTTGAGATTGTCGAGCTGCCATGGAGCTATCACAAATCAAGAACGCTTATCTTCACCTCACACAAGGTCTTAAGCATGTGTTAAGCATGCCGCCAGCGTTCATCCTGAGCCAGGATCGAACTCTCCATGAGATTCATAGTTGCATTACTTATAGCTTCCTTGTTCGTAGACAAAAGATGATCCAATAATTAAAAAATAACCAGTTTCAGGAAGAATATTTGTGTATCATTGATTGCATGGTTTGTCTCTAGATGCTCTCAGGAGAGTTGTCGGATTGGATCTTCGTGTTCCCATTTATGAAATCCACTGTCCGACCCATGGGAAGAATATTTGTGTATCGTTGATTGCATGGTTTGTCTCTAGATGCTCTCAGGAGAGTTTTGGGATTGGATCTTCGTGTGCCCATTTATGAAATCCACTGTCCGACCCATGCGAATGACAATCACGGTGGAGATATATGCCTTTCCCCCTGGTCATTGATTATTCTGTTCAGATTTATCAAATGCCAGGAGTGTAGATAGATTCATTTACCTCTGGCCTTTGATCTCTATAAGCAAACAATCAAGTGATGTAATTAAATTGCAATTGTGGACCCCTTTAACTTTGATATACATGTGTCCTCATCAGCAACCATCACTAAGAGCAGCTAGCATCTTGATTCATTTCTAATGTGGCTTTGTCATCCTAGTCACCGCTCAAATCATAATCATGCAAAAGAATTTAAAACTACTTATTTTAGCTCTTTTAATATATTTTTTTGATCTTCTTTTGGAGGATCAAATGTTTGAGATTATATCATTGTCTTCTAAGTTGACCCTTAATAATGTCAGCTTTTGGCCAAGTAAGCTTGAAGCATGATCATTGTCTTCTGATTAATTTCAAATAGTGACCCATTAGGCCATGGTCATATATTCTCTTCCTTTGGATGGTGGACGCAAATTGCGTGTCAATTTTTAATGTCGCTGAAATTTTAATTTTCCTACAATCAAATAAATTTGATAAAATTATAAATCTCACTCAAATGTATAGTTGGAGTAATGTTGTCTCTTCAGGGACTGGCCTTTAGAGGCGTATTTAATAATTGAGTAATTAGTTAATAAGAAATAATAATAATACTAAAGGTAATGAGTATAAGAAGAAATTAGTAGTTAGTAAGCAGGAGAAATATTCGGTTAATAAGAGAACTAGATAGTAGAGAGGGATAATAATAATGATTATTAAGATTTAAGTGGTTAGAGAAGCGTAATTTTGTTTGTAGTAAGATATAATGAATTACTTAATAAGAGTAGTTATTTTAATAGAGCAAAGAAGAAGAAGAATAGAGTAGAAAATTTGATAGCTAGGGAAGCACTTAGGTATTACATTGCTAGAGAGAAAGTGATTATCTAGTTATAATATAATGAAGTAAGTACCTAGATAGATATAGAAATATTAAGAGAATTGATTTTATAGAATGTTATATAGGTTTAGTTTTTTTTATATAGTTAATATATGTATTTATATATTTATATACTATATATATTATAGTAGAAAACTGTAGCTAAGGGGTAGTTCTGTCAAACGCCTCTCGAGTGTTCAACAGAATGCCCAAGAGAAATCAGGATGCGCACAAAATATTTTTATATGTGTTTTTAGATTTTTATAAAGTTGATAAAAGAAAACTTATACAAATCGATAAAAAAACTTGAATGCGCACAAAATATTTGTTAAAATGCGTCACGGAGGCTATGGTGAATAAAACATGAAGAAACTTGATCAATCTCTAATTGTGAGAGAACTCAAGCATCTAGGATAAGTGAAAACATAGAACTCAACCGAAGAAACCACATAAAAGAACCTGAATCGCCCTGATTCGACGAGAAACGATGGCAGCACCGATCACCGCCGCCTATCTTCGGTGTGTGATCTCCTTTGCTCGTCTCCTCCTTCCGAGCACGTATACAGGCTGCTCCATACCTTCTTCGGAGCCCTCTTGAGCTGGCCGAGCCTTGCCGAAGCTGTCACCTTCTCCAACATGGCAGACAAGCTCGAGAAGGGTCCTTCGTCGTCTAAAGTGATTGTGTCGAAAGACCCAAAATTAGGGGTCGTCGGCCCCCTTTAACAGCTTGGGACGGACTTCCCAGAACATTCAATGTAGGGGGATGGCCTTGGGGGTCCTTTCGGGCTATTGGATGGCCTAATAGTCCCCCTCGCCGGCCGACACCCACTGTCCAACAGATTGCGCCGATGGCCAGGGGCGGGGATGGACGGAACTGCCCCTGGTCGTTTGATCCCCCTCATTTGGATCCAACAGCTGTGATTAAATCACAACAGTGGACCTGGATTAAGTTGGTGTACCCCATTGGGCCACATCAGCCTGCCTCGTCAGCTGCCTTGTCACCGTTTCTCCCTCTGATTCATCTTCCAAAGAGTCCTGCGTCCGCGTCATCTGCGACAACCAATAGGAGCCCTGGAAAAGAAATTAAAAATAGATTAAATAAGACGGGCGGATCTCACCGTCCAATATTCTTTAAGAAGATCAGACAGCTGAGACCATATCCGGCTATTAAGAAAAAGCCCAAAATGGTTCAGGCTTCGGGCTAAGTCATCTCGAAGCCCGGTCATGGTTTCTTTAACATTTCATAAGGTCGCTGCCCATTGAGCTGCGATGAATCTTGCTGCTTTTCGGCCCGGCCTGGCGTGAAGGTTAAAAGGAACATGGGGATATAATCCCATATTGGAGGATTTGAAATACGAGACAATATAAAACTTGAGATATACATCCAATATAGAATTAAAATGACTTACCTCTCTTACACACATGGACTCTGTCTTTGTGGGTCTATGATGGACCTCCATGGGGACTTCTCTGGCAGTTGGTAGATATGTGCTGCCATTTGCCGCCCTGCTGGCTAGGGCGGGGCTTGAATGCCTTGCGCTCGCCTACCTGTGGCCGGCTTGGGCTCTACTTAACCTGGTCGGCCCTTTTTTCTTTACTTATTATAAATACATGTAAATTTTCTTCGTTTATCTCCTTCTCCCTTTGTTTTCAACCTTGATTTCACACCTGCAACAACATGAATGACATACTAGAAAGAACATTAATCATATTAACAATGATTTTATCATATTTTTTATTAAGAAATTCTTGGAATTGAAAATCATGTAAAAATTACATTAAAAATGCATTGTTTTAATCTTTGCTGAAATTAGTGCATAAGATGTAAATTCTTGTAAAGTTGAAGATAATACACATAAAATGATCTCAAAATGACTTTAAAATATGTATGGTTGCATGCCACATTTTGGGTCTATGAATGGCCCATGTTTCACTCAAAAAATGTAAAGGTGACATCCTACATAAAGAGAAATAGGAGTAACAAAACCTAGATAAATTGCAGGCAAAATCAATTTGAATTCAAATTAAACTTCTTCTTATGCGTGAGAGCTCCGCATTGTGAAATTTGACCTTTTTGATGGGCCTATTGGGCCTAGCCTGTGTGTTTATGGTGAAAACATATGCCCCATGCTTGTTTGAGCACAAGTGTGCTGCTGCGCTAGACTGAACACCGGTGCTCATAAGCTGTAGTTGTGGGTTCTCTCTCTACATGTTGGATGTAGCTGACATGTCCCTTCTTTTTTACCTTTCCATTTATTTTTTATTTTTATTTGTTATTAAATTCAACCCCTGAAATGCGATTAACTTCAAATGTTGATCAGGCCTAAATTTTATTCCGCCTGTTAAAGTCATAATGTTAAAATACACATGACATCACGTTACTGTCTATATCAGATATTTAGTCCCCAAATCATGTAAACTGTCATGGAAAATTGTCAAATTAATACAATGAGCCAATCAATGTGTGAAATGTAATTTTTCACCAAAGTGAAGATAATATGAGTCATAATTATGCTAAAATAGTATTAGAATGTGTGTTTTTGAACATATACTATTAGATTTTTCAAAGGAGTGTGAGAGTGCTAGGGAGAGATAGAGCAAGAGAGGCCTAGTAAGAGACAGATTGAGAGAGAAAAAAAATGATAGGGAGAGGCAGAGATACAGTTAAAGTGAGACAGGATGAGAGAGAGAATGAGTGAGAGAGCAAAAGATATAGCAGGAAAGAGAAAGAGATAGTGAGTGAATGCCGAGAGAGAGAGAGAGACTAAGCAAGAGACCAAGCAAACAAGCTAGATCGTTTTTGTAGTCAATGTATTAAATAAAAGATAAACTATATATGAAATAAATATTATCCAACTTTTTAAAATTTTCTTACCCTATCGACAACAGTCATTTTATTCCCCTAGGACTAAGGTTGTAATCCCGGTTGACAACAATCCCCATCATCTATTTGTCAATTCATATTGATGGTTCACTCATAAATTAGATTAAATTGGATACTTTTTCACCCACAAATAAAAACATGTATTTTCCTTAATGCAAGCAAAATACAATTAAGGAATTAAATTATTTTGGGTTTTCTACCTGTCACAATAGTATTATTGGATTGCGGTGAATGATGGGCAGCAACCAATTGATAACATGCACATTAAAATATAAAACTAATGCATATCATATAAATATCTGCATCAAAACAAGTAGATATGCATGCGATCATGGTTTAAATTGATTGAAACAGACTTAAATATGAATTTTCATTTTACAGATTTTTGGTAATAATCACATTTTAATGACTTTGGATTCCTTAAGAAATTAGGTACAAGTAGGAAAAATGTATTTTTTGAATTAGCAAATTTTTTTATTTTCAGAATTTTATGAAATTTTTATAAATTCATGAGTGCTCATTCATAGATATGTTAATTTAACCAGTTGGAACATATGATTTAATTTTTTTTAAGGATTTAAATCTGTTTATTGGTATTGAATGATATCTCCACATAAGTTGCCTTTTCTTTGGCCAATTGGCGTTCAATAATTGGGCCAGCTATCTGTTGGAAGATGTATTATTATGACATCATAATTCATAATGCCATAATTACTCAATCATTAGGTGTAATTTTTTATATTAAGGTTGAAGGGAAAAATATTATGATGTCAGTATGTGCAATTTAAGGGCACATGTACATGAACGAAATTAAAAAATCCCAACCTTTTTTTGTGCCATAAATGCAGCTCAATTACTATGAAATGTTGAGATATTCAGGCTTACATGATGTGATTTACCTTGAAATTAGTGCCTTTAAGGAGCCATTTTTTGTTTTTGAATAAGCCTTTATGAGAGGCCAGGAAATGTGGGTAGATTTTATTTGTTGAAAATCATGGAGCTTTTATGGGAAAAAAACCAGCGCCTCAAAAGGCCCTGACTCTTTGTTAAAAATATATCTACTTTTTTTAGTTCCCAAAATGTCTCAGCAGGTAGTTGATTGGTGGAGAAAACAAGCAACGGTTTATGACTAATTACGTTGCAAA
This sequence comes from Wolffia australiana, assembly GCF_029677425.1. Taxonomy (NCBI): domain Eukaryota; kingdom Viridiplantae; phylum Streptophyta; class Magnoliopsida; order Alismatales; family Araceae; genus Wolffia; species Wolffia australiana. Next base: position 9,345,033 of record NC_135837.1, on the reverse strand, counting down.
GTCCAATCCAGATGGCAGCCACGTGGAGGAAAGATAAAGATCAAACGGCTGAAATTAAAATCTACAGATCCAATTATTTGATTGGGCCCAAATTTAAAGCTCAATCTCATCTTTTCATTCTCTATCCACTCATATTGTTGAATTGATTTAGAAAGAATAAAACTGATAATTTCATAGATATGTTTCCAATTCCCCTTAAAAATCATTGTCCCCTATGTTTTTCTACTTTCTTTCTCTGGATCAGTTTCTCTACATTGTATATCTAGATCCAGTATTTTATTTCTCCATAACTCAATTTCCTATATATATTATTTTTCTCTGAAATTTAATAAAATAAATCATTATGTTCCCCTCCTAATTTTGCATTCTATTTTTCTCCATTCAAATTATCAACATATCAGTTTTAATTTTTTTTTGAATATTTTGCTTTTCTGGAGTTTTATTTCTTATCCTTGGCATAATATTGCTTTAAAATAAATAAAATAAGGAAAGATCGAAAAACTGGAGTTAGGATTTTTTATATATATCAAAATCAAAACCAATTAAATTTTAAAATGTTTAAAAAGTTCTGATAATAGTTTTCTATATTTTTTATTTATGAAATTTGAACATAAGTTATGGGAGTTAATTTCAATGTTAATTATATCTAGAATTTATACATACAAAATAATAGATGAATTTTTTGCTTTCTCCAAAAACTGGAGTAAGGATATTTTTCTAAATAAAAATTTAAACCAATTAAATTATAAAATATTTTAAAAGTTCCTATAATATTTTTCCATCTTTTTTTTATAAAATTTAAACATAAATTAAATTCTGACATTCATTTGACAACTACCTCCGATTGACTGACCCCTTTCTTATCATATATTTTCTTTAATTTAAATAAAACAAAATATACATATATTATTTGTTATGCCTTATCAGCATAATTTTGATTCTAACTATAATTAAATTTGAAATTAAATCCCATCATTTCACTTATCATATATTTCCTTTCATTTTAATTCTAACTTTAATTACAATTAAAATTGAATTTTCAAATGTAATTTTAATTGTAAACAATGATTAAAAAGATGAGGGGGCACACAAATAAAATACCTGGAGAAACAAGATAACCATGAGGTGATAATTATTAATGAGATTAAATGAGTGTAGTGGATAGTGATATGACGAGATTATAAGAACAAGTGTGATAGATAAGGGAGTGATGATAATGAGATAAAAAGGTAGGTAGATAGTTGATGAAATAATGATTTTCATAAGTGGAATGACTGTAAGATGATGAAGACATAGTGATGCAAAGGTGCAAGACACGATCAAATGGTGTAAAGATGTGATGTGATGGTAAAATGTAATAATGAGATAGATGTAAGCTAACAATAATGGTGAAAAGAATCAAAAGGGAGAAAACTTAAAATAGATCCTTATATTCTTCCAGGGTCACTACATTTTTCAAGTTCAGTTTAGCTCCCCTCTTTTCTGTTGCATCTTATCAAGAACCAAGAAAGAGCATCTTGATGGATCTTATATATAAATTACAGCATGTATACTTGTAACAATCATCCATAAAATTTTGTTCCTATATTTTATAGGCTTATTGAAATCACTATATTTTATAGGCTATAAAATATAGGAACAGACTTTTATGGATGATTGTTACAAGTATACATGCTGTAATTTATATATCAGATGGTACGGATGGAAAGACAAGATAAAGATGAAGCTACCCTCAAAATTTCAGCTCAACCAGCCTTCTGGATTGTTAGTTATCAAGCTCTAAAGTGGGATACATCATTATCATTCATTTTGTCAGATATTCTCTCTTGTCAGAGCTGCTATCACTTCATCAGTTTTTGTTAAATGGTTTTCAAATCCTACTTAATTTCCATATCAAAGTCTTTCAAAAATGGAAGTTCCAAGAGCATATCTGAAAAATAAGATCACTTTTTTTCATTTTTATTAAATGGCACGCTGACATATTTATTCTCATAAACAAGAAAATTAAGGTTAAACTCATTGTATGATGTGGCGACACGTTTTTGTCTTTGGACACGCTGACAAATCCTATTTATTCTCATATTTATTTTTAAAAATGCTATGATGCCATGTCAACACGTTTTTGTCTTTGGACTTTTCAATGTCAAAATATGCATCAAAATAATTAATTTTCTTGGTCTCTACAGGCACTTTTATAGTGATTCATGCCACATCATCTTGTGGATTAGAAAGTAAACGTGGGCCATCTAATGATTGTTCATTATGGAAAATTTTAACTTTGATTACTTCTGTTTATCATTGCCAGAAGTCATGATTGGTTACTATTTGATCTAACTGAATAGCACTATGTTATAAAAGTAGTTATAAAAATATTAAATAATTCCTTTGAAATGTATTATAAGTTATAAAAATATACATATATTCCAACTTAGAAAATTAATATATCCATGAATGTAGGGTCAATAATTTGTAAAAAATATTTTTTGACTCAAAATATTTGTTTCATGAATAAAATGATGTCAGAAAAATCATTAAAAATACCAATTAAGCTTGATAAAATGCATATGTAATTATTTTAATGCATACAATTACATAAATTTCTCAGCATTGACCCAATAATATGTGTGTTATTAGCCACAATATCCAATGATTAGATGATATCTTTTTATTTTACTGTGTATGGAGACATGGCCCAACGAAAGAAAATCACAATTGGAGAGGTCATGTGTCAGCAAAAAAAAAGCATGAATTTGAAATGAATCCACTACCAAAGCATTAATAGAGCAGGAAACATAACACATTTTGATTTGTTCAAAGAGAATCAATGTAGATTACAAAATTTACTTTTCAAGAAATTCAAGGATACCCTTTTTGCCAATAAGCACCAATCCGTTTATGATTAAAATTTCAGAAATCCATGATAAATTTTGCAGAAATTGAAGACAACATGACAAACTCATGATCCGATGCTTGGATTGATGAGGAGTGAGAAAATTTCAAGAAGAAATAATGATTCAAATTCAAATTGAGATATTAAATGATGCAGAAGCAGTTTTGGGATCAAATTCGTAGGGCAGTCTCTCTCTGTCTTCTCTATCCATCCATACCCTCTATCAGTGTAAAAAACATCTTTAAATTGCTCATATTTTAGTATGCTGAATAAAAAATGTGATCTTGAGCTACATCATGTTTCTGTTGTGATCATCATTGATCAAAGTTATAAGGTGAAAGAGGGTGAAATATCACCATTAACTGCTGGACTCTCCTGCTGTCACACATCACCTTGAGCTTAATGGAATTTAAGGATGCGTGATGAGTTTCCAAGAACAAACGTCATCATCTTATTCTCAGCACATATTCCAGCCACTAATATCCATCTCATCCATCATTATTTGTCGTGCCCTCTTATTCAAAAATTAAAATTTAATTCATGATAATTTTCATAATTATCCTTTTCTCATCTTAATATATTTCTTATTTTCTAAAATCTGTTTTCCCATCCTTTAATCCCTAATTAAAAGCATTAATTCCATGATATTCATTTTTCTATGGGGATGACCCTTTCTCATTAATTTCTAGTCAGCTTCTTTTTGAACTCAAGGTTTTATACTATTATTTATTAACTCAATATCAACGAAAAATCAGCACCCCAAATTTGAGTTCATCAAAGGATACCAAAGGACATCTTAAAGATACAATATAATTGGTACCATGGCTCAATTATTTGTAAGTTTATTCACTATTCATCTCCGTTGTTCTCCCCTTCTCACTGGCTACATTCATTATTAGGGGTTTTTGATGAGGGCTATTAACAAATGGATGGTTAATTTAAAGGGATATAGTTTTTATAAAAAAATGCATGTAAATTTAGGAGCCATTTTTGTCCACGTTCTCATAAGTTTGATCCATAAGTTGGTCAGTCTAAGGATACAAACATTTAAATTTAATTTTTTTTAATTTTGGTTCTATTTACTCCAAATGTTATTGATCTATTTCTTATGATACTATATATGCCATTATTCAATTTCTATAAATTTTGAAGTTTCTCTTGAAAAAGGAAAAAAAACTGAAAAAATGAATAATTCTCTTTTGGATGAAAGTAATTTGTATTTTCTATGCCTTTCACGCACTTCTATCATAAATAGATCTTCAAATGATGAATCATTTCGCATTCATTCATTGATTTATGTCTTCTTATTCTTTTTCGTATTTATTCTCTTCATAACTTTATGGATCAGGATTGAAGCAAAAGTTAGTGGTTTTCCTTTCCTATTGGCTTCATTTGATTGCATGGATTAAATAATGACTGATTTACGTTCCTTATGTTCTGTTATATTACTTTCCCTTATACCTATTCTTTGGATTTCATTTTTTCCACAAACACATCTCTCCCCACAAAGTGTTCTCCTTGTTAGAGAATATTCCAACACTTGAGAATTTGAGCACAACCCCCATGTGGAATGAATGGTTGAACAGGATAGATATATGGTTTCAGGATTTGGATGATTCAAGCAGAACAAGGTTTGTGTACTCAATTCATGTTTCTACACTATTCTTGAGCCAATGCAGATCCCAAATCACCCTCTTTCTGGTCCTTTGGTGAATAATATGGCTTACGGCAGGCCTGCTGGTGAACATGGGTCTAGTGGAGGAGGCTGATGCAATGGGGGGCTTGGCAATATTCTCTCCCTGGTCCCCAGGAACTACACAGAGGATGCCGCTGAGGGCTTGATCTACTTCTACGAAGCCTCTGGCACTATCGTGAGCCAGCTGGTTGCATAAAATTAAACATTTTGTATAATTTATTTTGAAATATAATGTCTTTTGTGAAACCCATAGGTCTAAAAATAGTTGATATCATTGATGCAAACCTCGTAGGTATTCCATTGGCAGTGTATTAGAATAAAAAAATTATAAGTCTCAATTTATATGCAAGCTTATTGATTTTTGGGATAATTGGTAATTTAAAGGCAAGAAACTAAAAATGCAAATAGTATTGGCATGTTTTATATTTTTCTTGCATTTGAACCACATTTACAGCTAGATCATTTGCATATTTTCCAAGGGAAAAGATTGGAATAGATAAATACATGTTAAATACACCACAGCTCTGTGACCTTCTACGTTATCATCAGATTTAACGGATGACCATTCGGTTCTACGTCATGGTGAATGGCAGCTTCGTTTTGAGAGATTTTGGATACTACTGATGAACAATAAAACACTTTCTCGGAAGGGTAATTTCATTTTTTTTACACCCCAAATTCCATGGGGGCAGGACTAGTATTCAAAACTGACAATTTTTCAGTTGACAGATCACATCAAGGCCGAGAAGATAAGAGCAGAACGAGTATTAAAAGCTCGCTCCTCGCATCAGTTACACCTGTTCTTTCTCTCTCTTCGGCATCTTCCTCTCCCCCTCCCTCATTCACCAGCTTTCCTACGGTCAGAGCTGTCGTCGTCTTCCTCGAAGGGTATCTCCCCCCCCCCTCTCTCTCTCTCCCTCCCTCCCTTCTCTCTCTCTCTCTCCCTCCCTCCCTTTTCTCTCTCTCTCTCTCCCTCCCCCTCTCTTCTCTCTCTCTCTCTCTCTCCCTCTCTCCCCTCTCCCTCTCTCTCTCTCTCTCCCTCCCTTCTCTCTCTCTCTCTCTCCCTCCCTTCTCTCTCTCTCTCTCTCTCTCTCCTTCTCTCTCTCTCTCTCTCCTCCTCCTTCTCTCTCTCTCTCTCTCTCCTCTCTCTCTCTCTCTCTCTCTCCTCCCTCCTTCTCTCTCCCTCTCTCTCCCTCACCCCCTCTCTCTCTCTCTCTCCCCCCCCCCCCCCTCCCTCTCTCTCTCTCTCTCCCCCCCCCCCCTCTCTCTCTCTCTCTCCCTCCCTCCCTTCTCTCTCTCTCTCTCTCTCCTTCCCTCCCTCCCTCCCCTTCTCTCTCTTCCCCCCTCTCCCTCTCTCCTCTCTTCCCTCTCTCTTCCCCCCCCTCTCTATCTCGCTGTCTCTTCTCTTTTCTCTCTCTGTCTCCCTTCTCTCTCCCCTCTATCTCCCCTCTCGTTTCTCTCTCTGTCTCCATTCTCCCTCCCCTCTCTTTCTCCTCTCTCTCTGTGTCGATCTGCCCATTCATCTCTTTCTCATCTCGCTCGAACTTTATCAGTGGCGCGAGATCCCTTCTGGGTCCTCTCCTTGATCCGGATCTTGAATCTCCCTTCTACGGATTTATCTTCTTTCCTTTCAGACCTTATCGCGTGATTCTTCTTAAACCTCTCTCTCTCTCTATCTCTCTTCCCCGATCTATCCATGATTTCTTCTGATCTCACTCGATCTTTGTCAGTGGCGCGAGAGCCCCTCTGTGTTCGCTCCTTGATCCGGATTCCCCATCTTCCTTTCCGGATCTTGTGTCTCTTAAACCTCTCTCTCTAGCGATCTTTCTCTCCCTTTTTTCTCTCTCTTACTCTCTCTCAGCCTCTCTCTTAATCTCGCACGTAATATCTTTCTCTCTCTTCCTTTCTTTTCTCTCCATTTCCGTCCCCCACCGTTGACTTCCTCATGGCACATCTGAACGATACGACATACCCACTAATCTATCTTCGTCACTGTATCTATCTATCTCAAATCTTTCTTGCATATCTCTACCCTTCCCACGTTATCCTTCGTTATTCATCCATCCATCAATATATCAATACTGATTCCTCTACGTATTTGTCGACGTATCTATATGCATGTATATTCGATTATTGCGTCTATTGATCTCTCTTTCTTGCTCTGGGAGTAGCTGTAATGGCGGGTGCGGGCAAGGCTGAGAGTTGGTCTCTGAAGAAGAGTGGCGGGGGAGAAGACGGAGAGAAGATGGCCAAGGCTAAGGCAAAGCTGGCGGAGGGGCTCGGCAAGGCCAAAACAGCGGCGGTGGTGGGCGCGGATAAGCTTAAAGCTGGCGCCACCGTTGGCGCCCAAAAAGTCTCTTCTGGTGCGAAACTCGGCCTCAAATGGGCAAAAGCCCAACTTGAGAAGAGAAATTCCAAGTAGAGAAGGATGGTATGATCTCTGTCTGTATTTTTCTTGGAACTTGTACATAGTTTTAAATTCAGTCTGTCCAGTAGAGAAGGATGTTTTGACCTCTATATCTGTATTTTTCTTGGAACTTGTACGTAGTTTGAAATTCAGTCTGTCCAGTACACATGGGTTTCTGTGCAGTGAAAACTAGATTTTATTTACTCACTATTTATAATGAGTGAATAAATAGTGCTCAATTATTCATCCTTAGTATTTGTAAGAATCTTGATGTAGCCTCTTCTCTTTCTCAAATGAATTGCAGATTTGGGATTTGAGCTTGGGCATGTTGGTGAATGGGGAACCTTGGCTTGAGGGGGATTTGGGTTTTATGGGGATTTGGGATTTTCCTAAATTCCCTTATAATATTTGTAATTTTTCCATTCTAAAATCCCCCCCATAAGATTTGTAATATTTGCATTATTTGGCTTGAGGGGGAGTGATTTCCATGCCAAACACAACAAGTGGTTGACGTGGAGTTAGCTGGGGGTCCGTCTGGTTAGGCACAAATAACCCACAGTGTTCTTCACTACATCTAACATTTCCAAGGTTTCGTCTCTACATCATCTAAAAACAATGGGTAAACAAATCAACATACACGGTTAGTTTTGACTTTTTGGTCAATGCATTGACCGCATTATTTATGGGAGATGACCTCTTTTTTGGGGCAAACATGTGTTGGTCTCATTTTTTGTTTTGATGGTTTTTCAGAATTCAAAAATTTTTCTTTCCACTATCTTAGTATTTATCATAGCTGTGTTTCAGTATTTATATGATGACGGTAGTGTTGCAAGTAAATAAGTTTGGATTCTGCGTTTGGCTCTTTGGAGACTTATCTTAGAATTAAGAAGTTTCATCAAACCTAGTAATGCTATCATTTCTACAATTAATATTAGTCCGCTTTATTTAACATGACATCTGACTAACTCCACCAATGCACTTCGAGTTGGTCTAAATCATCAACTTGTAACCTTTTGAAGTTTAACTAAAATGTAAAAGGTGAAAAGCATGGGGAATATTATCATCCGACAAAATAATAAATCATAGGCTATATGAAATAAGGCATATCGATTCCCATAGAAAATCAATGACCCCAAAACAAATGTGAAATCATGTTCTTTATTCAAGTATATTTTCTTTCAAAGGATGATGGTGCCCAAGAAGTTTGATTTTATTAATGAAAAAGGTAAGGAGTAGCATTTTGGCCTGGAAAAGTATATTTTAGAGTAATATAGGATGTAATTCATCCAAAGGAGACATTTTAGAGTTTCCACTTGCATCTACATGAACATTCCATCCTCAAAGAATACTACCTAAGGAAACTTGTTGATTTATAGAAATGGGAGGGGGGATTACTTTTGGACTGATTTCTATCTCTCCTATCTTCCCATTTCTTTATTCTTAATCCTCAATCCATTCTGCTCCCATGCCCTGCTCCACATTCCCCAGTCTTCACTCATGGATCATCTCTGCTCTCAACTCCTAGATCCCTGCTTCAAATCTTGCTCATATCATCCATCTAGATAGATACATAGTGATAAGCTCGAAAAATGTGTGTTTAATGTCGTTATTTAAGGGTTTTCAAACTTAACCAATAAAATCTGTTTTATCCCTTAGTGCTCAAGTAAGGGGCTGAACCCTAGGGAGGCGGTGGTGATATTCAATTTTGATCGAATTAGGGTTTAGAAATCCAAATTTAAATGATATGATTTTTTTTTACTTGGGTGATAGAAAATGCTTGTAACTTTCATTTAACATGCTAATATTTTTAAATTCAAATTATTACAATCAACTCTCGGTTATTTACCAAAAAAGACTTGACATTGCTTAACTTTTATCTTTTCATCAATCATTAGAGTCATCTCAAGTGTTACTTAGCATTTCTTAGTAAGCCTACCACGTAATCATCTAGCTTGAATTGATATAGAAAACTCCATTTGATAGGGTAATGATTTTTATTTATTTACTGAATTGGGATCGTTATTTCAGATTTGATCACGTTCCAACTGAGTTATGCTTGCTTATTCATCGCATACTATACTGGCTTTTATGGATCATAATCTTTAAATTTCTTGTAGGCTTTTAAATCCTAATTAGTCAACAAAACTTGGATAGAAACCGTACGTAGCAAATCTTGATTAAAACTTGCTACTTTCGTATATTCTAAGGTGTTACTTCGTATCAAGATGTATAAGCATTCTTTACTGAATCTAGGAAGAATGATTAACCAAAGAAATTTGACAATTAAAAGGATTAGAATTGGAAATTAAGAATAAAAGCTTTGAATCGCATGAATCTATGAAATTAATCAAATTCACAACAAATGGACTCTAAATTGTATGCTAACTAAGCCTAAGAGTACCAGAAGCAGATTTGGGGTCGACTTGAGGAGATTCTGCGCAACGAACAACGCTTAATTCCAATGATTTTCACTTCGAATTGGGGAAGAAAGGCGGCTTCAGATCGACGGAAATGCAGTCCAATTTGAGCTCCAATTTACTCCAGGAGCTTCTTGGGACAGAAAAGGATTTAGGCAAGCTCTCCTTTTGCTTCCAAATCAAGAACATCTCCTAATTTTTGGTTTTCCCCAATTTATCGCCGTAGAATCGGAAGAACAAGTTCTTCCGATTCTGTTACGGACGCATCTTCTTTGCTTTGTATGCAGGTGACATGGAGCGCCGTGATAGGTCCACGTAACCTCTTGGAACACCGAGCATCGTCTGCGTGGAACTACATATGTATGCTTCACATGCATGGACTTCACGGTAAGTCTGAAAATCTGCGTCGTGATTGGTCCACGCATGCCATGCACCAGTTTAACTTGCTGCGTCGCGCGTAGCGAGTTAAATCATTTCTGATTGGTCCGTGCCAGTTACATGGGACGTACACCGTTGCGCATGTAAATGGCACGCATCAGCGTTCTTCGCTGGCTTCTGATTGGCTGGCACTAGGTACATGCCATGTACACCCCTGTGCATGTGCATGTCACGCATCGGCGCTCCCGACTTGCTTCTGATTGGCCAGCGCGCCTCTTCGTGTGTTTTTCTGTGTACTTAGCTTTTGCTTAGAACTAAATATGGCCCAATAAGGGCCAGTTTTATAAAAAAAATGGATTTTATTTTTAAAAAATGAAATAAAGAGTAAAAACAATTATTAATGCATAAAAATGCTTTATTAATTTCTTAAATATGGTTTACTATTGATTTCTTTTTATTTGTAGAAATAGGTCACTTAAAGACATTTAATTTCTTATAAAATTCAATTTTAAAACATTTAAAATGTGTTAATTGACCTAATTATTTATCAAAAGTATTGTTTTAACATAAAATCATGATAATATGCACTAAAATTTAATGTTTTTAAACGTTAAAAGCCCACAAATATGATCGAATTAGCATTTTATTAGCTCTTATTTTCATGTTATCACATAGATTCATGTCTAGATAAATAAAACAATTTTATATATGATGGATATCATGTGGGTATCAAGCCGATCACACTTCCATGTCATGTTCAAGTTCATTAAAATAAATATTGATTCATTATTATTATTATATTGTTGTCTTCATAATGAAGTCCTTGAATACCTGAAATGGCTTGCTGAATTATCATAATATAATGATCCCTTGCCTTTAAGCATACATTCTTAATATTCTTATTCCATGGATACCATAGATAGCCATTAAACTATCCTGAAAGAATAACTATAAAAACCCTAATTGTATGATAAATATTACTACTTATGTAGTGGTTATTGTGGAGACACTAAAGATCTATGGTGGGTTCTGTTTAGAGAAAGAGGTTACTGAATGGATCCATATAATTCCATGTGTGGTATTCTGTTTAAACTTCAATCAGTTTGATTCATGTCACAATAGTAGGAGTAGTCTGTTGACCTGAGATACTAAAGACGTATGAGCATTTAATCATGGGACTCAAACAAGGCTTAGCTTGAGAATGGCAAGAAGTACACAAGGGAGATAGAGGATTGTTCTCCCTTGATAGAAGTGGAGATTGACTCAAGGAAGAAAATGCCTTACATTCTTTGAAAGTGTAGTGGGGATATTGGAGAAAACTTCCAATGATCCCTTATTGTGCATCATCACTACATCGAATGGTGAATTAGGGTTTGATAGTTAACCATATCCTAAATCATTCAGGATTCTCATGAAAATGATGGATTATTCATATACGATAATCAATGACGATAAAGGTTCCATAAGAGAGCTTATTGAATACGATGTATCTTCTAAAGCGTGAATTGTAGCTTGGGACCCCAAAGGCTGGAAACTTAACCCATCAATTAGGTACAATTCACCCTTGATTCATTAACCTATATGTCGATAAAGTTAATTATTAAATTCTACTGCCCCATTATATTTTACAACTAGATTTATACATGGGCCTATATTGTCACATGTATAAGATATATGAATGTTAATGTCATAAGGAGTTTGTGGAAAAAAAATCCAAAATAAGTATAAATTAAGGGGGGGGAACCATTTTAGTTGCCCAAGCTAAAAAGATGTAGCTCCCCCTTGACTTCATTTCTTCTCAAGCTTCGTCCTCCACTAGTGAGATTTTATGGTGAGAAGATGTACAATATTTTCAACGAAAATTGAATGAAAATAAGAGATCCATCATCCCAACCATTAAGTGGGTACGTCTAGAGAACATACATATGAACATCTTGAAGAAACTTTTTTAAGAAGCAAGTCAAGAGTGAAATTAGTTCCGTAAAAATGTGATGATATCATATAATGTTTATCGATCAATTACGAATTTACTTCCATCTTTTGCTCCATGAAATTCAATTTCAAGCAATTAATCAAAGCCATAGCACCCAACAATATTTACAAATGCGTAAACACAAAGAGAATGAAATGTAGATAGATATATAAATATATACATGGGTAGAAATATTGATGAAAAAAATTGGTAGATCAATGAGAAATGAAAGTTAATGATAGTTATGAGAGAAGGTAGATTAATAGAGATATAGTTAGACATTTATATAATTCATAGGTATGCTGGTAATCCCAACCTCAATCGATATGATCTAAACTCAATCATAATGGAATATCCGCTTGAAGAGGGCCATGAACACCAAAAACATTGATAAACTAAAAAACTAAACTTTTGGAGTATCGCATCCTTATTTTATTGGTTCCTAGAATGAGCATCCTTAAGCATTCAGATGTCCAGACTTTAGATGTATCCATTTGATCTTCTCAGTGTTGGATGTCTTCTTCTTTCCTTTGAACTTAATACTAAAGTTTAGTTTCCTCTCTATTGAGTCTCCCCAAACACAACACTTGGGAAGAGGAAGCAAAGGAAGGGGAACACTCAAAATGACTATCAAATGAGGATGGTTATAAAATGAGGATACACCCTCCATATATAATCTACGGGAATTTTTTTAAAAACTTCCCATTTCTCGAAACATTTAATAAAATACTGCAAGCTAAGATTATATCCACCTATGTTTGAAAATTGTGTGCTTCAGACCCTCTAGGGCCATGTATTAGTCTAGTTAACAATTTCAATGGCCAAATAATATTTAAATTGTCTATAATAAAATTAATTAACTATATCACATTTAGATTAATTAATCAAAGATCATTGGCTCGTAAGGTTCCAAGCTACACCTGATGCTCTAGAAGATAGAAAGGGTTATATCAAATCTCTCGTGGAACCTTTAGCATCTTTAATTACCATGTATGTTTAATCATTCATTTGTTAAAGACTCCTAAATGACTTAGGGCCTGGTTAACTGTCAGATCCTAACCAATCATTCTGATCAATAGTGATGCACCATTTCCAATACAGTGGCTAGATATTTATTGTGTCCTCTTCCTTGAGGCTATCTCGTCAAGCACCACGAGTAGATGATCCCATGTAGGTCACATAATCACCTTTGTTGAATTATTTCTACATTTGAGATAGGATAGCTAAGAGTCTCATTCATAGACACTCGTAGGTCATAGTCAAAATATAGTTTTCCATACGCAAGGTGTCATTGGTTTCTCTGTTGGGTTCTAGAGGCCTGGATCTGGATGTGTAATTCAAAGTGACACACAGTGGAAGATTTAAATGGAATTGTAAAGGCATTAATAAAATCATTAAACGAAGAACCCGTGCATAGATCGCATCCATGACTTCTTGGATCCCACAGCGAGACAAGTCAAGTTGTTCAAGTGTGCAGCCTCTAGACATATCAATGCAATCTTCGGCACATTGAATCTCCTCCTTACACCCTTTTAAACTCTGTTTACTCTCCATTTTTGTCGTTATACAGTTTTGATATGTCTAGAGGCTGCACACTTGAACAGCTTGACTTGTCTCGCTGTGGGATCCAAGACAAGTCTAGAGTTTTGATATGTCTGCACACTTGAATTGACGTAGGACGGCTACGGAATGGACGACTAAGGAATGGACGACGAAGGAATGGACGACTGGGTTGAGGGAACAGACTACGGTAGATGGAGGACTAGGGATGGATCAGATAATGGAGGGATAAAACAGCCACAGAAATCACACGGTCAAATTTGGACTTTAAAACTGATGAAAATCTTGTGGTGCAGCTCCGACCCTTATCGAGGGCAGGAGTACTGTCTTCCCCCACCGCGACGATGCCTAAGCACCGAAATCAATATCTGAATTTGCGTCGCGAAGAAACACTCGAGAAAGATAGAGAAGAAGTGGAAATCCAAACCAAATCTAATTCTGACGGCGTTGGAAACTTCTCGAGAAAACACTGGATAGAGAACACTTTCAACACCAAAGAGTTCAGGCGTACCTCGGCACCGTAGTGCGTGAAGAGGATGTAGGAAACTTTAATCGTGACGAGGCTGGGAAAATCTGGGCGTTGAGCGGCCCACTAGACGAGGAAGATTCTGGACGTTTCGGACGTTGAACGGCCCTGGTAGAGAGTAGATGTCATTGTCGTAGAGTCAGGCGTAGGCAAATACCCGCGCGCGCGAAGCGCGCGTAGGGTGCACGGAGCGCACAGAGCACGCAGAGCAACGCGCACGGGCGCTGAGCGCACGGAGCACCGGCGCGCGCGCAGAGTGCGCGGAGGACGTGCAACGCACTCTGAGCGCGCGTAGCGCGAGCGGCTCGAAGCGTCGAACGGCGTCGACGACGACCGGCACCGCCGGTGTCGAAGTCTTGCGGGGTGGCCTGGGCGGCCCTGGTTGGGGCAGCCCCAAGCGGGCAGCCTGGGGGTGGCCTTGGCGGCCCTGGCTGGGGCGGCCTGGGGGCGGCCTTGACGGCCCTAGCAGGGGTGGCCTGGGCGGCCCTAGTTGGGGCGATCTGGGTGGCCCTGGTTGGGGCGATCTGGGCAGCCGTGGTTGGGGCGGCCTGGGCGTCCTTTGGGCGGCCCCAAGCGGGCGGCGTGGGGGCGGCCTTGGCGGCCCTAGCAAGGGTGGCCTGGGTGGCCTTTGGAAGGCGAGAGCAAGAGGGGGAGAGAGAGAGAGAGAGGATGGAGAGAGAGGATGGGAAGAGAGGATGGAAGGCCGACGTTGCGAGGCGGCGGCGGCGGCGGCGCTAGGGCTGGCGAGATAGGGAGGCTTGGGCAGTCCTCCAAGAAGAGTTAAACAAAACTCAATTCTTGAAATTTGACTGCCTAGTTGTTTCTTGAAATAATGGCCTATACATATAGGCCTTGGAGGAAAGAGAAAATACAACTTTAAGATGAGAAATTAAAGATGAGAAATTAAAGACGAGTCGTGCTTCATGTCACGCAAAGGGGCAGTTGTTGATCTGCCGTTGGTGACGTGTCATGACGCGTGAAAGAACGTGCGTGCGTGGAGACGTGCGTAGTGGAGACAGTTGCGGCATGTCCGGAGCGGGAGTGTTGACATGCGTGTGGGAAGACGTGCGTGGTGGAGACGGTTGCGGCATGTCCGTAGCGGGAGTGATGACGTCGGTTGACTATGGCGGCGTATCCGTGGCGGAGACGTTGAGTTTGGTTGATCGTAGCGACGCGTCCGATGGTGATGTGTCGGCGTCCTCACCATCAATTCCCCCGGGGTGCGGAGAACTCGACTCTATCGAGCAGTTGTCTTAAAGCTCCAGCGGGGTCACCAAGTCGGGGCACAAGCGAGCCAGGTCTTCCTCCGTAATCCATGTGTCATCCGTCGATGCTTTGCCCTGCCAACGAACAAGAAACTTCCGCACCGTCCCACCTTTGGTGAAGGTGATTACCTCGTCCAATATTTCCTCGATGATTTCATGCTAGTCAGAAGGTAGTGATGGGGGAGTGGACAAGTCAAACTCGCTCACCAGAAAGTTCAAGGGTAGAACAGGGCATTTAGATGGAGTTGGGGCTTTAAACACAACTAAATCCGAGATATTGAAGGTGGTGCTTATTCCCCACGAGGAGGGTATGTCAACGGCATAGGCATTTTCCCTAACTCGTTTGAGGATTGGAAACGGCCCGGCACTACGAGCATGAAGCTTAGTATCCCGTTTGGAGGAAAATGTTTCCGGCCTAATCCGCACCATCACCATTTCACCTTCTTTAAATTCGCGAAAACGACGGTGAAAATATGCGGACTGTTTATATGAGGCATTACTATTTATGATACGTGTACGGATTTCCTCATGCAGACTTCTAATATGATCAGCGAACTCATGACCGTCATCTGAGACTCTAGCATGTGGTAACATAGGTATGAGCTCGGTAGGGGTACGAGGAAGATGACCATGCACTATCTCAAATGGACTCATACCAGTAGTACGGTTGACTGACGCGTTGTAAGCAAATTCGGCGCGTGGAATGACAGAATCCCAAGACTTGAGGTTGTCTCCCACCAGCGATCATAATAGGTTGCCGAGGCTCCTATTAACGACCTCGGTCTATCCATCAGTTTGGGGGAGAAAAGCCGTGGAAAATTTGAGCTTTGTCCCCAAAAGATGCCAAAGTGTCTTCCAAAAGTAGCTAGTGAATCGGACATCTCTGTCCGACACTATGCTTTTTGGAATTCCATGGAGACGCACTACTTCATTGAAAAATAGTTGGACAACATGAGACGCATCCGAAGTTTTAAAGCAAGGGATGAAATGAGCCATCTTCGAGAAACGATTCACAACCACCATGATGGAATCACGGCGTTTGTTCGTCCTCGGGAGCCCTAGCACAAAGTCATGCTCACATCCTCCCAAGGTTTTTGAGGGACTGGTAGTGGGGTGTAGAGGCCGGTGTTCTGTTTTACCTGCTTAGCGAGAGCACATACACGACATTGAGAAACTATATTTGCTACGTCTCGCTTTAGGGAGGGCCAAAAGAATCGATGCTCAACCATAGCTATGGTTTTATGTCTCCCAAAATGACCACTAAGGCCTCCGGCATGTGTTTCCCATACGAGAAAATACCTAAGAGATGAGCGTGGGATGCATAGGCGACGATCGTAAAATAAGACTCCATTATCCACGAGATAATTTTGATTATCAGGATTCGGGTATTTGCCTAAGGCCTAAAGAATGGGAGCAAAATTCGGGCAATCTGGATATAGGTCCTTCATCTGATTAAATACAATAACCTCACCTTTCATAACATTCAACAAATGGACCCTTCTACTCAAAGCATCGGCGACTCGGTTCTCAACTCCCCTCTTATATTTAAGGACAAAGGTATAAGACGGAATGAATTCGACCCATTTAATATGCCTAGAATTTAATTTCTGCTGGGAATGGAGATACTTTAAGGCTTCATGATCAGAGTAGAGGACGAATTCCTTAGAGAGTAGATAATGATGCCAATGACGTAAAGATTGGACGATCGCATAAAATTCTTATCATAGGTAAGAGTATTTGAGCTTAGCGTCATTCAACTTCTCACTAAAGAAGGCAATAGGATGATTTTCTTGACTTAGAACTCCTCCTATTCCTAACCCTGAAGCATCACAGGTGACCTCGAATACTTTATCAAAATCAGGTAAGCGAAGAATAGGGGCCTGAGTCATTCTAAGTTTGATCTCCTCAAATGATTTTTGAGCTTCTACCGTCCATTCAAAATGATTTCCCTTAAGGCATTCAGTCAAGGGTGCCATGATGGTGCTAAAGTTGGATATGAATCGTCGATAGAAGGTTGCTAGACCGTGAAAACTACGAACATCATGGGTGTTTTTAGGTGTTGGCCACTGGGTTATGGCGTCAATTTTGGCCGGATCGACGGATACACCTTGGTCAGATAGGATAAAACCTAAGAATGAAACATGACTGACAAGGAAAGAACATTTTTTTGGGTGAGCATACAACTGCTCAGTTTTCAATACTTCGCAAACTAAACATAAGTGTTGGAGATGATCGGGTGTGGATCTGCTATAGATAAGGATATCATCAAAATATACAACGACGAAATTTCCTATGAACGGTCTGAGTATATGATTCATCAATCGCTAAAAGGTGCTAGGTGCGTTTGATAATCCAAAGGGCATGACCTTCCACTCATATAGTCCGTCTTTGATCTTAAAGGCGGTTTTCCATTCATCTCCGGGTCGGATACGAACCATGTGATAACCACTCTTAAGATCAATTTTGGAGAAAACTGTTGAACCTGCCATCATATCAAACATATTGTCGATGCTGGGAATAGGAAACCTATACTTGCCGTGATCTTATTTATAGCTCTACTGTCAATGCACATATGCCAACTCCCATCCTTTTTGGGAGCCAGCAATGCAGGGACGGCACACGGGCTAAGGCTCTCTTGGATGAACCCCTTGTTCAAGAGTTCTTGGACTTGGCGCTGTAATTCCTTGTACTGCGTAGGGTCCATCCGATAGTGAGGGAGGTTGGGTAACGATGACCCCGGAATGAAATCAATAGCGTGCTGAATATCACGCATCGGAGGTAGGTCATTGGGCAAATCTTTGGGGAAAACACTAGCGAATTCCTCTAGTAGCTGAGAAATTTGGGGGGGCGGGTTGGAGGAATCCTCGGAGGAATGATCGGGTATCATGGCCAAACACATAGTCATTTCACTATCGAGTTCTTTCTGAAATTGGGATCCGCTAACAACACACAAGCCTACGGATGGAGATTTAGGTGAGGCTCTCTGCGGACTATGAGTGTAGGATGCCACGTGATTTTCTTGCCCTGATGGATAAAAGAACAGGTATTGCTCCGACCATAGAGGTGCACATCATTATCATACAACCAAGGGTGGCCGAGAATAATGTTGCCCACCTTCATGGGTAGAATATCGCATAATATCTCCTCTTCGTAGGATTGAACCTTGAAAGGGAGATGGCATTGGTTCTTCACAGGGATGGAGGTAGCATCGATCCAAAACACAAAATATGGATGGGGGTGATCAATCAATGGTAATCCCAAACGTGATGTCATAACATCGGAGAAGACGTTAATACAACTACCACTATCTACGATCGTCTTACACATCTTATCACCAATTTTAAAATACGTGTAAAATATGGATTTCCTCAATGCAGAATTATCGGTGGTAGGCTGATTAAGGTTGCAACGGATAATTCCCCTAACTGACGTAGATGGGTCGTGACGAGGAAGAGACGGTGGACAGTCTGTGATGCCAATGAAACTCACTAATCCGTCATCATGCACAAATTCATCGACAACATAGCTCTCAACTCTATACTCCTCATCTATAGGTGGCTCATCGAGGATAGGGTCGCTATCGAGCGGCTCCTGTCCTATGTGCAAGGCTCGTGAAGGGCATTGGGAAGCTCTATGACCTCGACCTTGGCATTTAAAACAAGTCAAGCCGGAAGGACCGAGTTGTGCAGAATTGGGTTGAGGAGGGGCCCTAGCAGTGGACTCTAGGGAAGGTGAGGTACGAGTATTCGGCGTAGTCGATGACTGAGTCAGAGCTGGGGGACGATATTCGATGGGAGTACGGGTTGGGGTAGGAACTGGCGGTGGTGGTGCCGGAAGAGCCAAGGGAGAATTACACTGGGTCGCACGGTTTGAATAAGAAGGATTAGATAAGTGCGACCGATTGGTAAGAGCAGGGCGATTGTACACGGGAGTATGGTATAAGTTTTGGCAAAGTTCTAGGTCTTCTACAATCTGGTAGGCCTGCTCGAGAGTCGTGGCCTTACGGACAAGCAATTCCGTCTCTAGATAAGGGTTAAGACCAGTTCTAAAATGAGAAATAACAACTCAAGGATTCTCTTCAACTCGACACCTCGTATAGAATTCCTCAAATTGAATGATATACTCGGAGACGGGACGTCTACCCTGCTGCAGTTTGTGCCATTGGTCAAGAAGGTTATCGAGATAGGCAAGTGGGACGTATTTCTCACGCAGTTTGTCCTTCATTTGGGGCCAAGTATCTATGGGTGCCTCACAACGGTTATAAATCAAAAATTCAAGATTCTCCCAAAATATTTTTGCTTGTCCCCCTAATCTCATCTCGACATATTGAACTTTCTGCCACTCTAGCATATTGTACCACTTGAAATGACTATTCAATTTTGACTCCCAATCAAGATACTCTTTAGGGTCCCTAGATCCCTCGTAGTATGGAACATCGACTTTGACACTACGCTAAATCTGCTGCCAATGGTTGTCGTGATCCACACGGCGGTGATCGAGAGGGGGAACCACATCCTCTGGTGGAAAAGGATCGTTCCTGTCCGGACGATTCCCGTTCCATCCGTGATATCTATCATCAGGTGGATAAGGATCATTCCGAGGGGGATGATTCCTATCGCGCTCTGGAATCCTCTCCTCTGATGGATGGTAATCCTCCCGTAGTGGGCAATTTCCATCGTGCATCGAGGCTCTGTCCACAGGTGGATGGGATCGTTCGGTGGGGGACGATTCCTATCCTGACTTGGGGTCCAAAGCTCGGGCGGATGGTAATCGTCTCGACGATTTCTATCATGAACCGGAGTGCGAATATCCGGAGGAATCGGATCGTCTCGCTCGAGACGATTGTGATTTCAGCTTCCGGATCTATCCTCGGGTCGTATAGGATCATCAACGTCGCGATGATTCCTATCACGATCTCGAGATCTAGGATCTGGGATATGGTGGTTCTCGCGATCGCGGCGATGTCGATCCAGACCTCTATTTTCGAGTTGATAAGTCCGTTCGCTCACCGTATCGATCGAACTACTTAGACGATTGTCCATATTAGTAATTCGTGTATTGACATCACGAAAACTTTTCTGGACAGTGTCTAACACACGATCGATGTCCCCTCGAGAGGAGGACGGTGGTACGGACGACGACAACTCATGGACAGGGACGGACATCTCACGACCGTCTTGGGATTGGTCTGTCATCGGAGCGGCGACTCGTTTGCCTGAACGCAAATGCATGCAATGGGACTGACAGGTGATGATGAATGTAGACGTCTACGATGGCGGAAATGACTGGGCTAACAGGTTAGGCTCTGATACCAAGTTGACGTAGGACGACTACGGGGAAGGCGAGGAAGGGCAGGATGACAGGATAAACGGACTAAGGGTAGGATGGACGTGTGAGGGATAAAACAATCCACAGAAATTCATGGACGGATTCGGATTTAAAACCGATGAAAATCTGGTGGTGCAGCTCCGACCCTTTCGAGGGCGGGAGTACTGTCTTCCCCCACCGCGACGATGCCTAAGCACCGAAATCAATACCCGAATTTGCATTGCGAGGAAACTCTCAAGAATGAGGGAGGATGAGTAGAAGATCCAAACCAAATCTAAATCTGACAGCGGTGGAAACTTCTCGAGAAGACACTGAACGGAGAACACGTCGACACCAAAGAGTTTAGGAGTACCTCGGCACCGTAGTGCGTGAAGAAGTCACGGGCAATTCTGATCGTGACGAATCTAGGCGAATCCGGGCGTTGAGCGGCCCACTGGACGAGGACGAGGCTGGACGTTCCAGGCGTTGAACAGCCCTGGTTGAGTGCAGTTGTTGTGGGCGCAGAGTCAAGCGTGGGCGAACACCCGCGCACGGCGCGCGGCGGTGAACGGAGCGCGGAGCAGCGCGCGGCGAGCGCCGGCGCCCGAGCGCTGGCGCGCAGCGCTCGCACGGAGCGTTGGCGCGCACGTAGAGTGCGCAGAGTGCGGCGGAGTGCACCCGAGCGCGCGCAGCGCGCGCGGCTCGTAGCGCGGACGACGCCCGGACATGGGTCTCCTGAGCGCGACCTCGGGCGGCCTGGTTTGGGCAGTCTTGGGCGCTCTTGGGCAGCCCTAGCAAGGGTTGCCTAGGGTGGCCTGGTCGGGGCTGCCTGGGCGGCTCTGGCTGGGCGGCCTGGTCAGGGCTGCCTGGGCGGCCTTGGCGGGGCTGCCTGGGTGGCCTTGGCGGGGCTACTTGGGCGGCTTTGGCTGGGCGGTCTGGGCGGCCTGGTTGGGGCTGCCTGGGCGGCCGGGTCGGGGCTGCCTGGGCGGCCTGGTTGGGGTTGCCTGGGCGGCCTGGTCGGGGCTGCCTTAGCGGCCCTGCCAGGGCTGCTTGGGTGGCCAAGGATGGCGGACAAGAGAGAGAAAGAGAGAGAGAGAATAGAGATGTGAGGCCGACGTCACGAGGCGGCGGCGGCGGCGACGATGGCTAGGGTTAAGAAGGATAGGGGAGGCTGGGCAGTCCTCCAAGAAGAGTTAACAAAACTCACTTCTTGAATTAATGACTGCCTAAGAGTTTCTTGAAAACAATGGCCTTTATATAGGCCTTGGAGGAAAGAGAAATTGACGAGAAAGTAAAGACGAGAAAATAAAGATGTGCGCCGTGTCACGCCAAAGGGCAGTTGTGGATCTACCTTTGGCGTCGTGTCATGATGCGCGTAGAGGCGTGCACGGATGGAGACGTGCAAGTTGGCAGTTGTGGCATGTCGGCTTAAGGGTTGACTCTGATTGACCATGGTTGGTTGACTTCAGTTGACTCCAGTTGACTTCAGTTGACTCCTGATTAGATGTTGGCGTCCTCGCCATCAAAGTAATAATATTGAAAGAATAGGAGAGATAATGTGACCTGTAGGCCAGGACACGAAAGCCGTGGCGGTCATAACTGATCGCCGGCGAGGAAGTCGGAGGATCCCGAGCTCAGCCGAGGACGTCACTGCCGCTTGAGTAGACGACGGCGGCGAATGACGAACAGCCTAGGGTGGGAGTTGAATGGTCCCCAGCAGAAACAGGGCTCACAAAGTGCACCGTTTGGGTTCTGCACGCACAAAGCGTGTGGAGTGCACATGTAGCGCACGGAGTGGCACACAGGGGCACTAGAATCGGATTGCACGATTGCCCAATGCTCGCACGTAGGTGCGGAGAGCGCAAAGTACCTACGTGCGCACGGAGTGCATGAAGAGCGCGAAATGCGCAGGGAGTGTGTGTGGGCCACGCGCGGGAGCAGAATGGTCATGATGATCGATGGGGCACACAGGCAGGGAGCCGTAGAGGCACACTCGGCTGGGCGGGCTCAGCGGCTTGGCGGAGGGTGCTGGCAGATGGCGACCACGTGGCCAGGGGGAGCGATCGCATCCTCATGCGGCCGCGACAATGGACGCACAGGCGGCGTCCGCGAACCGAGGGGGTAACCGCAAGCGGGTGGCGGCCGTAGATGGCTGGCGGCTGCGATCTCATGCGGTTGCAGGTGGCAACACGCGCGGGCAGCGGCGATGGGCGACACCCACGGTCAGCGGCAGCACCGAATGATGACGACGAATGTCAACGGTGCGACGTGATGAAGGCTAAGGCCTTCTACTGATGACGAGGAAAGGTGACAACGGCGGTGGCTGTTCATCCGGCGACGGCAACGGCTTCGCGGCGGTGAACTTTGCGGCAGCATGTTGTTCGGCGTTTGTCGTCCTCGATGCTACACTTGGAAGTTGTAAGATAAATCTCCATGGATGGAGAGGATGGGAACCCGAAGAGGGAAGAACAACTCAATTTTCAATTTCTCAAAAGGAATTCCAAAAATCTCTTTGGGCATACCTTCCCTTATATAGAGAAGGGAGGGTTGTCCGAATGGACCAAATTAGGGGAAATTTCCAAAGTGACAAGGACATTAAATGGCCCGAATCAAACCTAAAAAACACAAAAAACATGGGGAGCCCAAAATATGGGGGCCCTCCATAAAATCCAAAAAAACAATGCATAGAAAATAAAACAAACCTTGGAGACCTGTCGTCAAGCCTTATAATTGAAGCTCAGGTTCTTCACATCGGCTCAGGCTCCACGACGCAGCTGCTCACTAACTCGGGCCTAGTCTTCCAGATGGATACCTATTTTAGAGAGAGAAAGTGGAGAAAATGAGTGTTTAGAGTGAGAAAGTGATGGATTTTAAGGGTAAATGGATGGGAAATGATGGAGAAGGTAGAAATCTAAGATCCTAAAGCCACAATGCAAGTTTACTGAGCCCTCAATGCTTCCTCTCAAGTATGGATCCTTATATTTTGCTAGGATCAGGCGTTTTTCAATGCAAACAAGAGACGAGATTAAGAGAAAACTTCAATAACTTACATTAAGCAGGTTGAACAACCTGGATTCTGAAGAATGCCTTGTCCTGCTGACCAGCCACTTGCTAGAGCACGTCCAGAATGAGGGAAAATGACGGAGAAAAGTTTATTTATACATTTTGAGAATTACTAAAATACCCCTTTGGGCATTATCTATTCTCTTTTCTTGCCATTTTGCCTCTTTTTCTCCATGGGTTGAGAGCTTTACCTTGTAATTTCTAGTTTGTTTCTTTTGTAACGTGTTTGTAGGCCCAATAGGTAGTTCAGGTCATGGTCCAATCCCCTATGATCTCTCCTTTAAAAGCCCACAATACCGTTTCATCATTTGCAGCCCATTTTGATAATCACTAAGCTCCCAAAATCGTCCAATTTTTCTCAGAATGATATCTTCTAATTCCTGTAATTTCTGCACATTTGGAACTATAAAATACTCATCATAAGTCAAACTGATTGACTTCATAGAAGTCAATGAAGTTAGTGAAAAATAATCATAATGTGCAAAACTTGGAATTATTAGCTAACGCATAAATATTTGGTTAATTCAAACAATAACATGATAAATTATAAATTTATAATACTAAACACATCTAAAATGCATACAAATATAGGTTCATTTATCATGTTATCAAAGCGCGCGTAGGGTGCGCGGAGCGCAAGGCGCGCACGGAGTGCGCGGAGGGCGCAGAGGGCATGCAGCGCACCCGGAGCGCGCGTAGCGCGCGCGGCTCGAAGCGTCATACGGCGTCGACGACGACCGGCGCCACCGGTGTCGAAGTCTTGCGGGGCGGCCTGGGCGGCCCTGGTTGGGGTGGCCCCAAGAGGGCAGCCTAGGGGCGGCCTTGGCGGCCCTAGCAGGGGTGGCCTGGGTGGCTCTGGTTGGGGCGATCTGGGCGGCCCTGGTTGGGGCGGCCTGGGCGTCCTTTGGGCGGCCCCAAGCGGACGGCTTGGGGGCGGCCTTGGCGGCCCTGGCAAGGGCGGCCTGGGCGGCCCTGGCAAGGGCGGCCTGGGCGGCCCTGGTTGGGGCGGCCTGGGCGGCCTTTGGCGCGACCCCAAGCAGGCGGCCTAGGGGTGGCCTTGGGCGTCCTTTGGAAGGCGAGAGCGAGAGGGAGAGAGAGAGATAGAGTTAGAGAGAGAGAGGATGGAGAGAGAGGATGGGAAGAGAGGATGGAAGGCCGACGTTGCGGGGCGGCGGCGGTGGCGGCGGCGGCGGCGGCGCTAGGGCTGGCGAGATAGGGAGGCTTGGGCAGTCCTCCAAGAAGAGTTAAACAAAACTCAATTCTTGAAATTTGACTGCCTAACTGTTTCTTGAAACAATGGCCTATACATATAGGCCTTGGAGGAAAGAGAAAATACAACTTTAAGATGAGAAATTAAAGACGAGTCATGCTTCATGTCACGCCAAGGGGAAATTGTTGATCTGTCGTTGGTGACGTGTCATGACGCGCGAAGAAACGTGCGTGCGTGGAGACGTGCGTAGTGGAGACAGTTGCGGCATGTCCGGAGCGGGAGTGTTGACATGCGTGTGGGAAGACGTGCGTGGTGGAGACGGTTGCGGCATGTCCGTAGCGGGAGTGATGACGTCGGTTGACTATGGCGGCGTATCCGTGGCAGAGATGTTGACTTCGGTTGATCGTGGCGACGCGTCCGATGGTGATGTGTTGGCATCCTCGCCATCGTGAACAGTTTTGATATGTCTAGAGGCATCGTGAATGGATAGGAGGTTTGGGGAGAAGGGAGAAAGGGGAAGGCCCCTGATAAATTATGGTGTAAGTGAATTTCATTTAGGGACTTCCCCCATATACACTAAGTGGTATTTTTCATAAAACCCCCAAAACCTAAGTATATCTTCCGATGTTCAAAGACCATTTGAGTGTGACCCTCTAGGCCATGTATCAATCTAGTTAATGACTTCAATGACCCAATAACCTTTATCGACCTTATAAATTAATTAACTATATCAACATATAGATTGATTAAAGTCGGATCGATTTAACCCAATCGATAGTTTGAGTCTCCAACAGGTGGGGTGTCAAGCTACACCTCGTGCTCTAGAAGATACAAAGGAGTGTGTATAGACTCACTCATAGAACCTATTTCTCATCGGTTACCGTGTATATATAATCCTTCATCCACTTGACACTCCTAGGATGACTTAGGGTATGGTCAACTATCAAACCCTTATCGATCATCTGAGTTTGTACTTATGCGTTCGCAAATCATTGGAGAACTCTTCTCCGATATATCATTGCCTTGGCCAAGGACTTCACCTCATCGTCTTCCTTGAGCTGTCACCTCTTATACTGAGGGTGGGCGATGCCATCTAGACCACTCAATTGTCTTCGTGAACTCCTTGATGCACTAGAACTAAGACTATTTAGAATCCCATGATTAGGGACACGTAGGTCATAGTCAAAAGTATAATTATCCGTCTACAAGACATCTTTGGTGTCTCAGGTCTAAGGACCACTTACACAACCGTGATGTGAATCAACCTGATTGACAGATCATTAAAATACCATTTATAGATTCGTACGAATCAATTCAGTGAACTCTTATAACTAAAGAGCACCCACTATCTATCCTTAGTGTCTTCACACTAATGACTACATGAACAACCATACTCATCATATGAGTGATGCTAGATAGTGCTATTCTATTCGGATATTTTTGATGTCCTTCTCGAGCATCCTTTGAAAAGGAATATTTAGAATACATTCTTAAAGACTAATGATCTCTATATTACAATCTCATCATAATTCAATAAGTCCGACCATGTATTCATGGACTTCATTATAATGAATATGTTCACTATAATGAATATGTTCTATTAATGAACATGGAACGAGATGTGAGAAGTGTGATTGGCTTGCCGGCCACACATATATTTCCATCATTCTCATATGTCCAAATTTAGGCTTGTAACTTTTTTAATTTAGACTTAAAAATAAATACATAGAAGTCAAGAAGAGTTAGGTAAAAATATCCAAAATGTAAAGTGATATTTATATAAATTCATAAACATATAATGTTTTGCTTTATTGATATTTTGATGTCTATGTTGCATATACATCTAATAAGAATAGTTATAACACATTTTTAAATATACTAATGATCACAGTGTTATAATCTCATCATAATTCACGTAGTCATTATATGCATTCATGAACTTCAATTACAAGTGTCACATGTGCCTTATATTGAATTTATGTATCAAGGAAATATTGAATAAGTTGTGGAATGAAATATTGTCCTGTAGCCCACATACATTTTTAACACAAATTTTGTCCAAGATCATCCAAAATCTATAAGACTTTGGATAGTGTTTTTATATTGCAAGTTTTAAGAACTTTCAAGGAGACATGAGAGTGCCCTAGAATTCATGTCATCAACAAGCTTAGTCTAAAGCTCATCATTTGAACATTCATGCTGACGTTTTTTGAATTTTTATTTAACATTAAGATTATTTATAACATTCATACTAATTCACAGTCTCTAAATCATATGATTTGACACATGATTGAATAAATTACTACAAGGATAATATTGTCACCCAAGATTCATACCGTTGGCAACTTTTGTCTGAAGATCATTGTTTGGAGACTTCAGCTAGTTCTTCTCGAGTGTTTATTTGATATAAGTATGATTTCTAACCTACACAAAATTCATAGGCTCTATATGTGTAAAATTTTATACATAAATGAAGAAAATACAAGGGAACAAAGTAGAGTATTAAAAAATCATAAAGAAAAGAAATAACTAACTGATGCAGTATATTAAAAAACATGGTTTCAATTATCATCATGAAATAACAAAAAACATTATGATTTTATATCTCCTTATTCTATGGATAAATTATTAATACTTTTATGCATTATTAAGTTTCATACAAGAGAAGGAAGGAACATTCATAAGCACTCTGATGAGATTTGGAACAAAGAATCTTGAATTCCACACGTCTTTAAGTTTGGTGAATTTTATCATGAGAATGACTAAATCTAGCTCAACACAGAAGAGAATATATAGGTCACAATAAGGGAAGAAGAGAGTTATGATATATTCAACTATCTTGTTATACTTGGTTTAGTATTGGAAGTATTTTCCATTGAAATAAATTTAGTGAAAATGTATTGTTGAAAATAAATTTGGCTGAAACATAGACAAACTGTAAGGGGATCCTAGTAGACTTTGGGGGTCAACTAGGAGACAGCTTGGGGGGCCAAGTTGAAGGAGGTCAGGCATCGTCACTTTGGGGAAGATTTTGGGGGTTGAGGAAGGTATAGCTTCACTTACAATTTATTTTCTTGGTATCCTTGTCATGCCTTATTTCAAAGTGTCATGCTTTAGGGCTCATCATCAGCTCAGGCAGGTTACTCCCGACCAACATTGAGGACTAGCCAAAGCTGTTTTTTAAAGAACTGAGTGTAATATATCCTCTATCTGATTCCCTACATATTTAGACTATATTTTAGGTAGTTAACTAGATTAGAGTGAGTACAATTTAAATCACATAATTCATCCATCCTCTTAGGTCATACCATAGACGCTTAGTCCATAATCAACATACACAAAAGTGGGCAAAAAAATGCTCAAAGTTGAGTAATATTGAAGTAATCCATACCATATCTCTTATGGTATTTTCTTTTCAAAAGTATAATACCATTTTTACAGCTCTGTGTCCATAATGGAATTTGTAGATCAAAAGTAAATAATGTACCTTCTAAGTCCATTGACCATTCTTGCTCTCCGCAACACATTTTCATATGGTGTATGATAGAATATAAAATTCCAGAGAACACTTTTTTCCTTATATAAGTTAATCATTATAAATTAAAAATTCCAGCCCATTATACATGCATAATAACTTGATAATTTTTTTTGTCCGCTTATCGACCATGATCTTCCATTCCTTGAAGTGTTGGAACACCTCTGATTTTATTCAAGGAAATAAGTCCATAGTTAACTTTTAACAATTCACCATGAGTGGTTTTTTTGTCTATCATACACCATAATTTGATTTTATTCATGGAATTTATGGGGTTCCACCATGAGAGGGAACACTCAAAGGACCTCATAGACATGGATGTGCATAGTCCAGTTTGACCCTAGCTCCCAGATACTTTTATGGATGCCACAAAAAAATTTGACCCACGTATGCTTGACAAAAAAGAAGTGCTCTCAGAACTCCCATACACTTTTACCCTGCCCACACCATATTCCACCTTAATTAAATCAGCCAATCCCAGGTCCCTCATGGGGCTGAGTTGCATAGCCCATAATTTTGTGATTGTTGATGGGAGAAGACAAGGAAATGTTCAAAAGGAAGAGAGAGAGAGAGTGAGGGAGAGAGAGTGCATGTGTGTGTGTGAGAGAGAGAGATAGATAGATAGAGAGATAGATAGATAGATAGATAGAGAGATAGATAGATAGATAGATAGATAGATATATAGATAGAGAGAGAGATAGATAGATAGATAGATAGATAGAGAGAGAGAGAGAGATAGAGAGATGGGGCTAAAGTGAAATGGGAGAGAACTTCCCATCATCATCCCCCGCACAAAAAACGAGAAAGAAGTCCTCTAACCACTCTCTTTCTCATGAGTCTCCAGTACATCCTCTAAAGCCCCCTCTTTGAAAGCCCTAAAATATATTAGAGAACGGGGATGGTTCTCACCTAAAGACTTACTAGTCAAAGTCCTCAGAGTCTCCTTGAATGTGGCTGTCCTATGAATCTCATCTTTGGGGTTAATGCAAAATGCGGAGAAGAGATCCGTAAATACCTTCTAATTACCCAAGCTCAAGACTGCTTCCTCCTCCAAGAAGAATCTGTTTGTGGAAAGTACAGTTTGGAATGGTAAAAGATGGTTGGATTATACATTATCAGCATTATATTGGGATCTGATGAACTAAAATTTATGTAATAGTTTGATTAAATTAATAAATCTGTAGCACCTTCACTCATATACAAATAACCCCAAGTGGTGAGCAAGAATCATCTCCATAGGGAACAAATTTTAGGCATTAAAAACCTTTTAGATGGTATTTAAGGAATGAGAGGATATATTTTATAAATTTAGAGTACAGTAAAACGAGAAGGATGATAATTTAAGGGTAGATACAATAATACTTAATCTGTATAAATGTTTATAAAAGCTAATATGTCATCATGATGAATGATAATGATAGGTAAATTAGATAATAGTGGGAGATGCACATGGATGAGACAGATATATCCAGATGGGTAGACACGGATGTATAGATGTACATGGATTGACATGTATGAATGGATAATAATAGATCACCATTGAGAACAAGATGATGATGTCAGCACAAGAAGTCTCACCATAGAATCCTTATGTTCCACCAGAATAAAGGAGGTTTTTAACAAGAGGAGAGCCCCTCAACAACTATTTTTTTATAACCTAAATTAACAAAAAACACCAAGAAAATATAATGGATCTCAAAATCACTATATTTCCCTCAGCTTATCAAAGAAGGATAAAGTCCAAGATGACTTTTACATGGTATGAATGGATAGAGGGGAGAAAGACAAAGTCGCCTCCAAAATTTACGTGTCTTGAATTGTCAGGTATTTTGATTTGAAGTTGAACCACTCTCATTTGTTTGTTTTTTCTCTCTCCTCATCGATCCATGCATCTGATCACCAACATGGAAGATAATATTTAAATTTTCCAAAGACCTCGTGTTAACTTTCACATTTTATCTGTGATAAAATTCTTGTCTGACACGTGGCCTTAATGAAAATGCCGCCCCCAGATTTTCCCAAAAAGTGATCCTCATTTCCCATAAAACTACTATTATTCTGCCACCATACATGCTTTTTTTATTTCTAAAATCACATTGACTATGATTTAATCCCCTTCTTTTTCCTTGAGGTCAAGTTATCCCCTTTTATCTAATTCTGATATTGTTTTGATTATGACAAAAATCATGCATTTTTCTAACAGTCCATGTTTCCCTACAAAAAAGAAAAAAGTTAGAAAATGATTGGTCATTATGCCATCGCTATTGGTGATTTCATAATCACAACTTTTTATGATCAAAGTGACAATCATTGGCACTAGTCATGATTGGTTTCACCCAATGATTAGCCATAATCTAAATATACATGATATCCACACATAATGACACTTGAATCACAAACCGAAATTTATTTTATTTAAATTCATAAAATATCAAAACAATATTCTTGACTTATAAATTATTTTACTTTTACAAAATTTATTTCATAAATTCTATAGTCTATATATTCTGACCTTGATAATTATTTTTAAAAAAATATGACGTCGATAAGTTTCACAAAGATACCCAAAAATCATAATGTTACTCTAAATATATTTAAATATTCTGAAGCATGATAATATATATAATCATTATAGTGAAAGTACTTGAAAATAATCATAGTTAGGGTGTCATCAGTATGTAAGAATGGCAAGGAACTGGGTCTTTAGAGTTCTCTCATGGCTTGGTGTGACCAAATATTCTAGAGAACTACATGGTAGGCATGTTTGTTGTATTTGGATGGAATTTTATATGCTTCCATGGAGGGTCTTTAGGAACTGATGGGTGATGGAGAGAAGACATTTACTAAGTCTAATGTTTTTGCCATTTGATTTTGTCATACATCGTGTTCCTCAACAAGAGAAAGATCAACATCAAATTTAGTAGATAAAAGAAATGGTCATTGGTATCTTTGAATTTTAAAATAAGCTTCTAAATTATTATATGAATTTTACATAATTTTAATGGTTTTACCAATATAATTGATTGGTTGAATATCGGTCATAGAAAAGCAACTCACTAATCTAGAGAAAATCAGAAACAAATATTTGAACAAAATATAAATTTGAAAACTCTTTGACCAGCAGGTCTTTGGCTGATTTCAGGGTCTCCCTTTCGGTCAAACGTTGTGGGTTTTCCTAATACTGTCGAGTCCAAACCAAAACTGTCTCGAGGTCTTGTTGCTGAATTTTAGGGAAGGATGGGTACTGGTCACAAAATGATTGCGGTAACCCCTATCCTCTGTTCTTTCCATCCTAATTGCAGTAACTCAGGGAATGACGGTTTAGGTCTTGGTGTCAATTTTTTCCAAACATCTGAACTTATACAGACACTTTGCTACAATCTCAGATTGGTCAAAGACCAATTTCAGTTCAATAAAATCTATAAGTTGAGTCACAATTGTCTGAAAAATCAGTTTAAAATTGAAAAACGAGTCTTGGTCAAAATAACAGTGGAAAGATATAAACAATCAACTTTAGTAGGTATGGATACCACTTGTGACATGGATTTTATACAAATCAAAGACGAAACGGTAAATTTGCATAGTATAATTACTTGTGTCATCTGAGTCTTCAATAACGATTATTTTAGGTGTAAAACTTTTATTGATATACAAATATAAATCTAGAGATTTTTCATATATATAATTCATCGTATTTACTTTTCTCTAGAATTTAGGAAATGATGGCAGTAAGATGAAATTTTATGTGTGAACCGTTAACTAGAATTAATTATTTAGGTCTGAACTGTGACAAACCCTTGGTCCCCATAATTTTTAAAAAGTGTTAAAATGATCATTCATACATCAATGGACATCAATAAAACATGCCACTAAACTTCATCGCATTATTAATCCTAATAAGATGTAAATTAAAATCTCTCGTAGTTAATGGAATTGAAATATTATGTTTAATGAATATAGTTAATAACATTAGAAAGTAATATCATTTTATACCTCCCATTTTTCAAGGTTCTTCTACTAAAAAAATTCTTAAACTGGGGGAATAGTTTGATGTTTTTGTGAGATAAGATAAGACAAAGCAGAAAGAGTCTGGAATTTGAAGAAGAAATTTCAGATGTATATTCCGAAGAATAAATCATAAAAATTATATCAACTAATTTTTTATGGAATAAAATTAATAAAAATTACAAATAATATAATTGAATTTATTGGCACATGTTGGATAATTTTTTAAGAATATTTTTAGCTCACTTAAAAGAGAAGGACATTTGATATATTTTCATTGTTTATTTCTGAAACTATTTAATTTTTTTTCTATAAAATAAAAACCGCGTGAGAATCTTGAAATAATATAAAATAATTGATAACAATAATTTTAAATTATTTTGTGCATTTTTACAAATAATTTTGAGATGTGCATGATCATAACATCATAGGCATGAGGAGTGGAAGATACCTCCTTACATTTGATCCAATCAGTATAAAACGTAATATGTCATTCAATTTTTTACCTCCTTTCAATGTGTTGGTGTACAATCTCATAATTTTTAATGTTTTGTGAATATTAAATACAATAATTATATAAATTTAATTTCTAATTTAAACACAGTTTTATTAGTTTCTTGACTGCACCTCATTATGAATGGTCCCAAGGAGGAGCATCGCAGTTACCCCGTTAAGCTTTATTTCATAATATTTTGGAATCATCTATAAATTAGTTGAATGAACATAACACTATATTCAGTAGTCTATAAATTAGTTGCTTGATCCATGCCATATGATGTTCTTCTGATTTTGTAATCTTCACTGCTCTTATCCACATCTTTTGGGATTTTAGTTAAAACACCCATTCGTTTTATTATTAATCTGTTCTAGCTCATTTTTTATCAGTGAGTTTGGGCTTAACGGTTCAGTAATGTAAATGAATGTGTCCTGAAATGAATGCCAATCAATAAAATAGTACTATTGGTGTCATTTTTGTTCTTAGAATAAATTTCTAAACTAAAGAGTGAAAAGTATAATTGGGGGTGGGGGATTTTCGTTTAATGTTTTGTCTTATATCACAACACTGTGTTTTTAAGTCCACAAGAACATTAATATATTGGAAATTCTTTTTACTGAATAACTTATTTGGATGAGTCAACGGTAGTCTGTGTTGATTTTTTTAATGGAAAAAATCAGAGTTGAGCCTGTCGTGCAATTCATAAAAAATTCAGAATAAAGAGCAGTAAAAATCATAAGCTTATGCGTTCATGTAATTTTCTTGATATGTGTATATCTTTCTATTTCATATGCTTATCCAGAGGATGGGATCCAGCCGACGTGGCGGACATGTCAGCATCCACGTGGACGATCCAGACTGGTTGGAAAGGCCACGTAGTTGCCTAAGAGGCAGTCGGAAGTAGTATAAATAAGGGGAGATGGGGGAAGGGCGGGAAGGGGAAGATGAAGAGAGTAGTAGTGGCAATGGCCGCGATCGCTGCCTTGGCTGCGGCCGTGGTACTCTGGCGACGGTGGAAGTGGAGTGACGAGAAGGATCTAGCGGGGGAAGTGGAGAAGGATGGCGCTACTGAGAATTTGTGCTTGTTGGAGTTCGAGAAGAAGCCTCAGAAATCATTCAGGCGAGTGCTTGCTGATAATTCCTACAAGGCCTTCAAGCATCTGAAGCGCGAGGAGGATTCTAGAGGTGCGATTAATCTCCTCTTTTGCTGGTTTTACTTGCCTTGATCCTGCTCTGGATGTTTCGCTACTTGTTTATCTTTTGGTGATATCATCATTTAATTGCTCAAAATTTTAATCTACCTTTTTGATTCGCTGCATCTTTGAAACCTTGAATGTTGAAGGCACGATTACTCTGATTTGTAATCCTCGAAACCAGCTCTAACACTCAATCTCGAGGCTCAGCTTGTCAGTCATCAACCTTTTGGAACCGCCTGCTTTGGTTCCGCTGTGTGAAGATAGATATATTTCTTGACATTTTTCAATCCTACTCGCCGCCAAGTACAATTATTTCATCCAACGTGGGAAATTCTTTTCTAATTCTTATCTTTCTATCAGAAATCTCCAGTGAAAGACATGCGTTTGAATATGAAATCACACTTCTACTGGAGCAAGGCCCCGAACTTCCAAAGTTCTTTTGTAGAGACATATGCCCAGATCTCAGTGTCCCATATGTTTGGGTGTCGACTAAAGATCAGTTAGAGTCCCTCGCCAAAATTCTGCAGAATGAACATGTTTTTGCTGTTGATACGGAGCAACATAGTCTCCGATCATACTTGGGGTTCACTGCACTTATGCAGGTGAGCAGAACTCTTTTATCTTCAAATTACTCGTACGGTTATTCAGGCCAGAAAATTGAAACATGCATCTGCCCTTCACACATTCACAATACGACCTCTGAGACTTTCTGCTCTCTCCCAGATATCTACGCAGGAGCAAGATTTTTTGTTGGATACGATTGCGCTACATGATGTAATGAGCACTCTGCAGCCCGTCTTCAGTTCTCGCACGATTTGCAAGGTTGCTCAATCCGAATTTATGTTTGGGTCAATGTGGATTTTTCTATCATGTATTTGAACTTATTATTCCTGTCAGCTTCCAGTCTGCATTCACTTTATCTTCGCGAAAGTATTTTTTTATCATTGTCTGATTGGGGAGGACAAAATAGACGAGTGCTGGGTTTTTGTCCATTTTTTGGTCTTCCTTAATCTTTTTTTGCAATTATGCCACCAGAACCGTGTATCTTTGGTATTTCCACTATCTATTGACTTTTCTCGTTGATTTGTGTGAGGTGTGTCTTTCTCGTTGATTTCTCGTTGACTTTTCTCTTTGGTATTTATACTTAAACCCTTTGGAGACCCATCACCATAAAGGGTTCTTGGAGTGATCCCTGTTAAAATTGGGGATTCGAATTGTTTGAATCGAAAGAGTATTTCTCTTGGAGACTTTTTTTTTCCCATTCCAACTTTCTGGCAGGGATCGTTGGCCCGGAGATATTCAACAGTTAGTGACAGGCCATATTATGTTGCATATTTTTGGAACAAACAATTCTTATTCCTCTGTGGCGGCCTTGCTTTGTCTCGCACAATTGTCTCCAGCATTCATTTCTCCACGTCCACCTTATATTTTGCCTTACATTTTCCAATGCCCCATAAATAACATTTAAACACATGATCCTAGGCTTGAACTGTTGTGAAGAAGATTTAAGTCTTATGTTCCTCTCCGCCTCTCCTTAATCGTGCAGGTGTGATATGATTCCATTATTCACCTACATAAGGAGGAGACACAAAGCATAAAAATAAGGATTTGCTGGCACATGGCCCATTAACGAGTAAACACTGATCAGGGATGGTTAGACTGTAAGAGTAGTTGAGGTGTTTTGATTTTCAAGTTAAAAAGAGGGACCAACGAGAAATGGAGCATCATCTTGTGGTGTTGGAGAATTGGGTGGGCCTCTGCCTAACGCATGGGAGCGGTACACTGCATGGGCTCTGGGAGTTGAGTGTTGATACACAACATTTCTTCTCCAAGCATTACCAGAGGAAGAAGAGTAGACACGTGTGAGAAGACTTCATGTTGACTGAACACATGAGGGAATGGTTATAAATAAAGTGAAGCGGGAAAGAGCAGGGCACGACTCATTCTTTCAATTATTCAGTTGCTAAGAGCAGACTGAGGGCTGGGGAGCAGGATCGGGCCTGCAAATCAGAAAGGGGGAGCTCACAGGAGACCTCCATCATCTCTATCAACGCTCATCTTTGTCTGATCTCTCTTTATTGGCTACATTCTCTTTTCTGATTTGTGGAAGAACCTATTATCAATGTTGATCGATTGCTACTGCTAGATTTCAAATTCTGTTGAATAGATATTCGATCTGGTTTCATATCAACTGTTGAGGAAGTTAACATTATAGAGTTTATTTTTAAAAAAGTTAATGTTATAGAGGTACATCTTAGTCCTCTAATTGGCAGATCAGTGGGCCTGAAGGGCTACGGCACGTGTTTTTTTTGAAGTGGACTCTGATATGAACCTAGGTGTTCTATTCGGGAGAGAGAGAGGAAGAAGAGAAAAATGGCTCAATGGATTTTGGGAAGAGGAATGTGCGGCTGGATGGACATTGTCGGTGAAGATATGAGGTGGAATGGGCATCTTGAGGAGAGATAGCAGTACAATGGTCCTCAACAATAGGGAGCCAGAGGTGGAGTGGATGTCAACTTGAGAGAAGGTTGCCGGCGGGATGGGCTCTGACTGGAAGGAAAGAGAAACTTTAAATTCTATAACTTCTTGGCTGTCCTCCTAAAAGGGAGGTTCAAAGGGAAATGCATAAAATGGTAAGACTAAATGCCCCATAAAAAGGGTAATACTGAAGGGAAATACATAAAGTGGCCTGAATGGACAGAAATACCCTCGCAGGCGTTGTGCATTGTATTAGATCCCATATTATAAGTAGAATTTCCCGGGGTAGAGAAGTGAAATGGGAAGGATCGGAGAGGAGGCCGAGCAGAGGGGTTAGGGATCAGCCGAGGACGAGTGGCCTGAAGATGCGGTGATGCAGAAACGATCACGAGGACGGGGATCGTGGAGGGAGATGGAGCGTGGGTGTAAGAAGAGACGAGAGGGAAGGGAAAACCAACGATCACTTAAGAACCAACTTCCAGTCTGCCTCCCAGAAGGAGGGCTGTGCTATTTAAAGGAAACATAGAGGGAAATGGCAAAATGACGAGAATGCCCCCAACACAGGCCCGGGGAATCCTATCACAATCCTCACCTCTGAGTTGGAATGGAGACCGTGTACAAGGAGAAAGGGTCCCCAAAGACTAGGATTCTGTTAGACCCATTCACTCGCAAAAGGCAGATGACAAAGTCCGTGGAGAGGGATTCCCATGGATGACTTGACTGTAGCAGTGGCTCCATTGTCCTTCCCACCTTTGCCTGCTCTATCTTGTGTTGTTGCCTCCCCAAACGGGACCAAAAAGATGCCTCGATGGCCTAATGCATACCGAGTCAGTGGTAGTTACGAGATAGAAGCGCCAGCGCGTGTTATTGCCTTAGGTGTCCAGCATGGGGTGCGACGTGCACCTCGTATTAAAGTTGGCGCCATAACTTGCCGCAGGTAGCGTATATGGTGTGTTCTTGTGCATGTGAGGATGCCATCCTCTTCCTATGACTGCATGGTCTCATCTGTGTTGGCATGCTTGGTGATACATATAACCTTTGGACCATCCTTCAAAGCAGACCAAATCTCTTTCAGAATGGTCCCCCTGAACTCCTGATTGGGCTGCTTCAAGTATTTCAGGTTCATTGTAGTTGAGAGCATCACCCACCAGATTGGCCCACCTTGGCTTGTACTTCATGTTGAAGTTGAACTCCTCCAAGAAGTTTTGCTAGTGTGCCTGCCTCAAAATCAATTTTATTAGGACTCTTTGAAACTTGTGGCCACGCTGTTAATGTAGACTACGAAGCTGCCCCTGAGAAGGTCCTGACGCCACACCCATAGTCAGTACACCGCAGCTGTCATCTCTCTGTGTCTTTCAACTTGTGACCCACAATATGCCGCTGGATTCCCAGATTGCATCAAAATGCCTCCCAAAAAGTCACAAGCGTTGGTGTACTTCATAGGGCTGATCAAACTTGGGCAAGCTAAGGATTTGCTAACTCATCACAACTCTCTTTGGATCCTTGAAAATTGTCTGGCACCGCTCCACCCAGCGCCATTTAACATCATTCTTCAAGAGATCTGTCAATGGCATTACTATTTGTGAGAAGGCCTTAATGAACTTCCAACAATAATTCACTAGCCCTAGAAAGGAATGCAACTCCGACACTCATTTTAGTGCTGGCTAGTCTTGTATATTGTGGACTGTAGACATATTCATCTGCACACTATTCTTGTCGACCAGATGCCCTTAAAACTCACCTCGTCCAAACAAAATTTGCATTTAATGTGGTTGAGGTAAAGTTGATGCTCACTCAACTTTGGCAACAACTTGTGCATGTGCTTGTTATGATCATCTAGGTTACGACCATACAGTATCATCCAAGTATACCACAAGGAAGTCATCAATGTTGTCTCGAAAGATAAAATTCATTAAATTGCAAAATGTTGTAGGAGAACTAGTTAGCCCGAAGGGCATAACAGTGAATTCCAAAGATCCATAGCATATTACGCACATCGTCTTCTGTGCATTGTCCTCTTTGATCAGACTTGCTGGTACTTGCTTGTCAAGTCCATCTGGAAGAAGTAAAGTGCATCCTCCAGATGAGGATTGAACAGTTCCTCGACTTTTGAGACCAAGTCCTTCATGACAACCTTATTGAACATGAGACAGTCCATACAACTCTCAAATGATTCATCCTTATTTTGGAAGAGGACCTGCAACCAAATGGTGCCTTGGATGGGCAGATGTGCCTGCCTGAAGTAGTTGATGGGGCTATTCCCGTAGCCCACCAAAGTATGTTGGTGGCATCTTGTAGGGGGTGCACGCTAGTGGGTGCACCCCTGACATGAGCTTAACTTTGTGTTCCGCCTCCTGCTTGGGAGGCATGGGGGCTGGGAGATCCTTGGGTAATTTATCAGCATACTCATAGACACATCCATGGTTGTTTGCAGCATTTTCCCAGTTGCAATGCAGGGGCCCAGTTCCCTGTCCTTCCTGTTGATGACCAACATCATGTGGGCTTGTGTACTCTGAGGACGCAATGTCTCCTCTTGTTCTGGTTCTCGTCAAGAGACGAGGAAGGTTTCTTCCCCCTTGTGCAGGATGTTTGGATCCTTCTAGGAACATCGTGCCACAGTAGTTAGATAATACCACCAATCTTGCACTGATGTGGTCCAGCCCTAGAGCGGTAATGAAGTTATCAATTGGCAAGAACATGAAGCTGATGTGGCTTTCCCACATGCTCACCTGCAACACCACGTGTTTGGCCTGGCCAACATGGTCGTTGGCTTTCGAATTTACAGCCTTGATCTTCCCCATGCCCTGAGACAAAGTCAGACCAAGTCGCTTTGCCTTTTTAACAAAGTCAATATGTGTGGGATTGATATCAATCATGCCTACAGAGGGGTGATCATTGATGTGGATGATGAGAGGTATGATGCCAAGCTCATCGCTAGGATTGGGGAACCTCCCTGGAGCGCAACAAGAATTGGTGGGGGGCAGTAGGGGGTTCAGCGTCACCCTGATGGAAATCAGTCTTGCTTTTTACGATCACCCTTGGTCGTCGCTGCTGATTAAGGTAACACCTTCCCTTTGTTGCGACCCTTACCATTTTTCTGAACTCTGCCACCTTGGCCAGAAGATTCAGGAGGGTCGGAGCAGGCAACATCTGCTTACCGCCCCCTTAGGTTTGATGGTCCTCTCTGCCCATTAGTCCACCAAGCTTTCCAGGACAGCATGAGCTGTCACAGCGGATGTCACAGTGGGACATGGAGCAATGGCGACCCGGTGGAGCAATGCCAGCTGTCACAGCTGGCAGTGTGTAAATTTTTTCTCTAGGAGCTCAAATACAACCTGAATAATGACAACACACATATTAAAGCCTTTGCTGACAAAAAGCAAGGGACACCCAGTATGAAGTTGCGCATTAAGTATACATGATGCTCTGGCTATACTGAATGAATTCAGTATGTGCACTGCTATCTGATCCATCGCCCAATATTATGGGCTTTACTTGATCACCTCAAAGAGGGGCTTTCATCAACCCTACTGGCGGTGTCTATGTGGAGCATTTGGGGATAGCACTCACCCTGCTTCTTTATCAGATCTTCCCCTTTATCCCTCCCTCACCATCTCTCTCTCTCTCTTGCCTTATTTCATCCATCCGCTCTCTTCCCTTTTGTTAAATGTAAAGGCGGATCTATAAGCCCAAGAATGTTTATTTTTTATTTTTCTTATCGGATCCAGGCAGATCCAGTAGCGGGTCCAGGTAGACCCATTACCCAAATCCTTATCGGATTCGGGTAAGTTATAACGGCTAATTTTATAGCCGTTATAACACTAGCCGTTATTAACGGCTAGTTAATTCTCCTATAAAAGGAGAGGTACCTAGGCATGTTGTGGGTAACCTTTTATGGTGAAATATATTGATTTCCTTCCTTGTCTCTTCTCCCTTCTCTCTGATTATTATCTCTACATCCCCACTGAGCAAAGAGTCAAGTCGACATGGTATCAGAGCCATCAAGCGATCTCTGAAGACTGTTTTTTCTGCTCCAAAGTCATCCCACGGGAGGACCATTGTTTCTGATCTAAAAGCTCCAAGCTCCAGAGGTTGCTATTAAGGGAGAAACTCATCCTACGGGAAGATCCTCTCCTATATTGCTGGAGCTGAAGAATCTCTACAAGAAGTTTTTCAGGATATATGGCAGGCGAA
This sequence comes from Wolffia australiana, assembly GCF_029677425.1. Lineage (NCBI taxonomy): Eukaryota > Viridiplantae > Streptophyta > Magnoliopsida > Alismatales > Araceae > Wolffia > Wolffia australiana. The sequence continues at coordinate 9,304,438 of NC_135837.1, read as the reverse complement.
GCTGGAAAAGTTGCCTCTCAGGTGGTGTCATCAGAACATCAGATTCCACCTGCTGAAAGGTGGATCATGCAATTTCCAGTTATTGCCAAATGCAACATATTCAATGGCAATAATCTATTATTATGGGAGAGGAACATCCAGGCCGTCCTAAAGCCTAGGAAGCTCACTCATCATCTCTTTGAAAGTCCTCCAGATGAAGATCACCCAAGTTTTCCAAGATGGGTAACTGAAGAAGAGTTTGTCTTCGCCTGGATGCTAGATTCTATAGCATCTGAACAGCTTACCAGTCTCTCTTCCTATGATACAGCTAAGGAATTATGGGAAGCAATTCACCGAAATCACTCCAAGAGAGGAGACAAGGCGAAAATACTGGATCTCATTGTACAAGCATAGACTCTCAAGCAAGAAGATATGGATGTCCTAACTTATTCAAACAAGTTAAGGGTAATCCATAATGAGTTGGACCACTGCCGACCACCTTCTATTGATCCAATCGCCAGAGCTCATCAGGCTACTGATCGATTGTGTCAACTCTTACAAGGACTCAGACCTGAATTCGAGCTCATAAGGAGTCAACTATACAAAAGGGAGGAAGAGCCTACGTTCGACCAGGCAGTTTCCAAAGCCATACAAGAAGAGAGTCGCTTAAAGGCAAACCGTGGTGTCATCGAGAACACTGCATATGCTACTAAAGGCCAACATACTCCTGGCCAAACTGGGACTGAAAAGGTCAACCGAGAAGATCTGGTCTGCACCTACTGCAAGAAAAGGGGCCACACTAGAGATAAATGTTGGAAGCTTCATGGAAAACCTTCACACATTGCCAGAGCCCACTTAGCACAGCAAGGAGCAGCAGACTCAAACAACCTCCCTTCAGCCCAAGACCTCCAAAAGATGATCCAAGAATTTCAAGCTATGAAGTCAATCATCTCAGGAGGTGCAGTCATTGGATCCACATCCATGGCTAATACTGGTAAAGGGGAAATACTTACCCATATTACATTGTTTACTAGGAATCCAGAAAAGGCCTGGATCCTAGATTCAGAACAACAGACCATATGTCATCAAGAAGAGAAATCTTCACGACATATGAAAAAATTGCTCCTGGAAAACACGCTCAAACTGCTGATGGTACCCTACTTCAAGTAGAAGGCATTGGTAGTGCGAACATCCAACCCATTGGTGAGATAACCGATGTGTTACATGTCCCAAAATTGTTTGTAAGCCTAGTCTCAGTGCAAAAGCTTGCAAAGATAAGGGAATATAATATAATGTTTGATAATTTGGATGCCTATTTATGTCATAAGGATCAAGGGTGGAAGATTGGACTAGCTAAAGTTCAAAACGGCCTCTACTATCTACCCTGGACATTACCTAGCACCCTGATGAAAGACAACCCCAAGGTGGCAACAGTAGCACCCCGAGACTCTATCATGGAGATTCATCAAAGGATGGGTCATCCCTCCTTCCATCTTCTAAAACGCATGTACCCACACTTATGTGAACATATTTCAGTGGAACATATCATTTGTGAATCTTGTCAATTAGGGAAATTCAAGAGGGTTCCTTACCCATCGAGTGAAACCAGAATGACCAAACCGTTTCAGAATATCCATTGTGATGTATGGGGACCATCCCCACACATAGATATACTGGGACATCGTTACTTTCTTGTGTGCACTGATGACTTCAGTCGATATAGTTGGGTATTCTTACTCAAAAATAAGACTGAAGTTAGTCAGAACCTAAAGGGACTGTGTAACCTTATTCGTAGACAGTTTGGTGATCCAGTTCAAGGAGTCAGGACTGACAATGCCAAGGATTTCCTTAATAACGAGCTTAGGGAATTTTTCAGATCCGAAGGGATAAGACATGAAACTTCGTGTGCTTATACCCCACAGCAAAATGGTCTTGCCGAAAGGAAAATAGGGGATATCGTAGATAAGGGGAGAACTCTCCTTATTCATGGAAATGTCCCTGCAAACCTGTGGGGGTTTGCAGTAATGACATCCACTCACCTCATAAATAGACTACCCTCAAAAACTATAGCATTCAAAAGCCCTCTAGAGTTACTGGAAAACCACTATCCAACGGTAAAACTGAAAACTGGTTTACCCGTAAAGATTTTTGGATGTGTTGGCTATGTATATAACCATACATATAAACACAACAAATGGTCGACAAAAAGACTTAAATGCGTCTTTGTTGGATATTCTGTTACCCAGAAAGGACACAAGATGTATCATCCCATTACTAGGAAATATATGGTCACCAAAGATGTAGTATTTGATGAAAAACTACTTTACTACAAGCCAAGGGGTACTGAGAGTCATAAAGACACACATCACCTACTTATGAGTGAAGATGGTAGTCTCTCCCTGGAAAATAATGGAATCCAACCTGATCAGGCGACTTCCCCTACTCCTGCAATGGAGTTACCTACTTTCATAACTGAGAATGAGGAAGAACCACCCTGCGATGATCCAGGCATTTCCAGGAGAACACATGACTAATCTGAACCCCATTTTGTATCTCCATACCCAAAATATTATAAGAGGAAGAGAAAGGAAAATCACAAAGGGATCTCGGATTTGGGTGAAGGGGGAGAAATTTCGACTCAAGGGGGAGAAATGACATGTGTAGAAAATCTTGGAGAGAATGATTGGCCAATCGCAGTAAGAAAAGGAACTAGGAACTGTGTGAAACCAATTCCTTATTCAATACTAAATTACCTAAACTATCAAAAGGTATCACCTAGTTACAAGGTTTTTCTCACCAAAATCCAAGATATACCTATTCCAAAATCTCCACAGGAAGCTATGAAGAATGTCAGATGGAAAAAAGCAATGGACGAGGAAATGAATGCACTAATACAGAACAATACATGGGAACTTGTGGACCGACCCAGGGATAAAAGATCGGTAGGGTGTAAATGGGTCTTTACACTCAAATGCAGGTCAGATGGCAGTCTTGAAAGATATAAGGCTAGACTTGTAGCTAGGGGGTATACTCAAACCTATGGAATCGACTATCAGGAGACATTTGCTCCTGTAGCAAAAATGAACTCCATCAGAATCTTAATATCACTAGCAGTCAATCTAGACTGGCCTCTAAATCAGTATGATATAAAAAATGCTTTCCTTCATGACGACCTAAAGGAAGAAATCTACATGGATGTTCCACCAGGCTATGAAGGGAAACAAGTCAAGGCAAGGTATGTAGACTAAGAAAGGCCCTGTATGGATTAAAGCAATCGCCTAGAGCATGGTTTGGAAGATTTACCCAAACCATGAAGAATCTTGGATATAAGCAATGTAATGGGGAACACACCATGTTCCTTAAGGAAACATCTCACAGAATGATAACAATCTTGATAGTATATGTGGATGATATCATAATTACAGGGAACAACCTAGAAGAAATGAAAATTCTCGAACAGCACCTGGATGAGAACTTCCAAGTTAAACAATTGGGGCCTCTAAAGTATTTCTTAGGAATAGAGTTTGCACGCTCAAGCAAAGGAATTCTGATGACACAGCAAAAATACATTCTAGAACTATTAGAAGAAACAAAGCATATCAATTGCCACATAAATGAAACACCAATTGAAGTCAATCATAAATTAACTATCAATGAGGATGAACCTAGAGTAGATGTTAACTCATATCAAAGTATTGTTGGAAAACTCTTATATCTGTCACATACCAGACCAGATATTTGTTATGCAGTAAATGTCTTAAGTCAATTTATGCACTCACCCAGAAACTCTCATTTTCAAGCTGTACATAGAATTCTCAGGTACCTAAAGGGAACTCCAGGACTGGGCATCGCCTACCGGAAAACAGGTAAAATTGACCTTACTTTATACACTGATTCTGACTATGCGGGGTCTCGTCTTGATTACAGGTCAACTACTGGGTATTGTACAATACTTGGAGGAAACCTGGTGACTTGGAGAAGCAAGAAGCAAAGTGTTGTATCCAAGTCAAGTACGGAAGCTGAATTTCGTGCTATGTCAAAAGGGACTGACGAAGTCATGTGGATTAAACATATGCTGGAAGATCTAAAGGTCAACTATATAAGCCCAATTGTCATCCGCTGCGACAACAAATCTGCAATTAGTATAGCACATGACCCAGTTGATCACGACAAGATGAAGCATGTCAACATCGACCGTTTCTATATTCAAGATCACTTGGAACGAGGGATACTAAAGACAGAGCATGTCAAGTCTGAAGAGCAATGCGCAGACATCTTTACAAAGGGTCTGCCTACCAAGAGTCTTCAACATTTGATATCCAAGCTTGGAATGGCAAATATCCATTCCTACACTTGAGGGGGTTTGTTAAATGTAAAGGCGGATCTATAAGCCCAAGAATGTTTATTTTTTATTTTTCTTATCGGATCCAGGCAGATCCAGTAGCGGGTCCAGGTAGACCCATTACCCAAATCCTTATCGGATTCGGGTAAGTTATAACGGCTAATTTTATAGCCGTTATAACACTAGCCGTTATTAACGGCTAGTTAATTCTCCTATAAAAGGAGAGGTACCTAGGCATGTTGTGGGTAACCTTTTATGGTGAAATAGATTGATTTCCTTCCTTGTCTCTTCTCCCTTCTCTCTGACTATTATCTCTACATCCCCACTGAGCAAAGAGTCAAGTCGACACCTTTGAACTGGAGCTACGTGGAAGTTGGCTGTAGTGTCAATCAGGATGATCCATTATTACGGACACTGTACCACAAGTGAAGGTGCTGATGTATGTAACTGACATAGTAGAGTTTACAAGGGAAAAAATAAAATGTAGCCCATTTTTACTGATCGGACTTCCAATTTGTTACTATTATCTAGAAAATGCATCGCTCTCCCTATTGGTCATTATATGAATATCATCACACTTCATCTTTTCTGGTGGGTTCTCTGCTTAGCTCTTTGCCTCAAAAATATTGCAGACTAACTGATAAGAGGACTCGTTTCTTGATTCTTTTTTAAAGGTCTTCCATGGATCTGACAATGATATTCTGTGGCTCCAGAGGGATTTTCATATCTATGTTGTCAATTTATTTGATACAGCAAAGGTGAGTTTGCTCCACACTGCAGTATTATATCACTCTTGATTCTTTTTCTTGGAAAATATCAAATGTAGTTTATCATGACTGTTGATATGTCACTTTTTATATGGTTAAAATAATGTTAATCTCTGGTATGGCTGAGTGGTTGTCTGAATGTGATTCATGGTTTAGAAATAAAGTTCCCTTGAATTATAAAAAATATTTCATGTCTGGTGTGTTTTTTACAAGTGTGCCGATTGCATACTTAGTTCATTATTTGAATGTGATGTACTAAGGTTCTGTGCGGTAATATCCTCTTTATTTGGTGGTTGAAACTTCTTTTTTATTTCTGAACAAGGGAATTCACATACTGATAGAACCCCATCAAAGGAGGGCAACGGAATAACAGTTTCGTGATTCAATAATGGTATAAATACCCCCAGAATGTCTTTTTTCAAAAAAAATACCCCCAAAATGTACTGAATTGGTGAGGCATTGATCATTTCACTTTCTTCCCACCTCTTACACTGCTGGTTTTTGACCAGTCCAATACTATTCCAAACTTCGACCAGTCCCTATTTGTCAAAAGAGCTCGAGCTTAGAAGTTTGGAATAGAAGAAACTCCAGATCTCGTGCCCCTCCACCAGTGCCATTCTAATCATCTGTTCTGTTGTTAGGGTTTTAAGTGATCATCCATTCTTGGAAAGGCCTGGCTTTTAAATCAGCTTACCAATAAGTGGATGGGAGCCCACTTAACTTAAAGGACTTAAACCCAGATGGGAAATTAGGCAAGTAAAAGAATGATTGAGCCACTTACAGTACATGGCCAGGCCTTCATTTACAAAGATTTAAAAGAAAAAGGATGGGCTACTTATCACCTGTGGCTCATCATACTAAAATGGATACTACATGAGACTGTCTTACAGTATTACATGCTTTGGTTTATCCTTATTGACGATTCTTCTGGAGCTCAGTAAGAGAGAGAGAGAGAGTAGAGAAGGCAGAAGAAAAATAGAAAATATATTCCAGTAATCTTTTATTACAAATCGTAACCCCTTTTATAGGGTTATAACTAGCCGTTAGTAACGACTAGTTTTAACGGCTAGTTTTAACTAGGCATTATTACTTACCCGATTTGTAATTACAAATCGGGTAATGGGCCATATGGACCCGATAGTGTTCAGTATGCCTTTATTTTTGGCCCGATAGATTTTTACATTGTTTTCTTGGCTTATTTATGCCCGTACATTCAACACTCCCCCTCAAGTGCAGGAATTTATATTTGCCATTCCAAGCTTGGATATCAAATATTGTAGGCTCTTGAGGGCAGTAGGAGGAGGCATGGCATGGCCAATTCACGGCGGCAGTAAGGTTGACACGAAATGATGGTTTGGGGATGGTTATAGCTTTAGTGTATGGACCTGTGAACGTCAGTCTGAGGGAAGGGCTATGGTTGGAGATGGCGGAACTTGTGGAAAAATTCCGAGGGATGCCATTGTTGATCGGGAGGGATTTTAATGTGATCTTGAGGGCAGATGATAGGCCTAATGGAGGGGGGGGGGCGAGACCAAGGGTTGGAGGAGTTCTGAGCGTTTTTGGCGGAAGCATGGCTGCAAGAGATGGGGCCAAGTGACTGTTGTTTCACATGGAGGAGTTCGGGGAGAGCATCTTATAAGTCCCGGTTGGATAGGTTCTTATGCTCAGTGGAGTTGATGGAGAGGTTCCCGGGGGCAGATGTAAGAGCCCTGCCTAGGCCTATATCGGACCATACACCGATCATGTGGCAGTCCCATGAGGGCCATGGGCGGACCACATACTTTAAATTTGACAAGTCATGGTTACGAGAAGGGGGTTTCAAAGAGGAGGTAAAGGACATATGGCGGACACATTCGGAGTAGGAGCCAGGGGCGAGCAGATTGGCATCTCACATTGATGGGCTGAGAGATCACTTGAAAAGCTACAGAAGGAGGATAAGGGAGGCGAGATGTAAAGTGAGAGTCGAGGCCCTCACAAGAATTACAGAACTGGATGAGTTGGAGGACGGTCGGGCATTAATGGGTGTGGAGATTCAGGAGCCAAAGAAGTGGAGATGTGTGGTGGCAGAAGAGGATAGGAAGGAGGAAATGGATTGGAGACAAAGATCCCGGCAGCTATGGCTAAAGGAGGGGGATGCAAACACGAGGTTTTTCCACCTTGCAGCAAATGGCCGAAGAAGAGTGAATCAGATATTATCAGTGCAGGTCGGTTCGCAAAGGGTTACAGGGACACAGGCAGTGGGTCGAGCAATGGCAGAGCACTTTAGATCGATGTCACGGCAGGGGGGTCGGAACAGTTGGCGGTGGACGGGACAAGGGGCGTCTCAGTCAACGCAAGGGCAGAGAGATGGTCTGGTGGGTCCTTTGATATGGAGGAGGTTCGGGCAGCTATGGCAGGGCTGAATGGCAAAGGCGCCCCAGGACCAGACGGCATATCAGTGTTTTTCTACAAGGAGTTCTGGAGTGAGGTTAAAGATGATGTGTTCGCCAAATTGGGGGAGCTCAGGAGCCCTCAAGCTAATATGGAAAGGATAAATAAATCCTTCTTATTCTTACTACCGAAGCGGCAAGGAGCTGAAAATGTTGGCGACTACCGGCCCATGTCGTTATCCAACTCCATATATCTTATTGTGGCAAAGGTACTGGCTAATCGATTACAAGGGGTACTTGGGGACTTGATTGGGCCGTTTCAGTCTGCTTTTGTTCCGGGGAGACAGCTGGTGGATTGTGCAGTCCTGGCAGGGGAGATTATTGCTTCGTGGAAGAAGAATGGAACCAAGGGGTTCATGTGGAAGGTAGATTTTGCGAAGGCATATGATTCTTTGGATTGGCGGTTCCTATGGGCAGCGTTACGAAGGAGGGGTTTCCCGGAGGAATGGATCAAATGGGTGAAGCGATGCGTGACGTCTCAGTCGTTTGCCGTGTTGGTAAATGGACGCCCAGAAGGGGGGTGGATCAGACCGCAGAGAGGGCTCAGACAAGGGTGTCCACTAGCGCCGATGCTTTTTGTTCTGGCAGCTGATGTATTAGCCAGAAGTACTTCTTTGGTATGTGGAAGGGGTTGTACTAAAGGTTTTCAGACGCCGAGCCAGCCATTGGGCATCCCTCTGCTACAATATGCCGATGATACACTGTTCTTCATCGAGGGATCGGTAGAGGAGGCCAAGAATTTGGCGGCAATCTTGCGGGTGTTCGCAGAGTGTTCGGGACTGCACATCAACAGAGGAAAATCGGAATTTGTGGGTTTCGGCCTCTCGATGGAGGAGACCCAGTGTGCCAGTGCGCTTGAGACGCCAGTGGGTTCACTGCCTATGAGATACCTGGGGCTACCCCTGTCGGTTGATAGCCTACAACAAGCAGACTGGCAACCAGTGTTGGAGAAGGTGGAGAGACGGTTGGAGGGGTGGAAGCAAAGAGTCTTGTCGCAAGGGGGGAGACTAGTGCTGCTGCGATCGGTATTATCAGCAATTCCAACTTTTTATCTATCTGTGTTTAAAATCCCGATGGGTGTTGAGAAACGCCTGAGCGGGATCATGCGGAGATTTTTTTGGAAGGGGGCAAATGCGGGGGAAGGACGGGTCATGGCGCTGGTGTCATCGAATGACATCTGCACGCCAGCTAAACAGGGGGGACTTGGGGTGCCTGACCTAAATACACTAAATGTGGCATTATTGACGAAATGGGTTAGACGGATTGTGGGACCGGAGGATGACTTGATTAAGGAGGTGGTGAGGGACAGATACGGATCCAATTTGGATTGGGAGAAGATGATGCGTAATGTGTTAGGGGAGTCGGCTTTTTGGAGAGGGCTGAGGAAGGTATGGACAGTGGTCAAGTAGTTTTTCCGGGCTCAATTGGGGAATGGCATCGACTTCAGGTTCTGGACGGACAATTGGTCGTCGCATGGACGACTCTGTGATCTGTTCCCTCGCCTATATTCCCTTGCCCATCACCGGCATGCCTTGGTGGAAGAGTATTGGGATGGAGTGTGGTGTCCAACTTTTGCAGCCATCTTATCTAGTCAACGGGTGGAGGATTTCTTACGCCTTCTGGAAACTCTGAGCAACTGGAGGCCAATGAAGGGGACGACAGATGGGTGGGTATGGGCATCGGGTCCGTTCTCCAGTTGGGGTGTTTACCAGATATTGAGACCACACCACTATGAGGACCCAATCATCTTAAGGGCATGTCGCTCAATTTGGAGGCAAAAGATTCCCTTAAAGGTTAGGGTGTTTGTATGGTTGCTCACCAGGAAGCGAACAATGACCCGTGTGAGACGGCGAAGGTTCTTCCCTGCTGAATCCTCACTATGCCTTGTGTGTACGGAAGAGGAAGAGGAGTGCGAGCATCTGTTCTTCCAGTGTCGGCTTGCTCGGGCGCTGTGGGCTAGCCAGGGGCTGGCAGAGGTTATGTCGAGCTCGCAGCTATGGGCCACACTGCCGCGGCGCAAGCAGGGAACTTACAAGGAGGGGGGGCTAAGATTCGCGGTGCTTTGGGCGATATGGACTCACCGCAACGAGGTCGTTTTCAAGGGGGCCGCAATGTCAGTGGAAAGGGCAAAAAATGATGTTGAGAGACTGGTTTTTTGTTGGTTTGGTCCTGGATGAGGTGTTGGATAGGGGCGGAAGGATGGGCTTTTTGGCCTAGACCCGTCCATGTGTACGGAGGGTCACCAAGCTGGGTGATCTTCTATATTATTCAAAAAAAAAAAAATATTGTAGGCTCTTGGTAGGTAGACCCTTGGTGAAGATGCCTGCACACTGTTCTTCAGAATTGACATGCTCTGTCTTCAAAATTCCTTGCTCCAAATGATCTTGAATGTAGAACCGGTCAATGTTAACATGCTTCATCTTGTTGTGATCAACTGTATCATGTGCTATGCTGATAGCAGATTTGTTGTCGCGGCGGATGACAATTGGGCTTATATAGTTAATCTTCAGATCATCTAGCACATATTTGATCCACATTACTTCATCAATTCCTTTGGACATAGCTCGAAATTCAGCTTCTGTACTGGACTTGGAGACGACACTTTGCTTCTTGCTTCTCCAAGTCACTAGGTTTCCTCCAAGTATTGTGCAATACCCAGTAGTTGACCTGTAGTCAAGACGAGACCCAGCATAGTCAGAATCAGTATATAAAATGAGGTCAAGTTTACCTGTTTTCCGGTATGCGATGCCCAGTCCTGGTGTTCCCTTTAGGTACCTGAGAATTCTGTTAACAGCTTGAAAGTGAGAGTTTCTAGGTGAGTGCATAAACTGACTTAAAACATTTACTGCATAACAAATATCTGGTCTGGTATGTGACAGATATAAGAGATTTCCAACAATACTTTGACATGAGTTAATATCTACCCTAGGTTCATCCTCATTGATAGTTAATTTATGATTAACTTCTATTGGTGTCTCATTTGTATGGCAATTCATGTGCTTTGTTTCCTCTAGAAGTTCCAAGATATATTTTTGTTGTGTCATTAAAATTCCTTCACTTGAGAGTGCAAATTCTATTCCTAGAAAATACTTTAGGGGTCCCAATTGTTTGACCCGAAAATTTGTATCTAAGTGTTGTTCAAGACCTTTAGTTTCTTCTGGATTATTTCCTGTAATTATAATATCATCAACATATACTATCAAAAATTTTATCAGTCCTTGAGTCATCTCGTTAAAAAACATACTGTGTTCACCATTACATTGTTTGTACCCAAGGTTCTTCATGGTTTGGGTGAATCTTCCAAACCATGCTCTAGGTGATTGTTTTAGCCCATATAAAGCCTTTCGAAGTCTGCATACCTTTCCTTGATTTATTTTTTCTTCATAACCTGGTGGAGCATCCATGTAGATCTCTTCTTTTAGGTCGGCATGAAGAAAAACATTTTTTATATCGTACTGATTTAAAGGCCAATCCAGATTGACTGCCAATGAGAGTAAGGTTCTGATAGTGTTGATCTTTGCTACTGGAGCAAACGTCTCCTGATAGTCAATTCCATAAGTTTGAGTGTACCCTCTAGCTACAAGTCGAGCCTTATATCTTTCTAGACTGCCATCTGCTCTACATTTGAGCGTAAATACCCATCTACAACCTACAGTTTTTTAATCCTTAGGTCGTTCCACAAGCTCCCAGGTATTGTTTTGTATTAGTGCCTTCATTTCCTCGTCCATTGCCTCTTTCCATCTGACATTCTTCATAGCTTCCTGTGGAGATTTTGGGATGGGAATATCTTGGATTTTGGTAAGAAAAACTTTGTATCTAGGTGACACCTTCTGATAGTTTAGATAATTAACCATTGAATAAGGAATTGATTTCACACAAGTTCTAGTTCCCTTCCTTAGTGCAATCGGCCAATCATCTCCTCACTATCAGTGACTCTTTCTTCATCTCCAGATATCACTCCCCCTTTATTAGAACCTTCTCCCCCTTCACCCAAGTCCGTGACTTCCTTATTCCTTTCTTTTCTTTTTCTCTGATAATATTTTGGGTATGGGGATATTGGATGTAAGACTCCTGAGTTTTCCATTGTATCTGTTCGTGAGATAGTCGGCCTTATGGGCTAATGGGCCCTATTCTATAAGCCCATTAGCCCTCTTATCATTCTCTCCCTCATAGGGGATATGTATACCCAGCCATGTACTCTATTGAGTTATGTCATTATCTTCTTCCTTCCTCTCTTGACATGGTATCAGAGCTCCAGAGCTCTTCCATCTAGGGTTTGACATCACCCTCTCGCTGTCTAGCGAACCCGGAGCGTGACCGACAGATCAGCCACAGCGCGAGCTGTAGCCAGCCCGCGGAGCTTCCGGAGAACCAGCTGCAGCCGCAGCCCTAGCCAGAACGCAGCGCAGCGAGTGCCAGCCGCACAGCCGCAGCGGCGCGCGCGCGCACAGCCGCCAGCGCCACGCAGCCGCAGCCGCAGCCGCGCGCCAGCCACAGCCGCCGCGCCGCGGCCGCAACACAAGCGCGCAGCGCGACAGCGCGCGACAGCCGCAGCCGCAGCCGCAAGCGCAGCGCAGCCGCAGCGCCGCGGCTGCAGCCGCGCAGAGCCGCGAGCCGCAGCCGCGCGCCAGCCACAGCGCGGACAGCGCAGCGCAGCGCAGCGCGCCAGCCAAAGTCGCGCGCAGCCGCAGCCAGCTGCCTCAGCCGCCGCCGAAGCAGCAGCAGAAGCCGCAGCAGCCGCCGAAGCAGCCGCCGCCACCGCAGCCGCAGCTTGCAGCCACAGCACGGGCCGCAACCTCAGTCACAACAGCCGTCTCCGTAGAGACCACGGCTCTGATGTCGGAGGAACTTTACTCCACGGGCCAGACACGTCAACCGGCCGTCCCAGATGATGGCTTCACCGATGCAGACTTTCAACGAGAACCCTTGTCACACAAGGTTACTCATTCTCTGCCGGCGGTTCCCGACACGACGTGTCTCCAGGGCCCGAATTTGTTACAGTGGCGTCACTTTGTCGAGACTACTCTCAAGGCTTGCCAACTGTTCAAGCATTGCACACAAGCCCCGCTTCCATCGACCCATCCACACTATGCGGCGTGGGAAGCCGAGGAACACTTCGTCCTTGGATGGCTCTACACAACCTCCCTGGCACCCTCGTTCCGTGAAAGGTTCCCTCGCTGCGCCACCGTGAAGGGTTTTTGGGACCAGGCCAACAAATTTTGCGGCCGCGAAGGGGACAACTGGCGCCTCTTTATGCTCATTGCTAAAGCCAGCAACTTTCGCCAAGGCGCACTGTCCATCTCGGACTATGCGCTGGAACACAAGAAGCTGTGGGACGAGGTGGACTACTACTTGCCGACGGATGATCCGACGTGCAAGTCATTCCAGAACACTCTTCGCCTACGCCTCTTGGGGTTTCTTTATGGCCTAAACAAGGAGTATGACGACACTTGGCGCCGTGCCCTCCATCGCAAGGAAGGCCTTCCTTCCATTGATGACTTGGTGAAGGAACTCCAGGAAGAGGAGAGTCATTTTCATGTCATTGGCACTCTCTCCTCGGAGGCAGCTTGTGACTCGACTGCCCTCCTCGCCCAGCCTCCTCGCCCGCTCCTGCTCCCCGCGAGGCGTCCCTCCGGGCTGATTTGCTCCTACTGCAACAAGCCTGGACATCTCCGCAAGTGGTGCAAGAAGCGTCAGCACGACAACCGGAAAGAAGGAGGCTACGAAGGAAAGCTATGGTTGCCTCCTCCTCTACCTCTTCTACCAGCCCGGCGACTATTGAGCAGCTCCAAGCCGACTTGGCCCGTCTCCGTGACCAAGTGGCTACTATGCAGACTCAGACTCAGTCGACGGCACATTTTGGTTGATTTGGTGCGTTCTCTCTCCCTCAGTCTGAACAGTGGTATTGTGGTACGGCTTCTTACTCGCCTCTCGTATCGGATACGAGCTGGGTTCTTGATTCGGGGGCAACCGAACACATGACCCCGTTCAATGACCGGTTTGTATCCTACGAAAGGCATAGTGAGGACCGTACAGTTCTTACAGCCGGTGGTGGACGGTTGCGTGTTGCTGGAATTGGGGCAGTGTTTGTAGACGGCCTCGGAGTGGTCAGCAATGTTCTTCATGTCCCCGCCCTGCGAGCTATACTTATGTCTCCTCAGCGTTTAGTTGACAGTTTGTCCTGTTCTTTTCACCTCCAGCCTGACGGGATGTTTCTATCTGACAAGGTGGGTCGGACTACACCGATTAGGCGGGAGAACGGGTTGCTGTTGTTGGACGATGGGGGGTGCTCTCGGTGCTTCCTGCTTAACCGCCAACTCCGACCGGCGGATGTGCAGCGTATGGGACGTCTCCAGTTGGCTCACCAACGGCTGGGTCACCCGCCATTTTCAGTTTTACAGCGTCTCTTTCCTTCGATGTGTACTGGATTGGACCTTCAGACTATCGTGTGTGATGCCTGTCAACTGGCGAAGCACCGTCGTTCATCTTTCTCTTCGTCCACCTCGCACTCCTCCACTCCATTATTTCGCATCCATAGTGATGTTTGGGGACCCGCCCCGCAGGCTAGCCTAAAGGGCCACCGATACTTTCAGATCTTTGTTGACGAGGCCACCCGCTACACATGGGTCTACTTGTTGACCGCCAAATCTGAGGTTGCTCCGACGGTCCGTCACTTCTGCACCATGGTTCGTACTCAGTTTGGCCGAGGTATTCAGCGCTTCCGCTCCGATAACGCCCGGGACTTCGTCAACACCGAGCTGGCCACGTACTTTGCTGACCATGGGATTCTCCACGAGTCCTCTTGTGTGGCCACCCCGGAACAGAACGGTATGGCAGAACGTCGGATCGGGTATGTCACGTCGACCGCCCGTACCCTTCTACTGAACTATTCTGTTCCGTGGGGCGAGGCGGTCTTAACGAGTACCCATCTCGTAAACCGTCTCCCCTCCCAGCCCCTCGGGTTTGTCAGCCCACTGGATCGTCTCTCCACGGCGTTCCCCCATCTCTCACTGCGGACTGGACTCCTCCCTCGCATCTTCGGGTGCACGGCGTACGTCCACGATACGGCTCCCACTCGCACGAAGCTCGATGCTCGAGCTCTCCGGTGCGTCTTCGTCGGGTACGCTTCTCTCCAGAAAGGTTACCGTTGCTACCACCCTCCGTCTCGGAGAATTTTCATCTCGGCAAATGTCACCTTTGCCGAGCATGAGTCTTACTTCGGTGATTCTACCTCGCCACGCCTTCCGCTGGTTGAGGCGTCTTCGACTCCTTCCTTGGAACCCTTTCCATTTGTGGGACCCATTCCTCCACCGTCGCCGTCCCCAGCCACCTTCTCTCCCTTGCCTCCTACCGTCTCACCTCCCGGTGCACCGTATCCTCCCCCTAGTGCACCTCCTAACCCCGGGAAGTCCATCTCTCACCCCGGGGAGCTACCTCCTACTCTTGGTGCACCGTATCCTTCTCCTAGTGCACCACCTTCCCCCGGGGAGCCTCCCCCTACCCCCGGGGAGCTATCTTCTTCTCCCTCCTTTGCTTCCGCTCCGTTGGACGATGCGTCACCCTCGTCTACTGATGATGATGCTCAGTTGGGATGGCCTATCGCCCTTCGGAAAAGGGTTCGTCAGTGCGCTCGCACACCTCTCTACCCCTTATCTCACTATCTCTCTTTTGATTGGCTAAGCCCTTCCTACCGGTCCTTTCTTTCTCACATCGAGTCGCATCCCCTCCCTCATCGCCTATCTGATGCTCTTACTTCTCTTCATTGGAAAGCGGCGATGGATGAGGAGATGCAGTCCTTGCTCAAGAACCACACTTCGGAAGTCGTCCCACTTCCTCCTGGCAAGAGGGCGGTGGATTGCAAGTGGATTCATGCCAAGAAGCATCATGCTGATGGTACTCTCGAGCGCCTCAAGTCTCGACTTGTGGCTCGGGGGTTTACTCAGTCGTATGGCGTGGACTACTTCGAGACCTTCTCTCCTGTGGCGAAGATGGAAACAGTCCGTCTCCTCTTGGCGCTATGCTCATTCCGACTGGCCGTCGACACTTCGATGTGAAGAATGCCTTTCTGCACGGTGACTTGACGGAGGAGGTGTACATGCAGCCACCTCCCGGGTATACCCTTGGCCCCCCGGGCACCGTTTGCCGGCTGCGGAAGTCTCTCTATGGACTGAAACAGTCACCGCGGATGTGGTTCGGTCGGTTCTCTTCGGTCATGAAGACCGAGGGCTACACTCAGAGCAATGGGGATACCTCCCTATTCTTTCGTCACAGTTCCGCGGGTGTCTCCATCTTGGCCGTGTACGTCGACGACATCCTCATCACGGGGTCCGATTCTGTAGAGGCCGGCCGCCTCAGCTCTGCGTTGGCCAAGGAGTTCGAAATCAAGGCCCTCGGGCTTCTTCGCTACTTCCTCGGCCTTGAGGTGGCCTACTCCCCCCGGGGGATCTTTGTGTCACAGCAGAAGTATGCCGTTGACCTACTGGCCTTGACCGGAATGACTGAGTGTGCACCGGTTACTACTCCCATCGACCCTAACGTCAAGTTGGGTAAGGGGGAGGACTCAGCACCGGTGAACGCATATCAGTACCAGAAGGTGGTGGAGAAACTCCTGTACTTGACCCACACCCGCCCCGACATCAGTTTCGCCGTCAACCTCCTCAGTCAGTTCATGCACTCTCCGCGGGAGATCCATCGTCAGGCGGCCAACCGGGTACTTGCGTACCTAAAGGGCTGCCCCAGGAAGGGCTTGTTCTTTCTTCGGAGTATGGAGCGGACCGTGAAGGTGTACACTGATGCGGACTTTGCCGGCTCAGTTGTGGACTGTCGTTCCACCACGGGGTACTGCACTTTTGTCTTCGGCAGTCTTGTCAGTTGGAAGAGCAGCAAGCAGGACAAAGTGTCCCGCTCCAGTGCTGAAGCCGAATACCGGGCACTTGCCGATGGGGCCTCTGAAGGCCAGTGGATATACGGAATTCTCCACGACCTTCGTGTGGAGTATTCCGGCCCGATCCACTTCTACTGCGACAACAAGTCGGCCATTGCCTTGGCAAAGAACCCTGGTCAACAGGGACGGATCAAGCATATGGAACTCCACCGCTACTTCTTCAAGGAGCGCGTGGACGAGGGCATCTTTGACTTGGAATTTGTTCCATCCGCTGATCAAGCTGCTGATGTCCTTACCAAAGGACTATCTCGACCTCTCCTGCAACGTGCAGTGTCCAAGCTCGGCATGGATGACATCCATACTTCGCTTGCGGGGGGGTGTTAGTGAGATAGTCAGCCTTATGGGCTAATGGGCCCTATTCTATAAGCCCATTAGCCCTCTTATCATTCTCTCCCTCCTAGGGTATATGTATACCCAGCCATGTACTCTATTGAGTTATGTCATTATCTTCTTCCTTCCTCTCTTGACAATATCACTTGTTCCACTGGAGGTACATAAGTTATCACTGGTGTTTTCTTTTTCTACAGCCTGAGAATCGACCAAAGGAATAGGTATAGTATCTGGTCCATGTTCAGGAACATTTGTTTTGTAGTTAGATAGTCATTCTCACTAATAAGTGAGATATCTCTTTATGACTCTCAGTACCTCTGGGTTTGTAGTAAAAAAATTGTTCATCGAATACTACATCCTTGGTAACCATATATTTTCGAGTAACAGGGTGATACATCTTGTATCCCTTTTGAGTAACAGAATATCCAACAAATACAGACTTCAGACCTTTTGAAGACCATTTATTCTGTTTATATGTATGAGTGTATACATGTCCAACACATCCAAAAATTTTGACAGGTAAACCGGATTTCTATTTCACAGTTGGGTAGTGTGTTTCTAGCAATTCTAAAGGACTTTTGAATTCTAAAACTCTAGATCGTAGTCGATTTATAAGATGAGTGGCTGTCATTACTGCAAAACCCCATAGGTTTGCAGGGATGTTTCCATGTATAAGGAGTGTTCTCCCCTTGTCAACAATATCTCCTAGTTTTCTTTCAGCACGGCCATTTTGTTGTGGTTTATAAGGACATGAGGTTTCATGTCTTATTCCCTCAGATCTGAAGAATTCCATGAGCTCGTTGTTAAGAAAATCCTTGGCATTGTCAGTTCAAAATCCTTGAACTGGGTCACCAAATTGTCTTTTGATAAGATTACACAGTCCTTTCAGATTCTTAGTGACTTCAGTCATATATTTGAGTAAGAATACCCAACTATATCGACTGTAATCATCTGTACATACTAGGAAATATCGATGTCCTAGTATGTCTAATTGAGGGGATGGTCCCCATACATCACAATGGATGTTTTGGAATGGTTTGGTCATTCTGGTGTTACTTGGTGGATAGGGAACCCTTTTGAATTTTCCTAATTGACAAGCTTCACAAATGATATGTTCCACCAAAGTATCCTTAAACAGGTGTGGGTACATGTGTTTCAGAAGATGAAAAGAAGGATGACCCATTCTTTGATGGATCTCCATAATAGAGACTTGAGATGATATTGCTGCCATCTTGGGTTCATCACTTATCAGGGTGCTAGGCGACTTCCAAGGTAGATAGTAGAGTCCTTGTTGAACCTTAGCTAGTCCAATCTTCCACGCGAGGTCCTTAAGACATAGATAGGCATCCAAATTATCAAATAGTATATTATACTCCCTCATCTTTGCAAGCTGTTGTACTGAAACTAGGCTTACAAATAATTTTGGGACATGTAACGCATTAGTTATTTCACCAATGGGTTGGATGTTCATATTACCAATGCCAACTACTGGAAGTAGTGTGGCATCATGATACGTTCTTGAACGTATCTATGCAATTTAACGAAATGAAAGATTGATCTTGAACGTTTCTTGACACTTCTTGAAAAATGTAACTGTCTCCAAGAATTGTTCGATCTGATAGGATTGAAAGGGGGGATGAGAGAGAGATAAGAGCTCCAACTCCGACGTGGTCGATCGCTCCCCTTGGAGCAACAGCTTCGATTCCACGGGATAGAATTGCGATGCCTGGGAAATATGTGCAGGAACGGGGAACAAGAGGAGTTAGGGTTAGAACAAGAGAGGGCAGGGAGGAAGTAAGAGAGAATCCAGAGGAAGGTAGAATGGCTTAAAATTGGTTTCTTGATTCTTCTTCTTTCTTTTCCGTATGTATATATACATACGGGAAGGAAGCCCATTGGTTTGGGCCTAACTGGGCTGATAGAAGGGCTTGGATTCCATACCGGGCTGCCGTTTAGCATAACAGCGGCCCGGTATCATATCACATCAGCGGTTTGAACATGTTTTTCAGGAGCAATCTTCTCATATGTTATAAAGATTTCTCTTCTTGATGACATATGGTCTGTTGCTCATGAGACTAGGATCCAGGCTATTTCTGGATTCCTAGTAAACAATGTAATATGAGTAAGTATTTCCCTTTTACCAGTATTAGCCATGGATGTGGATCTAATGACAGCACCTCCCGAGATGATTGACTTCAAGGTCTGAAATTCTTGGATCATCTTATGGAGGTCCTGAGCTGAAGGAAGATTATCTGAATTTGTTGCTCCTTGTTGGGCTAGGTGGGCTCTGGCAATGTGTGGAGGCTTTCCATGAAGCTTCCAGCATTTATCTTTGATATGGCCATTTTTCTTGCAGTAGTTGCAGACCAATTCTTCTCGCTTGAATTTTTCAGTACCAGTAGTGCCAGCAGAATGTTGACTTTTGGTGACATATGCTGTATTCTCAATGACTCCACGAGTTGCATTCAAATGACTCTCTTCTTGCATGGCTTTGGACACTGCCTGGTCAAACGTGGGCTCTTCCTCCCTGTTGTATAGTTGACTCCTGATTATCTCAAACTCTGGTCTGAGCCCTTGGAAGAGTTGACACAGTCAATTTGTAGCTTCATGAGCTCTGGCAACTGGATCTGTAGATGGTGGTTGGCAGTGATCCAACTCATTATGGATATCCCTTAGCTTGTTTGAGTAAGTTAGGACATCCATATCTCCTTGCTTGAGAGTGTAGGCTTTTACAATAAGATCAATGATCTTCGTCTTGTCACTTTTCTTAGAATGGCTTCGATGAATTGCTTCCCATAATGACTTTGCTGTTCCATATGAAGAAAGACTAGTTAACTGCTCAGATGCTATAGAATCTAGCATCCATGTAAAAACAAACTCCTCCTCTGTTATCCATTTTGGATAATTTGGATGAATCTCACACGGACGATCTTCTGAGAGATGATGGATGAGTTTTCTGGGCTTCAAGACTGCCTGGATATTCCTCTCCCATAACAGGAGATTATTTTCGTTGAATATATTGCTCTTGGCAATCACTGGAAATTGAGTAAGCCATCTATTTGGAGAACAGAATCTGATGGCCTGATGACACCACCTGGGAAGAGATTTTTGCAGTTTCGTCTGCCATAAAAATCAGTGGAAGATCTCCTTATAATGTGGGACTTCAGCTCCAACAATTTAGAAGAAGATCCTCCTGTGGAATGAACTTCTCCTTAGCAGCAACCTTAGAGCTTCCAACAATCACAGGCGATCACAAAGCCTGCTCTGATACCATGACGATTCTTCTGGAGCTCAGTAGGAGAGAGAGAGAGAGAGAGAGAGAGAGAGAGAGAGAGAGAGAGAGAGAGAGAGAGAGAGAGAGTAGAGAAGACAGAAAAAAAATAGAAAATTCCAGTAATCTTTTAGTACAAATCATAACGCCTTTTATAGGGTTATAACTAGCCATTAGTAACGGCTAGTTTTAACTTGCCGTTATTAGTTACCCGATTTGTAATTACAAATCGGGTAATGGGCCATATGGACCCGATAGCGTTTAGTATGCCTTTATTTTAGGCCCGATAGATTTTTACATTGTTTTCTTGGCTTATTTATAATTCATGGATTAAGGTTTAGGAGACCTCTGGAATCATATGAACTCTTCTAATGCCACAAGGATCCTTGCTCCTTAGTTTTGTAATGTCATTTGGCACATTAACTTGAATCTATAGCATAGAGCTCAGGGTTTTAGTCTGTAATACCGGAGGAATTTACCCGTTGGTAAAGGAGCCAGGTATATTTTTATTGAGAAAGGTCTGACGAGTCCCCTTGACTGCTGGCCTGTAGTGGTTCAGGGTGCATGCAGAACCCACAACTTCCGGGTTCCTCTATCTTCATCGCTGGTGCGGCAGTGATCTTCCGGGTCCATCCACAATCCAATTTTCTTTTTTTCCCATTTACAGATGTTACAAACCTAATTAATCAGGGATTCTGTATGCTCACCTACAAAGGTAAGATGGCAGAAGGAAATAAATAATTGACCATTTTCAGCAAGCATAACAGTTGCCTATGGATGTTTTATCGTCTCACGTCTCTTCACTGGATGCAGATAAGTCTATATTTGTTGGTAAAAAAAGATGTACAAAGTCGTTTTTGTTGAATTCTTTTAATCTTGTGTTTCTTTTGAAAGTTCCTTTGGATTCGGCATGTTCATTTGGGTATTCCATATCGTTCTTCTTTTACTGATTGCAATAACCTTCTTCTACTCAGGCATGCTTGGTCCTTTCGAAGCCTAAAAAATCACTTGCTTATTTGTTGGAAAATTATTGTGGTGTGTATACAGACAAAGCTCTCCAGGTGGGAAACTCGTACATTCCGGCAGTCGTTATTATGAACCAGATGACCTTTTTATCATTTAACACATGCATATAACTTTCAGCTCATTGTTCTGCGTATATTGTACTCTAGTTTGATTTGCAGATCTTCAATCTTTGGGCGGTTTTGTTAGCCCAAAGTGGCTTCCTTTTTTTACTCTTTCCTTCCCTTAATAACTCTTTGGGCTGATGTATCCTCTTGGTGTTGATGTTATAAGAACGTCAGGAGACTTTCTTTTAGTATCTAGTGGACTAATACAATCTGGCCCAACAATTGTACTTTATCAGTGGGGAACTTTATTTGTTCTTCAATATAGTACACTTTCTTTTTGTTATGTTACGGTTTCCACCAGTGGCGCTGAAGGTGGCTGGGAGAGATAAAATTATACTCTGGTGCCCAGTGGATAGTTTTATTTTTAAGTGTTCTGGTCCACTTCAACTCTAGCTAGCAGTGGACCTGGCAGAAGTTAGGGTTCAAGAATCTGGGGTTTGAGGAAAAGAATGATTTACTCTAATTGACCTCCCTGTATTTATAAGGTTAGAAATGGGCGGGAATATTAGTGGGCTCACTAAGATTTAAAGAAATAGAAGGAAAAGAAAGAAGTAAAACAAAAATGTGCTCTCCGGAAACTTGAAAAACGGAAACAGAAAACGAAACTTGAAGGTGGGCTCTCCGGCTGACACCTCAAGCTGGTTAACAGATGTTTCTGATTCCCAGATTGCTCAGCAATCAGTCAAAGAGAAATCTCGCCAACTCTTTCGTAAGGACATCAACAACATGATGTCACTATCCTGAAAGAACAATAAGAGAGGAAGAACCCAAATAAGAACCAAATGCACGGGGAAGGTTCAACAAATGTCCAACAACTTTGAAAACTCAATGCTGACCTGTGAAAGTGATAAGATTCTTGGTTTCACCACTGAGAGAAACCAGAATCTCCAAGGAAAATTCTTCTTTTTTTGAAATACAAGGAAATTTTTTATTGAAAACCTCGCGTTGTACAAGATCCCCTTGGATCAATGAAGAAAAAGTAGCTGAATGCAAGAGTAGATGTCCAGAGAGAAGGTTTGGGAAGAGAGAACTGACATTGAAAAGAAACAACCAAGAACAAGCCCAAATCAATCCTCGCTCATCCAGCAAGGAGGATCTCCTGCCGGCCTGATAGCCTGAGCGACTTCGACTTCCAAGAATTGATCCTTCCCTTTCTTGGCTTCGACCATGATTTATAATCCTCTTTTTCCCACTATTTTATTCAAACTTCCCCTTGTGCCTCTATCAGATCACACGTGTGGCGATATTGTATTGAAAGACTGATTTTCTGGCCCCAGCTGGTGATATTCCACCGCATTAGTGAGTGGATATCTGCTGCCCTGGGTGAATTGTCTCTTGCCTTTCCTCAAGGAAATTGACCATCTGATATGATACTGGGCCGCTGTTACGCCAAACACTGGCCTGGTACTGCGTCAAGACCCTTCTATCAGCCTGGTACTTGGTCCAGTCCAATGAGCCTCCTCCCTTATATATACGGGAAGGAAGACTCTCACGCCAGACAGAATTCGACCATGAGTCCTCTCCCTTCCTTTCTTGATTTCTCTAACCCCTTTCCCTGCTGCCTCTCGTTCTAATACCTCTTCCCTCTTCTCCTTACCCTCGCCAACTGCAGTCTTTTTGCGGGATAGTGAGGAATGCTGTTCCATGGAAGAACGGTGACAACTCTAAACTTGATCTCTCTCTCTCTCTCAACTCTTCCCTCACGTAGTTTGTCCAGGATTTGCATTGAATCGTTGTTTTATTTGGAATAACAATAATTGTTTCAAGGATTTGGGATTCAATTGGTCAAAATTTCACAGATACGTTCCAAGAACGTATCGCCATCCAATACTACCATCATCGACTACACTTGGTGGACCCTTGACTTCATCTGACTCCTCCATGATGTTCTCACCTTCTTTGTTTGCATCATCCTCATCTGAGGGAACTAGGAGGGTCTGTGGCAGCAGATCATTAACAGCCGACAAATTTAAATCTTCATTTTGAGAGTGTGGAGCTTTTTCCAACAGGGTCTGCAGGTCAGTAAATAAGTTACATCTTGAAGACTTTCTGCAACTTCCTGAGATCCTGACACCTGGAGATAGGGTGAATCTCCAGATTATCTGCTTTGAAGTCTTGATGAATTTTCGTTCTCATGAAATGTCACATCAGCCGATACAAAGAATTTCCTTGACTTGGGGTGGTAGCACCGGTACCCCTTTTGGGGTTGTGAATAACCCAAGAGAATACATTTCACAGCCCTGGAACAGAATATGTCTTCCAGATTATGAAAAGGTACAAATAATGTGGACCCTAATATCCTAGGTTCAAGATCTTGATGTTGATGGCAAACTGCATCATCAGGTCTACAAGACTCCCATAGCTTAATGATCTTGATGGCTATCTGTTCATTATATAAAGATGTTAATTATATGTTAGTTATAAAACAGCCTCCAGAATTATTTGGGCACATCATAGTGAATCAGCAGTGATTGAGCATTGGTGGTCCCCTGACCTATCAGTCTTTCAACTACCCCATTTTGCTGCAGATTGTACAAGCAGGAAGACCTATGGATAACACCCTGTGTTTTGAAATAAGAAATTCATAGCATTACCTTTTGGTTCTTCACCATGTAGAAGAAATTCTAGACCACCGTGAAAACGTTCGATTTCATTTTAAGAGATATCCACCTCAGATGTGTGCAACCATCTCCAAACACAATGAACCACCTAGCTCCCATTAAATATCCAGTGGGAGATGGGCCTACATTTCTTAGTTGATAAGTGCAAATGGCACTACGTTTTGTTCTCTTCTCTCACTGAAGGATGCATGTCTATGCGTAGCATATTGGCATGCATCACAAAAAAGAAAAGATATGTTCGCATCTTTGGAAATCATGAGAAGCATAAGTTTCAAAAGTTCAGATGATGGATGCCCAAGACGAGAACACATCTGGTTGATCTGCTCCACTTCTGTATTTGTGCAGCATAGCCAGATGCCATATTGCCAAAGCCACTCACTCTCATACACAATCCCATTCTTCTCTTTAAACGGTGTAGTCCTTCTGTTCTTTGCCTATTGTAAACTGATATCAATCCAATAATTTGGTGAGAAAATACAATCGATATCGGTCTCAACAGTGATAAGATCAAGAAAATGAAATCCGAAATTTAATCCTATTGTGGCTTTGGAGAGAAGATCTTTATCAGTTCCTAAACGAGACAATTGCAGAATGAGAGAAATGTACGAAATTTGTACAATGTAGCTTCAACGAGAAATGGATAGAGATAACATGAACCAGGATCGAGAGATCCATCTTCTGGACGCAGGCTTCTCCTGCTCTCCAGCCTTTCCCTGTGCTCCTAGACAGGACCCAACAACTTGGAATTTCCTACCTGTAGGTCTATCCCTGTCTTTACTTATAGGGTAATTGACCCTCTTATTCCTCTTGAGCTGAATTTGAAAAAAACATATCACAGTGCAAAATTTTGCAATGTCGTTCACAATCGAAGAAAAATGAAGATAGGAATTTCAGGAGGAGTCCTTGAGTTCTCCCTCTGGTTGGCAGGCCCGATCCTGCTCTGCCAGCCCTTTGCCTACTCTGGCAACTGAACTTCTTGAAGAAAGCTTCCGCCCAGCTTATTTCCCGCTCTCGCTTATTTATAGCAGATCTGGCATGTGCGTGATCAATGCAAGTCTTCTCACACGTGCCTCCTCTTCTTCCTTATCATAAACAAAAATACTATCAGGGGCCACAGGAAAGATGAGATTAAATTTTTAACAAACTTCTGGGATGATATAAGCTGTGAGACCAAGAACATGTAGAACAAGTTAAACAACATCCAGGCCTGCAATTTCAACATCTCCAATACTGTTAACTCTAGGGAATGTAGAGAATGTAGGTAGAGGTGCAGCAGACATCCTTCCTCAGGCAATACAAAGAGCCAACAATAGAGATGCAGTAGAAGCTCTCCTTAGGCAGCAACGGATCAGATGTAAGCAAGTCGAGAGAGATGATGAGAGGAGAGGAGAGAAGAGAGGAAGAAATCACTTTCTTGGTCTCTCAAGGGAGAAACTCCCTTTAACCCTTTTAGGGCATTAGATCTATATTTAACTTACCTTATTGGGTCTGTTAGAGCCCAATAAGATATTACAATGGTAATAAACATCGGATAGAATGGAACGGGGTGAGTGTTAACGGGAAGGAACGGAATTCCTAATTCTGAACATTTACCGATAGGATTTCCCCCCCTGAAGTAATTACCCATCTATCCCCTTTATAAGGTATGCAATTAAAAAATGGAACAATGGGGGATCATATGGTCTGTTGCATCAGTATAAGAAGGCAGCTGACAAGATCAGACCATGGATGTAGACTTATCATAGTCTTGAGTGTCTCAAACTCTTCCTTGAGATTAATATAATCTTCAATAGTAGATTTGGGTGTACCCTAGATGGTGTCTCCTCCCTGTGCTTCTCCTTCTCCAGATTCAGTTTCCCAAGTGCCGCTGACAAAGGCCAGCACCGGCTTGGGAGGTCGCCCATGAAGGGTCTAGAAAGTATTCTTGGTATGGTTCTTTTTACGATAAAAGTGATGCTAGTTTGACTTATATTGCGGTTCAGCCCCTTTTGTCTTCTGGTCTGAACCCTCTTCCCCCGTTTCCTCAAGTTTTTTGGAACTCGAGGAAATCCATATGATGTGTTTCTCTGTTGTTTAGTCTTGGCCACAAGTCCTGCTCCTGCCTCCTTGTCATTCCCATAAGACCTAGGCCTTTTATTTTCATCAAGTACAATTTGGATTGCTTCCTCCAAGCCTGGAACATGCTCCTAGCTGAGGATTTGACTTTAGAGTCCCTCATATCCCTTGTCCAGTCCTATAAGGAAACTGAACAAATGATTCTGTAAAGTAGACTATCATTCTTTTAGGCTCTTAATTGACCTGAGATGATCAATCTCTTGATATATTGCCTGAAGTTCTTCAGTAAACTTGGCGGCTGACATTTCTCCTTACACAAATGAGGTAGCTCTGGCCACCAGTTCGAAGATCCTCTGGTTGTGGCTTTTATTTACATTTATCCTGTGGAGATGATCCCAGATCTTTGCGGCTGCCTTCTGGTACAGGTACTTTCTGAATAAATCTCTTTGCATTGCTGCCCAGCAACACTGGCGTCTTCCTTCATCCAGACTTTGCACTTTGGACTATTTGGATCCACCTCCTCCGGAAGATGGCGAACTCTTTGCTCTCCCAAACCAGTTCCATGTATTGGCTTCAATCCATCAGATTAAAGCCATTAAACACCACGACATGGGGAACATGGGGAGATGACCTATGTCAGGATCTGCCATTCTTCCCTGGCCGCTTGATCAATCAATCTCAAGCATTTTGAATCATTCATTTCCTTGATGGTCCCATACTGTTGAGTCGGCGACATAGCCAAGAAGCCCATTTTCAGGAGACCATTTGTGACCCAAGAAGGAGATTCTTCAGGATCTACAGAAAAGTACCTAGATTCCCTCAAAATCCTATGACAGATTTTCTCTATCAGGATTCTATGACATATTTTTTCTGACAGGATCCTCTGATAGATTTTCTCTGACAAGATTCATATCTGACATATACTCTGATAGAATCACTGACAGATTCATATCTGACATAAGCCTTTGACGGATTCTTCTTTTGCCAAGATATGCAGAATATGCAGCTCTAACTTGTCAGAGCTGCATATCTTCTGTTTTGTCCCATCAAGATCTTCTTGAGCCATACAAATATCTCCTGACAGCTTCTAAATCTGCAAAAGATCTCTGCTCAGGCCTGTCAGGCTGCTTATCCTCTGTCTTATCTCGTCAGACTTGTTTTTCTCAATGTTTTGAGTTGTCCTTTCATGGGTACAGTTATTATGGACGACCCAGCACTTGTTGTGTCCTATATAGGGCCTCCATGTACCCTTGAAGGAGGATTATTGAAGTCTATTGTTTTGTTGATACTCTTGTTTCTTCCATCTGAGTGTTCTCTTGGCTAGAGAGTGCTTCAGTGCTTGCGGATTCAAGCACAACCCCTTGTGGACTCAAGGGTTAGAGAAACTAGTTCTGTGGATTCAGGGCTTGGCTCCTTCAAGTAGAGCAAGGCTTGTGGATTCAAGTCCTGTTCCTACACTGTTCGTGTACTAAGGATGTGTCTGTTGGTCACAGTGGAGCATCAACTTTCTGCAAGCTGAGTTGCTAAGCTTGCTCTGGCATCAGCTTTCAGCAATCATGGTCTTCAAGCTTCCTTTAGCATCAACCTTTTTCCAACTTGGGTGTCGGCACTTCTCTACCCACCCTGTTGCCAAGTCATCAAGTCATAGGCTTTCTGGGACAGATGATTCTCATAATATGTACTACTGTGGCTTGAATCCTCAACCCTCTCAATTGTCAGACACAGTTTTTGAAACGAAAGAGAAACGGGTTCCACCCATGTGTCTCAACACGGTGACGGGAACAACACGTCTGGGACGTGACGCCCGTGACGTGACGGGACAGATGACGACCCGTGACGAACGGTGATGTGAAGAAATGTTCGTCACGTCACCGTCCCGTCAAGCGTCCGAGTATTTTCAAAAAAATCTGTCACGTGCCCTTCACGCGTCCATGCATCCTCGTTCCATCACGTCACCGTCACGGTGACGGCGTCACCTTCACCAGTGATGGAAATAATAATATTTATTTTTATTATGTTAATATACATAGTCGAAGCATAATATTATTTATTTTACTAAGTTATTATTTATCATAATTATTTTTTTATGTTAATCTGTCATGGCCGTCATCCGTGACGGACCTGTCGCCACGTCACGCGTCCGGGGTATCCCGTCACCGTCACGTCATTGTCACGTACAGCCAGTCACGCATCACCGTCACTGTCACCGTCACTGTCACGCCCCATGCATTCCGTCACCGTCACCGTCACGTCATCCGTCACGTGTCCGTCACGGTGACGTGTGACGTGACGGATGACGTTTGCCGATCCCTAGTCTTAGCATTCCACGATCTTGCGCTGAAGTAGGACCATGCAGACAAATTCACTCCAGGCGCTCTGATACCATGTCAGTGGCCTGCTCCACACCTACTCCAGTTGACAGCGACCCCTGGCAGCAGTGAGGGTTTTGGAATCTAGGATTTGAGGCAAATAACGACGTACCTGCTCTAATTCTCCTCATATCTATGGGGTTACAAGTGGCCCATAAAGGCATAAATATATAGAAGAAAAAGAATGAAAGAAAACGAACGCACAATACTTAAAAAGGAATAAAAATGGAAACGGGAAAGTGAGCTCTTGGGCTGACATTATTTTTTAAAAATTAAAATATTATTAATAAAATTTATCATTACATAATTAAGCTGGGTGATCTTCTTTGGTCTTTTTTTGTTGCTGGATTTTTTCTGAAAGAAAAAAATATTTTTGGATAAATATCTTTAGTTTTTGAATATTTTTTTCAGCTTGAGGACTGGAGAACTCGACCTTTATCTCCTGAGATGATGCAGTATGCACGTGCTGATGCTCACTACCTGCTCTATATTGCTGCTTGCTTGGTTTCAGAGCTTGAGAAGAAAAGCGAAGGTACTCTCATGCTGATTGCCTTTATATCTGATGATATTTTTAAGATGGAGGTGGTGAGTTCCATGCTTCACATCCTAAATCAAAGGTTGTGAATCTCATACTAATCTGGTGAAGAGAGATGTCTGACATCCACTGTCGTTGAAGGCTAAATAACTTATAAGTTATTTCAATGTCTCTATCTAAGAGCATAGGACCACGAAAGTTCATGCGCCAAGTTTTAAGGACGTTTTAGAAAGTAATTTTTCCTCTGTAGGTAGAATGATAGGTAAGAATACTCTTTCATTTGACAATTGTCTCTTCTAGAAACTTATCTGAGCTGCATGAGATAGAGATTACATGCATATAGGAATTGTCTTTTGCTGGGGAGTGGGTTAGGGTCATCATAACTGCATTTCTTTAACTTTAGTTTCATCTTTTAGTACTCTTAAATATAACCATTCCCTTCCTCTCTTAATCTTCTACATTTTATTATTTCGTAATACTGAGATCAAATGTCTGATATGAGTCAGAATGTATAAATAACAGGCTGCAATAAAATTATCCTCGAGAATTAATTATCTATTTCGTAAAAGGCAAAATTTCTGCCAGGAACCTGGTTCATATTGAGGAAAAGGAAGGCGGGACACAGGAGAGGCTAGGAGCAAGAGTTATATTTGGAGAGGGGAGAAGAGCCTAAAGGGGGAGAGATATTGACTGATGGAAGTCTTGGAGAGGAGGGATTGAGGGAAGGAAGATTTCATTAGTTGAGGGTAGGAGTGGGGAGGAGAGGGAAATGCAATAAGGATATTCTTCTTATCTAAGTAAGAGGTCTATACTTTTTTATTGCAGAACGCAAAGCAATCCTTAAAGGAACCTTAATATTAATTGCAAAATGTGCTTGACTCTGATACGGTTGTGGTATCCAGCAGAGCGTTTCTGCTATGAAAGTATGCATAAGAGGGTAAAACCCTCGGGAAATGCTTATTTTCGTATTGGGGAGTTGTTGCGGAATTGGACAGGAGCTGTGGTGCTAAGGAGATTCTCCGAGCTATCGAGAGAGGGAGTCAATCTGGCAAACTGGTGAGAGAGGACTGGTCAATCCGATGAAGTTCGGCTACTCTGTATTTCTCGGCTTGAAAAAGTCTTCCTCTGTCTCCAACAGAAGTCGTTTTTGTCGTTCTTGAATTTTGCAATTAATTCCTTTGCCAGTGTAAAGTCTTCAGGGACTGAGTTTCCAGCACTAAGTTTGATGTAGCCGGGAAGCCCATTTCTTGAGGCCCATTAGCAAATGGTGGCCAAGATGGAAATTCTTCTAGAAGCTGACAAGAGCTGCAGAAAAGTGCAAGGGACCTGCAAAATCCTCTCGCAAATTCTTGCTCTGCCTGAATCCTCTGGCAGATTCTCTGCCAAAATCCTATTATATTCTTCTTCTGTCAAAATCTGCAGAATATCTCTATTACACCTTTTCAGATGTGCAGATCGTTTATTTCGTCTTGTCAGAATCTTCTAGGGCCACACAATATCTTCTGACAGATTCTACAGGCCTAGGATCTGTACAATATCTTTACTTAGGCCTATCAGGCTTCTGATCTTGTTTTTATCGTGTTCGTGTTGTTTTTCCTAATGTTTTGAGTTGTCTTTTTCAGGGTGCTGTCATTATGGATGACCATGAACCTTTAGTGGCCTTCATAAGACCACATTGTAACCATGAAGGACCATTATTCAAGTATTCAGTTTTTCTGAGAAACTTGTTTCCCAACCTCTGAGTGTTCTCCTTGTAAAAGAGTTCTCCTGTGCTTGTGGACTCAAGCACAACCCCATTGCGGACCCAAGGGTTGAAGAAGCTATTCTTTAGATTCAAGATTTGGCTGCTTTGTGTAAAGCAAGGCTTATGGATTCTAATTGTGTTCTATATTGTTCCAACGCTAAGGCTGCATCAATGTTCTACATCAATGTCCTTCTTACTTATTATTCTAGAACCAACATATTTGATTGGATCTTGGGGATCTGTGTCAGCTTCTTAATTTGAATCTTAAGATCCTCTTCTATTCGCTTGATCCATAGAGAGTGGCATACTCCTTGTTCTATAATTCGCAATTCCACTTCTTCTCTAGAGCAGGACATTACATTCTGCTCATTACTCCGCCAGGAAATGATAATCCTTCCGCCAAGGGAGGAGCTGTAGTTTGTTACAATCTCCAATGCTTAATGGAATCTTCATGGTCAATATCACTATGGATGACTAAAGTAAGAGATTTGCTATTTCTAAACATAAAGCTTAATCACATAGTGTCTTCAGATATCTCAGGACTTTATATCCTGCAAAGAGCTAAGGTTAAAAATAATCACATATGTATTCACTAGGGATGTGCAGAGGACAACAACTTGTTGGCTAGGTGATAAATAAATTAGTCTCCAGATTAGGCGCTGATAGAGACCTTGACCCCCAGAGTCTTCCCCTTTTGCACATTTTTAATTATGTTTAATTTCAATAGGTGTCTGAATTGATTGGTATCAAGAGAGCCAGTTTCAGTCAAATTATTCATTATACATTTCTGTTGTGCGAAAAGTTTTCAAGAAGAGAAATGTGCCACTTACAGGCCTAAACACTATTTCAGCAGCCCATGTTTTTGTTATGATCCCCATGGAGATCTAACAAAATCAAGAAACGGAACGAGGGATAGAGAGGAAAATAGGAGAGATGGAAGAGGTAAGAGAGAAGAAGAGAGAGCGATAGGTGAACAAACTCTCAAGAACCTCTGAATCGGGAGTTCTTGCCCTCACGAAAGCTGGATACAGCTACTCGTGCTAAGAAACCACAGGGTAATCATTCATCAAAAGTTCCTCTAATGACCTTACAAGGGGGTATTTATAACCCTATGTTTTCAAGAATCGGTTATCTCATCAGGACTCTAAAAATACTTCCCCCATCGGTGATAGCTTGTCCTCAAGCTGTTCAAAGGATCCCCTGGATCCATTACTTGATTGCCAGTTGACATAGGAATGGGTCAAGCTGGATCCTAGATTGCGTTGATGGCTGAATTGAAAACAGAGGTGGTGATGGTGTTGTTTTTGGTGGAGGTGCACTCAATGGAGACAGCTGCAGCCATGGTATTGATGTAGAAAGCATTGCTGTCTTTGGCTGGCCGCATGAAGATGGCAACCATGGCAACTGGGTGGCAACTGGCAATAGAGAGAGATGAGTCCCACAGGGACAGTGCCACCTGGTAGTGCAATGGCAGTGCCATCGTGTATCATGGATTCAGCCACAGCAAATATGAAAGACTTGGCAGACGAAGTCAGACATGGATTTGGAATTGGTGGAGGTAGATGACATCAGGTAGCACAGTAGTGGCAACAGTGGAAGAAGAAAGCAGTGCGATGGTGACTTCAGCAGTAGATGGAGTGACGTGTGAAGAAACCCAGACGGGAAGGATGGGTTTGAGAGAAGAACTGGAAAATTCTCATTAACCTTGTAGGTTCAATAACATGAGTACATATATGGAGAGTGTGAGAGAGAGAAAGCAAAACAGGGGTAAAAAGGGAAAGGTAACAGAAACAACATATTCAACAATCCCCCTCAAACTGGTGAGTGGATGTCATCCATTCCCAGTTTGCTGCACAACTCTTGGAAACGCGGAGCAGACAAGCCTTTGGTAAATATATCAGCTTTCTGCTGGGCAGAGGGAACATATGATATGCAAAATTTTCCGGACTCAAGCTTCTCTTTGATGAAGTGACGATCCATTTCAACATGTTTAGTCCGATCATGTTGTACCGGATCATGGGCGATGTTGATAGTCGACTTGTAATCACAAAACAATTGGGTAGATTGATCACACGACAACTTCAACTCGGTGAGGAGATTGGTGATCCACAATGCCTCGCAAATGCCTTGTGCCAAGGCACGAAACTCGGCTTCAGCACTAGAGCAAGAGACAACAGGTTGTTTCTTGCTCCGCCATGTGATGATATTCCCCCCAAGGAAGGTGCAGTAGCCCGTGGTGGAGCGGCGGTCAACATGAGAGCCAGCATAATCCGCATCAGTATAGACATCTAACCGAAGGCCACCTTTGCGCTTGAATTGGAGACCAAGACCAACGGTACCTTTGAGATAACGAAGTACACGGTTGACTGCATGCATATGAGAGGCCTTCGGAGAATGCATAAACTGACTTAAGATGTCAACAGCATAAGTAATGTCAGGACGTGTATGAGTGAGATAAAGCAGCTTCCCGACCAAGCGTTGATACCGTCCTTGATCAACTGCCTCCTCGTGTTCCCCCAAAGAGAGCCGATGGTTCACCTCGATGGGAGTAGGAAGAGGTTGGGATTCCGCCTTTCCAAGCTCATGAAGAAGATCAGTAATATACTTCCGTTGGCAAAGGAAAATCCCAGTCGAAGAGTAGGCGATCTCAATGCCAAGAAAGTACCAAAGTACACCAAGATGTTTAATGTCAAACTCACCAGCAAGAAAGGTCGCCAATTGAGCGGCAGCCTGCGAGTCACTTCCGGTAATAATAATGTCATCCACGTACACAAGAAGGATGGTGACTCCCCTGGACGTGGAATGACGATAGAAAAGTGTATGATCACCATTGCACTGAGAGTAGCCAAATAAGGCCATAGAGTGCGTAAAACGACCAAACCAGGCCCGAGGAGATTGCTTTAAGCCATAAAGGGCTTTCTTGAGACGGCACACCAAGGGAAGAGTCGAAGGGGGAGCCACATAACCAGGAGGCAAGGCCATATAAACTTCCTCATGGAGATCCCCATGAATAAAGGCGTTCTTGACGTCGAACTGTTGAAGAGGCCAGTTGTGATGAGCCGCAAGGGCGAGAAGAAGACGAACCGTGTTCATCTTAGCCACAGGAGCGAAGGTCTCCAGATAGTCAACACCGAATTGTTGAGTATAGCCCTTAGCCACAAGGCGGGCCTTGCACCTCTCAAGAGTGCCATCGGACTGATATTTGACGGTGTAGACCCATCGACAGCCAACAAGGTGCTTGCCAGAAGGTAAAGACACCAGATCCCAGGTCTGATTTTTATCCAAGGCAGCTAATTCCTCGTCCATAGCACGTCGCCAGTCAGGGGAGGCCAATGCTTGAGCCACCGTCTTCGGAATGGCCATGGAATCGAGACGGGTAAGAAGAGCACAATAGGACGGAGAGAGGCGAGGGGAAGAGAGATAATTGGCTAACGGGTATAAAGGAGTGGAGATGCATTGGTGAGTGGCTTTGCGAAGGGCAATGGGAAGATCATCACCTGAAGGAGGGGGGGGCGAATCAGGAGGAGATAATGACGGAGGTGTCGGGGCAGGAACACGCAAGAGGGGACGCGGACGGTGATGGTATGTGGTGCCATCAAATTTAGAGGGAGGAACCAAAGGAGGAGAAGGAGTCGAAGATGCAGGGAGTGGAGATAAGGAGAAAGATGGAAGGGGTACAAGGAAATCCAGGGAGTCAGCACACGGAGAAGAGGGAGGAGAGGAAGACGAAGAAGAAGGATAAAAAGGGGTGGATTCGTCAAAGGTGACATCTTTGCTGACAATGAAGTGATTAGTAGAAGGATGGTAGCACTTATACCCTTTTTGATGAGAGGAGTAGCCCACGAAGACACATTTGAGCGCCTTAGCGTCAAGCTTGTCCCGAATAGGGTGACGATTAGGGACGTAGCAGGTGCACCCAAAGATCCGGGGAAGGAGGTTAGTTTTCAAGGAAACCATAGGGTAGGCGTGATGGAGGCCATCAATAGGGGAAACATGAGAGAGGACACGAGAAGTGATACGGTTAATGAGATGGACGGCAGTGAGAGAGGCCTCGCCCCAGAAAGATTTAGGCATATTCATGTGAAGAAGAAGGGAATGAGTGGTGTCAAATATGTGTCGAAATTTTCGTTCCGCAAGTCCATTTTGTTGAGGAGTGTATGGACAAGAGGTTTCATGAACGATGCCATGGGAAGTGAAGAAGTTGGAGAGGGTGGAATTAACGTAATCACGGGCATTATCAGAGCGGAAGCATTGGAAGGAGGTAGCAAATTGAGTTTGGATTAAAGCGTGGAATGAGATAAGAGTTTGGGAAAGGTCGGATTTATTTTTGAGAAGATATGCCCATGTAACGTGAGTAAAATCATCCACAAAAATCACCAAATAGTGTGCACCCGAAACACTCGGAACGGGAGCAGGCCCCCATAGATCACTGTGAATGAGAGAGAAAGGAGACGTCGAACGTGAAGACGAATCTGAGGAAGGATATGTGGTGCGAGTGTGTTTAGCTAACCGACATGGTTCACAAACAAGTCGGTCCACAGGACGTCCATAAAATAAACGAGGAAACATAAGTTTCAAAGTAGAAAAAGAAGGATGGCCCAAGCGACGGTGAAGAAGCCCAAGGGGATCCGACGCCGCCGTGGAGAGAGCTACGCCGAGAGTAGAGGCGGGTGGAGGACAATTGAGAATGTAGAGGCCACGTGCCCTTCAGCAAGTGTAGTCGTCTGCCCCGACACCTTATCACGATAAACACAGGAATTAGGAGTAAAAAGGATGGTTTGACCAAGATCTCGGACAAGGTGGTAAAGGGATAAAAGATTTAGGGTAAGACGAGGAACATGAAGAACATGGTTAAGGGTAAGAGTGGAGGACAATTGGACACTGCCCACACCGGCCACAAGAAGGAGAGTCCCAGATGCAGTACGGACGTGATGAGGACGAAGAGAAGGAGTGTAGGTAAGGAAACACTGAGAGAGAGGAGTCATATGGGCAGTGGCGCCAGAATCAACGATCCATTGTACAGTGGGAGAAGGAGTACCTTGATCAATGAAGGAAGTAGAGTCCATTAACTTGGATTGAAGAAGCTGGCGAAGTTGATCGATTTCATCATGACGAAGCTGGGCGACCTTTGAGGATGTGGCGTCAGCAGTTGGTGGAGCAGTTGGTTGAGGTACCGCGGGAATTAACGTAGGAAGAGTCATAAGCTGCCCGGAGGGAGGGGGAAGATGAGTCACCAAGTGGCTTTGATGGGCATTCTTCCGTTGGAGCTTGTAACATGTCTCCTTGGTATGGCCTTTCTTTTTGCAATAATTGCAGAAAATAGAGGAGTTACCAGGAGAAGCATGGCCTGGAGATGCCGATTGCTGGAACGAAGAGTTCATGTTCAGTGACGACACCTTCGGAGAGGACATATGCGGCGGCCCCGCTGGGACGGATGTATGTCGAGAGCTCCTGAGTTGTTAAGCAGCCATTGCCGAGGATGGTTCGGAATGGAAGATGCCGAGGCGAGTTTCCTCCATCTGAACCTCAACCAGTGCTTCCTTCAGGGTAGGAGCCTTCTCCCGATGAAGTAACTGGCCACGCAAAGACTCGTATTCGGGATTCAATCCCATGAGAAATTTGAAGACTCGAAGTTGGAGAACATATCCACGGTCAACCGAATGAGGGTCGGGGGGCATATAGTGGTCCAACTCAGCCCAAAGAGACGACAACTCCAAATGATAGGCCCAAACAGAGCGTGGACCCTGGGTCAGGTTCGTAGAGCGAGTAACGAGGTCATAGATAATGGCCAAGTTGTTCCGCTTCGAGTGGGATTCTTGAGCGGCGTCCCAAATCTCCTTGGCGGAGTTGAAGGATAGGAATTCTGCAGCATAGTTTGGACTGATACTGTCAAGCAACCATCGGTGAACTATACCTTCAACATCGAGCCAGTGCTCATAGTGAGACGCAGTGGGAGACGACGGATCTTCCACAAGGTGCTTCATGAGTTTCCCTTTCAAGGTAATTTGGACATATTGATGCCATTGAAGAAGATTCAACCTAGTGAATCGAAATTCAGACGGCATACGTGGCAGGGAATAATGCCAAGAGGTCAACTCAGATGAGTGAGGAGGTGCCCTGGTGGCATAGTGGCAGTGGAGGTAGTAGAGTCAGAAGATGCCATAAGGTGACGTCGATGAGATAAGGTGACGTCGATGAGATAAGGTGACGTCGATGAGATACTCCGATTTTAGATGGAGGAATCCCGACAGCAGGTCAACTTCAAGAGACGGACACGAGGATCACAGATCACAGATCGTGGGATGAGGAGACGGACCTAGCTCAAGGAAATTGTTCACAATTTTTTTTTCCTTTTTTTTTTTTTTTTTAGAGACGGAGCTAGGTCGTCTGCCCCAGACTCAAGCTAGGTCGAGCAACAGAAACGGAGCTAGGTCGAGCAAAGAGATGGGACGAAGCTAGGTCGAGCAACAGGAAGGAGCTAGGTCGGGGCTAGGTCGAGCAACAGAAACGGAGCTAGGTCGAGCAAGATCGAGAAAGAAGCTAGGATCGGGGCGGAGAGACAAGCTTGGTCGAGAGACGGAGCTTGGTCGGGGCGGAAGCCTTGGTCGGACCGGAGCTAGGTCGAGAGACTAGAGACGGAGCTTGGTCGTGGAGTTACGATCAGCAAGAAGGCGCTCAGCTAGGTCGTAGAGCTACGATCAGCAAGGTCGTAGAGCTTGTGGCTCTGATACCATGAAGAAACCCAGACGGGAAGGATGGGTTTGAGAGAAGAACTGGAAAATTCTCATTAACCTTGTAGGTTCAATAACATGAGTACATATATGGAGAGTGTGAGAGAGAGAAAGCAAAACAGGGGTAAAAAGGGAAAGGTAACAGAAACAACATATTCAACAACGTGCAGTGCAGAGGCAGCTGACCGCGGTAGCATCTCAGCTGGATGATGATAGAAAAATGTTGGTTCGGTTGTGGCCCTGGGTCATGGATGGGATTCCCCTGTTGGGCCTCAAGAGGTGGCCCCAACTTTGAGTCGCCAGTGAGGATCTTTCTTTGCTCTGGCCCGAAATTTAGCGCATGGGCCAGTTTTGCGGTCCGTTCCATCAGATGGGTTTCCTGAATCCTAATTTGTGATGGCAGGTGTGTCGGTGGTAATGGCAGTAAAAGCAGTCGGTTGTCATGATGGCGGTGGCACCTTGGCGAAGGTGGCTTGGCAACTTGATTTCCACAGAGGGCGGGCGAGGGCAATGGCTCTGTGATGGCATAATGAGAGTGGATGGGGCAATTGGCAGGGCCTTGGCCTCTGCAGTACAAGGCTGAGCAGAGGTAGCAGCCGTGGATGCATCTCGTTGAAGGCGGAGGAGGAGAAATCTCCACTGGCATGTTTGGAGGTGTTAGCGATGGCGGCCATGGTGGACTCCGCGACTAGGGTTGCAGGTCCAGCCATTGTGTATTTTTTCTCAGTTGCTGGAGCTTTTGCCAAGGCAATTTGTAGCAGGCAGGGCGACATTGGCGGACACCACTGCTATGGTGGTTGAATTGGCGACAAATGTAGTTTCTGCAGGGACAGATCTGGGAGTGGCGCCTGATACGCTCGTCTATAGAGGATGCAGCAGTGGCAGATAAAACATTAGTAACGCTAGCGTCTGTAGAAGTTGTGGCAGTGCCAAAGAAAATGTCAGTGGTGCCAGTTCTTGGAGCGGCGCTGGCTGTTTTGGTGTCACCTGATCCGACTTCTGCAGGTGATGCATTGACGGCTGTTGAAATGTCTTGGAGTGGCTGTTGGAATGTCGCCTAATGCAGAGGATGTGCCTGACGCAGGGAATCTTGGAGTGGCTGTTGGAGCTTCGCCTGATGTGGCTTCTGCAGGTGACTTGTTGGCGGTGGCAAATCTTGGAGCGTAGCCTGATGCAGCTTCTGCAGATGACGTGTTGACAGCTGCGAATCTTGGATCAGCGGTGGCTGGAACTGCCGACACGGCAGAAACAGCAGTGATTGCTGCAATCTTCTTTTCCTTCTTGATCGGTTGAGGTTGACTATAGATTTGCATCAATTCCAACAAAAATTGCTCTACAGTTTGCAGACTTTGCTGGATGCTGGCATATGAATCCAGCTCTGATGCCACAGGTCGCAAGAACTTCAGCTCTGATACCAATGTTATGATCCCCATGGAGATCTAACAAAATCAAGAAACGGGATGAGGGATAGAGAAGAAAATAGGAGGGATGGAAGAGGTAAGAGAGAGCGATAGGTGAACAAACTCTCAAGAACCTCCGAATCGGGAGTTCTTGCCCTCACGAAAGCCGGATACAGCTACTCGTGCCAAGAAACCACAGGGTAATCATTCATCAAGAGTCCCTCTAATGACCTTACAAGGGGGTATTTATAACCCTACAATTTCAAGAATTGGTTATCTCATCAGGACTCTAACAGTTTTTCATTTAGAAATCAGCATCTAAGTAGGTATTATAAAATGAAGAAGGGAGTGATGGTATTTCAAGCCTGCCAGATTGTCAAAAACTGTCTTTCAGCTTCAAATGATATCACTAAGGCCTTGTAGCTTTCCCTCCAATACCTCAGCTTGAAATCTTCTTTTCCAGTACGTCTGCCCCCTGATATTTTCATGATCTGAGGAAAGTGAACAAAATAGTCTTCCAAATTCATCTCAGTTTTCATTGACTATGCCCATTTGTTAGATGTCCAAGACTTAATATAAGATATTTCCTGACAACGCCTCGATCAATCATTGGCCTATCTTAATTTAAAATCAATTTTAAAAGTGCACTGAGCATTCATCTAAATGTGACATTGCAGTGCTGAGCCCTCCAAACATGACATAACCTTATTGAGTATTTCGTTATCAGGGAATTTAACATCTTTATAGAACCTCTCCATTTCTTTTTAAACAATCCTCAAAATATTGGAGCCTTCTCTCCTGCCATGGTTGCCTCTGAAGAGGTGTTCATCATGAGGAGAATTTCTTCTTTGACTTCTGATGCCTTTACGCCTCATTCCAATGAATATCCTGGTATTTTTTCTTTCCTTTTGACTTATCCTGGTTCTGAACCAAATTAACATGTGCCAATGCAGACTGAATCAACTGCATCAGCATGCCCCTACTCTCATCTTTATAAGGTTTATCTTGTCTTTCAGCCTGTTCTTTCATTCTTTCATCTCCGTCCAAATCTCACCCTTAAATGCAGCTAAGTCAGGTTCCATAACTTCCATCTTCAACTTCACTTGGCCTTGGTGGCCAGAATCTTGGCTCTGGTATCGACAAGTCCAACAAATATATTCAAACAGAAATTTCATCATCCAAGCCTTATGCTTCACAGAAAATTCT
This sequence comes from Wolffia australiana, assembly GCF_029677425.1. Classification (NCBI taxonomy): domain Eukaryota; kingdom Viridiplantae; phylum Streptophyta; class Magnoliopsida; order Alismatales; family Araceae; genus Wolffia; species Wolffia australiana. Next base: position 9,264,585 of record NC_135837.1, on the reverse strand, counting down.
GGTACTGCCTTGTGATCCAAGAGTCTGAGAATGCAGATGTAGCTCCAGATGGAACCCTGTCTCTTTGGTCATTGCCAGCTACCTTCAGCTCCTTGACCTCCTTCCCTGTTAGCCAATCCTGAAGGTTCTGGAGCTACAGTTCTGTGAAGCGTTATGAGTAGGTTCTGGAGGCTTGAGCCCCCTGAAGGGCAGGCTGTAACAGCCCATCCTAATGTTGGCCTCACCTCATGAGGCCTAACCACAGCCTAATCTTCCATGGCCAGGCCCAACATGTCCAACCATGTACAAACCGCAAATGACCCAATCCTGAACCACTTGTTGATTGGACCGCAGATGACCCATGGGTTGTTTCCACCGCATTCACACTGCAGCCTCTGCATCTGTTGCTGAGACAGCATTGACAGCATTAACGGCAACTGCTGTCGTGTGAAATAAGTTAGGACATGAGTCATATATTCTCACACGTTGGCCCGGTGGGCCTTCGTGAAGGGGGAATAAGTTAGGACATACTATTGAGATTGCCTAGGACCTTATTTTTTTATTATATCCACTTATAAATGATGAGTCTCTATTCCACAGCTGACGTTGTCCTCAAAGTTTGCCTCTTGGATCGAACTCAATGAAAAGAAGAGGGTAGCTGTACGGAAATATGAGAGAAGTTGATGAGGGGAATGAGAGAAAGATATCGTCCAGTTGGGAGAGAAGTTTGTATAGTCTCTTTCCTCCTAAATAATATGAAAGGGAGGGGTAAATCGGTCAAGTAGGGTAGGTGAAGCAGGAAGAAAGGAAGGGAACACATCTCACACTGGTACCTAGGACTGCTTTTTTTCCTGTGTAAAGTTTTATCTTTCCGTGCTATTTAAATGGGGTTTGGGAAACTTAAATTTGGCTTTGCGGTCTGTAAATCTGGCCATCAATTATATGGAAATAATGTGTGTTATCCTCAACCAACTTAGGTGTTCAAGCAGACCTTGTTCGTGAGGCTGCGTACCGTTCTAATGCTGCATGTTTACAACTCTATTCAAAAGAAACGGAGCCATCTGGCATGGATTCCACTGCAGTATCTCTATATTCAAGATATTCGGACATTCACAGACATGATTTAAAGAAGGATCATGAAGAAATTGTACGCGCATTGTTTTCCCTTTGAAAGATTTCTCTCTCAAATTTTCATGATTTATCATATTTCTGTGTTTCAGGAACTGATAAGACGACTATGCGTTTGGAGGGACTTGATGGTCAGTTTTTTTACTCGCATTGACTCTATTACAAATGTGTCAATTGCGATAACTATTGACTTCTTTACTGATCTATCATCATAGATTTTGGCTCTCGCACCATTTAAGAATATAGCAAGTGGAAACATATTTACCATGTACGCTGCTTCAGTGTCTGATTCTGATTCCCACAAACAAAACGTAAGTAAGAATACTGATGACAAGGAGGAAGCTGTTGAGTTGTAGGATTGTGTACCAGTCTGGGCGAATCACTCTGAGAGTTAACATGACCTTAGTCACCCTTGATTCGTTTGAATTTTAGTCAGACTCTAAAAAAAAATTTTAATTTTATTGGTACAAGGAATGGAGAGTCATATACAGTAAGTATTTAATCGTTTTCATCAGTCTTTCTCCCACGATTTTGACTCAACATGTTTTTCTGCCCATGCTTTGCCCTTGGTATTTTTTCGAAATTTTGTCTTACATATCTTCAGGCACGGATCCATGATGAAAGCACCAGATACGTGTTGTCAGACCAAGCTATTTTCTATCTTGGCATTAACGCTCCCCAGACCGAAGATCAAGTCTATGACTTGATCATCCGCGCTGATTCAGATGTTATTTTTCCAAATTCACCATCTCACGTCGTAAAGAGCCATGTAGAGGAACTTAGCATTCTTATCCAAGGACTACAGCAAAACCCAGAGGATATTTTCAGAAGAATTCTTCAAATTCATCTCGAACCCAGCAACCATTGTCCCATATCCCTTTATAATTATGCTCTTCTATCGAAGCTTGAAGCATCAACTGCACTTTTCCAGAAACGAAAAGGGTTGAACCGAGTTTCTTTGACTGGTCCGAAGGCTTCTCGAGCGCTCTTTGTTCAGAAATTTTCTTGCAAAGCCCCTGTTTACCACAACTGCAGGATTTATGCTAGCGATGGCCGGCTTCTCTGCTACTCTGATCAGAGAAAGATCGAGTGGTCTGTCCTTGTCCAATTTTATTTTCCATGTCTTTTAACAATAAAAATTTTCTGCAACAAGGTGGCGTTTCGATTTGGTATGCAGGTATCTTCGGCGGGGTCTGGCTAAGATTGTTGAAGAAGATCCTTTAGCTGTAATGCTCCTTTTTGAACCAAAAGGCAGGCCTGAGGATGAAGATAACGTGTTCTATGTTCAGAGCAAGAAGAACATGTGCGTGGGCTGTGGGGAGAAGAGCCACTATTTACGTTACCGCATCATACCCTCATGCTACAGAGTACACTTCCCAGAGCATTTGAAAAGCCATCGGTCTCATGATATTGTTCTTCTCTGTGTGGATTGCCATGAAGTTGCCCACTCTGCTACTGAAAGATATAAGAAGCAGGTCGCTATGGAGTTTAAAGTCCCACTCTTTGTGAAGAAAATTGTTGGATCTGGAGAAAAAATGGTTCCCTCTGAGTCCATCGGAGAGGAGGAGGTGGGCGTGTCTCCTCTGCAGCTGCGGACAGCAGCCATGGCTCTGCTTCGCCACGGGAGAGTGATGCCTCCGGATCGGCGCGAAGAGCTTCTTATGGTAAACTGACAAGTTACTGAATCTCATATTTCTAAAAGTCATTTTATTGAAACGTATAATCTCGTGCACATCCAAATTTAATTATCTATCAATCTTTATTTTATTATCATCGGACATTAGAGATTACTTAATGATGCATTATTTGCATTGGACGGATCGACTTTCTGGCATTTGTCCTTAATCTTCCATCATCTGTCCTTCATGATGACTAGTGAATGGTCACGACAATGATCAACCATCATTCTCATCCATTGGTTGATGAGAAGGGTGATCTGTCAACGTCATTTGTCCCAGCCCACCCATAGGTGATGGATGGATCAATTCATCATCGTCGTCCGTCGGTTGATGATGAAGCCTCATCCGTTATTCTCATTCCTGTATATGGATGATGACAAATCTGTTGATAAGTGGTTAAGGTTGATGGGCAAGTGAAACGCCGATTAAGGATCATTTTTCACGTGCATATGTTCTGTGTGGTTATCAAAATTCTTGGCCTCCAAAATCAAGAATTGAATTGGCAGTAATTTGCTTTATTTGAAAGATGGACTCGTTCTCTTGTGCGTGCAGACGGTCAAATCGTACTTTGGGGGAAGGGAAATATCAGAACAAGACTTGGAAAGAGTGTTGTTTGTGGGGATGAGCGCTCGAGAAAGAAGACGTCTAGAGAAAAAGAGGGGCCTTCCTCTTAGGCCGATGGAGGCGGCGGTGCGTACGAAATTTCTTTGTTCTGTCAATCTAAATATAATATTTAATTTTATATTATGTGTTTCTCGTTTATTCGAATTTTAACTAATTGAAAATTCTGTTGATCTCGTATTATCGGGGGCCCTATGGTCTTTAATTCATCGACAACTCTTTACTCCGGAGCCTCTTTCTGGTATTTAAAAAGTAAAAAAGTCCGGATATTTCTAAAATTTGTGGATTTTTTTACCCAATCAGCACTATTTCTCATGATCTGAGCCGTATGTTGTCGTTCTTTAATCACCCATGACCCGAAAGCGACAATCGGTGATCCTGTGGAGAAAATATGATTTCTTGAATTGAAAACTTTGCACTGTGAGAATCTCACTTAATTGTCTGATGAACAGAATAGTTCTGAAGAAGAGAGAACCGGTGATCGTGATGGTGAGGAGGATGAAAATAACAGGTCAGCCATCTCCGCCGGATCCGCCGGACATTCTATTGCCACTTGCAATAAAATTTCCAAGAAATTATCCCTTCTTGGGCATGGAGTTCATGGGAAGCAGGTTGTGGAGCATTTGTTGAAAGAGTACGGAGACGACGGAGTTTTACAGTTTTGCCAAAGGTGGAGGCAAGTGTTTGTGGAAGCCATTCAACCTCGATTCCTCCCTTCTGGCTGGGACATCATGCACAGGTAACTATTTTAATTCCCTTTCTTCTTTCCTCCGAGAAAAAAATATTTGTATACCCTTCAGACAATCATATTAGCGGTCGGCCATTAATCAGATCGGCCGAACAATCCAATCTTGATCCGGCCAATCTGATCGACCGTATCAGATTAATCACAATCATGGCCGGTCAGTCGATTGAAACCTTTTGATCTAGCTGGATCCGCTCTGATCGCCAATCGCCAAGCCCTATAACCTATTAGGATCCAACAATTTTTTTACCCGATTAATATAATTAATTATTGGATCTGATGTTGATATTGTGGATAATATCACGATCAGCGCCTCTCTAGTGATTAGATCTGATCGCGAGCTCCTATTCCTAGTAGGAGTCAAAATCGATGGGATTTTCTGCGGATCTATCAGGTCCGTCGAGTCTATGTCATATAGATTACTCCAGTCCCTTTAATATTTTGAATATTCTTTGAACGAAAATGTTTGACTATTCGTAGGGATTTCTTTTTATCTTTGTAATGCCGGGGGTATTTCTTGGCAAGGGAATAACTACGTTGAAAGCAATGTTTCTTTAGATTTTCAAATTGCCTAGGGCATTATTGAAGGGAACATAATTGGCTTAAAATCGTTGTCATTCATCGAGATTTTCCTTTACTTTTTTTAATGCCATGAATACCCTTGGCAGGAACAAACTATATTTAAAATACTGCCTTTGAGACTAAATTCTCTATCGGTCTTTAGAGCCGGGGATAAACGTAGGCAGGAAAATTAATGGATAAGAGTTACCGCCATTCTCAGAAATTGTGTTCCCTGTTCGTTAATACCGAGAAAATTCTTGACAAGAACATCCTGCAGATTAAAAAATGCAAGAGTTCTTGGGGATTGAGATCTACGGCTGGAGTTTTTCTTCACGGAGATTCCTGTTTCTTTTCTAGATTTCTTTTTTCTTTTTCTTTTTGAGAGGAGGAGGATCACTCAAATTCCGATATGAACTCGATACCAAAGAGATATGAACAAGAGTTAAAATCTTCTAGATCTCTAATGCTGGGGGCATTCTTCGCAGGGGCCGGAGGGAGTTTGGCGAGTTCAGTGTCTACAGCTCGTCTGGCAAGAACGCGGAGCAATCTTCACAATGATCCTAAAATTTCCAGATAAAATTTGTCTCCGGCAGGGGTATTCAATGCCAATTGGTAAGAATAGTTTTCTTTCAACTACTTGCAATTGCGTGCCCATAAAGAGGGAAGGCAAGAAGATGTAGTTGGCTTGGCCAATTGGGCAAGAAAGGAAACAAAAGGAAGGAAACAGGAAATCCAGCGGAATGGCTATTTCCCACGAAAGAGCTGATTCGTCGATTGAGGCCTACATCAATGTCTCTACAACATTCATTTAACTACGTCTACGCCACTTTGTAGAAAAATGATACATTTTCTAGTGTTGTAAGTTGTGATAATGAAGGAGAAACATCCCTGATATTGGGTTTCTCTCGGTTTAATTCCACATACGGTTTTCTAACTCTTGTTTAGAAATTCCAGGGCAGAACTAAACTGTCTGGACCACAATGCTATTTTCAGGACCTTCTCTTCTCATGCCGCGTATAAATCTCGACAAGAAGATTTACAGTCAAGCAAACAAACAAACAATCTCGCGAGATAACATCGAAGCAGCAGCATCCCCGAAAGCGGGTAATTCTCTTCTTAATGAATGCACAGAGTATGGAGATACTCTACAGCAGAGAAGGAAAAAGACGGTAGAGCAACACCCATTAATAAGAACAAGAAGAACAAGAGGATGAAGATGAAGAAGAAGAAGACGAAGAGGAAGACGGAGGTGATGAATATCTTACCGGGTTGTTGTTGTTGTTGTTTTGGGCAGGGGACGGCGGGTTCAGTTGAGGGCGTCGGCGCCGGCGACGATCTCGAGAATCTCGCCAGTGATCTTGGCCTGGCGCTCGCGGTTGTACACGATGGAGAGGTTCCGCTTGAGCTCCACGGCGTTATCGGTGGCGTTGCTCATGGCGGACATCCTGGCGGCGAGCTCGCTGGCCAGTGACTCCTGCAGCGCCCTCAGAATCTGACTGTTCAAATACAAGGGCAAGAGCGCGTCCAAGATCTGAACCGGGTCCTGCTCGAACTGCAAGATCGCCGAGAATTTCGGCGTCGGCGTCCGCACCGTCTCCCTCTCCACGGTCAGCTTCCCTTCCTTGGTCGTCAGCCTGAACATCTCATCCTCCGCCGCGTCCACGCAGTTCCCATTGATATCGCAGATCTCCCCCGCCGGCGACAGCGGCAGCAGCGTGTGGATGATCGGGTCGGACTTCACCAAAGACACGAACTTGGTGTAGAGCAGCTCCACCTTGTCGACCTCCTCGCTGACGAACAGCGAGAACACGTCGTCGGCGATGGCCTGCGCCTCCTTGGCGGTCGGCAGCGCCGTCCCGTCCAGGAACCTGTCCACGGGGATGTAAGGCCGCCTCTGGAAGTAGCTGTTCCCCTTCTTCCCCACGCTGATGATGGTGTAGTCCAGGCCCAAGGACTGGAGCTCCTTGATCCGCGCCTCCGCCTTCTTGATGATCGCGTTGTTGAACCCCCCGCAGAGCCCGCGGTCGCCGGTCACCACCACGAGCGCGATCTTCTTCACGGGCCGGATCTTCGTCAGAGGTATGTCCACGTCCTCGGTTTGAAGCTGCTCGTTGATGTTGTACAGGACGCCGACAAGGGTTTCGGAGAAGGGCCGCCCGCTGACCACGGCCTCCTGCGCGCGCCGGACCTTGGCGGCCGCCACCAGCTTCATCGCCTCCGTGATCTTCTGCGTGTTCTTGACGGACTCGATGCGATCTCGCAGCTCGCGGAGCCCGCACTGGATCGCGCCGGCGCGGTCCGCCGGCCGCGCCGCCGCCGCCGCCGAGGAGGGCAGCCTGAGGCCCGCCATGTGCGCGCGCGACGACAGCGTCTCCGCCGGCGCCGCCCACATCGTCAGGTTCGAGCTCGCCATCTCTCTGCCTCTCTCGTCCTCCCTCTCCTCCTTCCTCTCGCTTCGGGTCTTGGTCTTGGTAGGGTAATGGCGGGGGGAGGAGGAAGGGGAACGAGAGGTGGAAGGGGGATTTGGATTGGATTGGGAAGATAAGGGAGAGGAGGGTTTTTGGTCGATGGTATCGCGTGGGCCGCTCTCGACGGGCCCACGCGGATTGCCAGGGAGTGGCTGCCCGATCGATCGGATTTCCGATCGAATCTGCCCCCCTCAGATCCGATCTATCATCCGATTTACTGACATTATAGTTCCGGATCGTCCGAGACGTGGACGACGGACGGGACGGGACGAAGATCGTCACGTCCGACGTTCAGAATCGGTGCAGGGACGCGGGTGGGACGCTTTTTTCGTCCGAGTGGACAAAAACTGTCATGTCTGGAGGTCTTGGGACGAATTTTCGTCCCGATTTTCGTCCAACCTTGCGGACCGGACTATTTTTTGTCCTGGGACAATAAAACTGTCCCGTCCGCGTCCCTGCACTCTCTAGTTCTGGATCGTCCGGGACGTGGACGAGGGACGGGACAAGACGAAGATCGTCACGTCCGACGTTCAGAATCAGTGCAGGGACGCGGACAGGACGGTTTTTTCATCCGAGTGGACAAAAACTGTCATGTCTGGACATCTCGGGACGAATTTTTTTCCCGATTTTCGTCCAACCTCGCGGACGGGACTATTTTTTCGTCCTCAGACGATAAAACCGTCCCTTCCGCGTCCCTGCACTTTCTTGTTCCGGATCATTCGAGACGTGGACGATGGACGGAACGGGACGAACATCGTCACATCCGACATCCGGAATCAGTTCAGGGACGCGGACAGGACAGTTTTTTTGTCGGAGTGGTCGAAAACCGTCCCATCTGGGAGGTCTTGGGACGAATTTTCGTCCCAATTTTCGTCCAACCTCGCGAATGGGATGATTTTTTCATCGTGGGACGAAAAAACCGTCCCATCTGCATCCCTGCACTATATTTACAGTTTGGTTAAACAATCATTTGAGGGTGTCAGAATTAGAACTACTGTAGCCCAAGGTGTGCCCTAGGCCAGTTTAGATTAGTCGTGATCCCATTGGGCAAGGAAACACCATGCCTCGTCTTGCCAGGTAATCGTCATCTGCCTCAAGGTTGTGGTGTTGACTCGGCACCCAGGAGTACTCAACAAAGGATGTGCTCCGATGCCTCATTTGGATCTGACACCCTATGTGCAGCATCAGAGGTTGCGGTATCGAGCACAGGGCCTTCCTTCCCAACGTTGGCACCACCCTTGGTCTGCTTGTACTTTGATCAAAGATAGATAGTCATCGACTCTACATAAGTCATCCCCTAGGACAATGATGGCATCGGCGCAGGTATGCCTTCCGCTTTGCCTTGTTTGATGTTACTGCGTGAACTGGCACACTAGTAGACTTATCATTCAAGCATCATAGTGTTGGCAGCTACCATCGCCAGCAGCTACCATCGCCAAGATTCAGTCTAGTACTGGCACTCTTGCAAGACTAGTAGCGAGACGCGGTGTCCATGTGGGACACCGCCAAGAGTGTGCCGAGATGCCACGGTGTGTAACGCCCCCAAGGCTCGCAGTCGCAGGTGTCTTGGGCTCTCGTACGCCTGTCGCACTACTGATGTAGTGTTAAGAGTGTGGCCAGTGCAACAGAAAACCCAGCAGATTGGGGATCTCACATACATTTAGGTGGAGTTTATTTGATAATTTCTCAGAGGTTCAGATGCACACTCATAATGGTTATTCTATTGATTGTTTTATAATACTAACCTTTAGATTTTATTATTCTTACCAACATATTTTTATATACCCCTTTCTCTCATGTTGTTTAAAAAATATCGAGTTTTTTCCAACAATATGCTCTATTGATTCACCATATTAAGTATGAAGAATAATTAGGTTTTAGATTTTTCTACATGAACTCATTACACTGAATGATAAATTAGAATGCTAAATTGAATTCATCATATATCTGTTATTTTAATGTCTGTGTAGACCGGTTGATCCGTTGAATCGTTTGGCAGATGGTCAATCAGTTTCATATTATCCTTTTAGTTAGATAATCTGGGTTATTCGTGGTCCTGGCCCATTATTTTGAATATTTTTTGTTAGTTAGATTAGCTACTGATGGCTGTAGCTAATTACCAAAATGGCATTCAAATTTTGTAAATAACATTTACAAAATTTGAATGCCATTTTTGTAATTAGCCATGTATATATATATTAAGGATATTATCTCCAACATATTGTAAACTTCTTGAGATCTGTATGGTTCTTTGAGATTTTATGGTTATGTATTTTTTATTTAATGTGGAAGATTCTTACGCATCAATATTGATAAATTAGAGTATGATGCTTGAAAGAATAAACAATACCTTTGTTGAAATTGAACTACATGAATACTCAATAACTCATCTAAAATTTAAATATGTATATTTGTCAACACTTTAAGAGGAAGAACCCATGACCATAAAAACTCGTATAATTGATGAATAGAGATGTATTAAATTATAATGTAGAAATATATATTCAAAACATTAGGTTTGTAAACAGCACAAATGGTACAAAGTTAATTTGAATTTTTCTTACTGATGTTGAACTAATAATTCATTCACGATTTTTAATGTATTTGGTTCAAGTCTTATGATTTTTACTCTTTATCAATGGTATGCTATTTATGAATTAACTAATTGAGTATTAAATATCTTAATAAATTTATTGTTGAAATGATGATGAGATTGATATTTCTAGATGGTGGTGGTATACTTCAACAGTTCTTCTCAACAGTGAGAATATCATATTTTATCATTTTATTTGTGTTTATTGGCATCCTTCAATAAATTGATCCAACATGGCATCAACAATAAAGTGTAAATGTAACCTTGATTTGTGTACGTGATATTTTCTATCATTTGAAACAATGCATGGAGCTTGATATCATCTCTCTAAAGAAATTTTTTTGAAGTTTATCAAGAAGATCCATTATCTTCCACTTTCATCATACTATCATTAGTGAGATATGATTACTTGTATATCCAAAGAAATATCTATATATCTAGAAACTGTCAATCTTGGATCTAAAATTATGGTTTCTAATTATCGTTTGACATGTGTGATCCATTATTGTATTTCCTCAAGATTTTGAGATCTATGTTTCCTCCTCACTTCTGATATTTCATTTTTATATTTTCAGATTGTTAAGAAGAGTTTTTTGTTATCTGATTTCTTGATTCTGAAATTAATTTTTTTCTAAAATATTTTTTCCATAAAAATATGCAAACTTTCTGAAAGTTTCTACCATTTTGAAATTGTGGTTCCATAAATTAGTTGTATGGTATTCCAGTAAAATACTTTAAATTAAGATATTTTGCTCATGAATAATTCCATACATATTTATCTCATTCTATTTTCCCTTCTATATATTTCTGCCGCATGCAAAATATAAAATTAATATATTTTTAAGATTGATATATTTTGTATTTATGGATGAAATAAATTAACCATAGTACTTACTGAATGATGGATTAGGTTTTGAATATTATCCATACCTTAAGTCATTCAATAGTCGTACATAGACAAAGAATTATATATATAAAGTAACCAATTACGGCAACGGTTCCATGAGAGATTTCAATTACTATTCTATATCTTAGAAAGCATGAGGTGTAACTTGGCTCCCTATGCACTGGTAAATGAACTTATCTATTGGGCTAAATTGATCCTTGCTTAATTAATCCTTTTATTGAAATATTTAACATTGGTCAATAAATATTATTAGGCCATTAAAGTTATTAACTGCAATGATATATGGGCCTAGAGGATCACACGCAGAGGAATAATGGGTCGGTGGATATACTTAAAAGTCAGAAAGAATTTTATAAAAATACTCAAAAATAAGTATAAATAGAGGGGTAATCAATCGGAGGACTTTTGTTCCCTTCTATTCACTCCACTCACTCCATGGGTTCTACTTGTTGGTGATGCAATCAACTAGATCTTCAAGATGAGTCAAAGAAAAATGAGTGGAGATCCATTGTGGCATTGTTTGCATAGATTCTGTGATGGAGCAAGTCAATGGTAAAATTAGTTCCCCACAATGTTATGTGATTATCTGAACTTCATAAAATAGTACTACACAAGTTCATAGATTCCACTGCATGAAAAGAGTTTTCCAGTATTTGATCGTAGCCCAAGAAACCAACAATATTCCTATTCCTATCCTAGTGGGATGATATTATCAAGTTATTTTTTTATAACCATTATAAATCAAATCTGATTTAGTATAAACAATTTATTTTTTATTCTTTATATTCTGATATAATATATTTTAATCTCAAAGAATTTATAATTTTTATATGATAATTCAATTATTTATATGATTATTTTATTTTCTATTTTTTCATAAGAGACTGATTAATAAGAAACATAAAATGTACTGGTTTCATAACTTATTATGAATCATTAGAACCATTATTTCACTAATAAGGAATCACGATAAATTATTAGCTACACAGGTATCAAAATAAATATGAAGTACTGTCATGACATGAAAAGAAGCTAGATGAAATACCTATAAAATTGTGCCACATATTTTTAAAAATCAAATTCATAAAATCATTATAATTGAAAATATGTATGATGTAATTTCTCTATATATATTCTTTGATTGTGACATAATTTCTCTATATATATTCTAAGATAATTATTGGGGATCTGAGTCATGAAGTGAAGGATTGGAAAATTATTTTCCAAGATATGGAAGCCGAAATCAATGTCAACTTGATATCTAAAAAACCTAACTTCTGTACCTTTTGGGGAACTTGTTCCATTCCACCCTTGACTTGCTCCTTCATATAGTGTTCTGAAGCCGTTTACATGTTTGGCCTTTTGAAGTATCCATATGATTAAGGGCTCTTGGATCTCCTCTTCTTCTTATTTGACTCTTCTTGAAAACCTTGTTTATCTTCTAACCATAGAGACTGTTTGTTTGATTGAAGGAGAAAGTGACAAAAGAAAGCTTCCCCTTATTACTGGGTGCCTAAAATGGGTGCTCTTTCCCCTTATTAATTAACTATATTGACAAGTATAGTAATTAAGTAATTGATAGGTTAAGTTTTCAGCCCGTAGGATGCCAATCAAGAATATTCATGTTCTAGATGATACATAGTATCAAACTCTCATGGAAACTTTAACATCATAAGTTACAAAGTATGTATAGTCCCGCCCATGTATTTAACCACATCATCTTCCTTGAGTCAATCTCGTGTTGTATTGACTTTACCACTCAATGATCTTTCTAACTATATCTGAGCTAAGACTTACATGAACCCCATTACTAAATATTCATATGTTGTAGTCAAAACGTATTCACTCATCAGTGAGATATCCTTGGTGTCTCAAGTCAACAAATCACTTATACAACCATGACATGAATCAACCTGATTGACGTTCAGGTATAATGTCATTCACAAATTCATATAGCTCAATTTAGTGAACGTTTTCTCTAAAGAGTACCTATCGTATGTCCTAACCATGTCCACACTAATGATCAAAGGATCAGAAATAATTATCATATATATAGGATCATATTGTGCTACTGATCTCCACTATCTGTGGAATATGAATATTTAGAATATATGTTTAAAGACTAGAGATCATTGTACTATGATCTCATCTTAATTAATAGTGACATGCACATATTGATGTATTTAGTTATAAACATCACACAAGAAAAGTAATGAATAAAAACTTCATTCAATGAACTTAAACAAAACATTGTGGTTTGATTAGCTTGATGGTCACGTAATATCCATAAAGAAGTGTATCCAATACAGATTTGATTTAAGCTATTGGTTGATTATGCAGTATCAATAAGTTTCATCAATTATCGTATTTCATCTACTTTCAATGTGCTTATTATATCATATTTTTATTTAATATGATTTTAGGCATCTTAATCGTGAATTTATCATGTACTTCACTAAATTATCTGAATATTTCTCAATTTGAAATTAATGTTATTTAAGGATATTGTGGATTTTTTTAAATAACATTTCTTGACTTCCATGAGGTCAGGAAATTTTATTGCTCATCCATATTTTCAAGTTCCTTGTGTGCATAAATTTACAGGAATTAAATTGGATAATAATCAGACCAAAACGGAATATTTTAAATTTGGGGCTTCAAAAAAGCAGATAGTGAAATATAGGCCACAACAAAATCCATTCCTTAGACCCTCTTACTCCTCTCAAAAGAGTTTCATGAAATTCAAGTGAGGTGCATGAAATTCAAGTGAAAAACCAATGAGAAAAGAGGAGAAATTAACAAGAAAGTGATTCAGGATATTAAAAAGGGCATTATGGTGATGATGCTATATGTATATTTTCCCTCCATCTCCTCATTCTATATGTTCTCTACAAGTGGCTAGACATCTGGAAAAAGGCTCTCCAGGGTTGGGGTAGTTCAACGTGGTTAATTTAAGCATTTGAAGTACTCATTCATTGTTTCTCCTTGTCTTGTAATAGAAATGCATGATATTGGAAATATACAAGGATTTAATTTGAGATAGGATGATTGAAGGTTCACGAAACAAACACAAAAATCTTAGGAAATAGATATTATTGGTTCTGAATCATTTCTATCCATTCCCATCAATTTCCCCTTATTTTATTTCACTTTCTATCTCCACCTACTCATTTCTAAAACTAACTCTCTCTTTCTAGAATATGCCATGTTCTCTCTCTAAAGTCCCCTTTATATTTCTAGGTTGCATGCACATGCATTCTCTATATGGCTTCTGACCTGCATGAGTGCAACCTCATTCCAAATGGTCCATTAAGGGATTTTGATCCAGAGTAGGCCAAAATTTTGGACATTGTATCTAAGTCTGGAAGATGTTCAAAGGGACCAGTCTGCCGACTGACCATGCCGATCTCTCAACCAGTTCCATGCACCGCTGGCCATCAAACCAGACCCCCTACAACACATACCATCGCCAACCACCAATGGTGAGGTACATTGTATTACTTAGCATTTAAAAAATAAATGTAAGTGGACTTTTTTTAATAAAATATAATTACATATATTTCGGCATTATTTTCTGAAATAAAATTTTAAAAATATGAAATCATCAGAAAATTCATTGTTATCATTTCTGAGCCATGAAAATTGAAAAATTAATATTTTGCCTCTGTGTGGGTCAACCCATTATTTTTCCTATATTTTTTCCATATTAATTAAGTAAAAATTTCATGTAAATATTGTTGGCTAATCCCACTTCATCGATAATTTAGTTTTTTGGAATGATATTTGATAATTTATGCAAAACCATAAATTTGGAACATAAAAGTTAGTGCTAGTGTAAGTCATAACTGTTTTTTATCATTTCCCTCTACTTTTTAGCATAGTTTAACTACATCAAATTCAAGATAGTTCTTTCAAAACAGTTACATAATCATTTTACTGTTTGATATAAAGAGAAAATATTCTTATTTGATTTTACTTATTGTGATAGATTTTTAATTAGTATTAAAACAATGCCATAAATAAGCTTAAGATTGGGCAAGAAGGGCTTTTTCATTGAGTGAACCATAGTGGCTTCACATCATTGAAAGATAAATAGAAAAGGTAGAGAAAACTTCAATAGGAAGAAAAAATATAATGGTTTCACTTGATAGGATCAACCTAGAAGATCAAAGGCTCATAGTGTAAGTTATTTCAATATATGTATTATCATATTTAAATTCATTGAGGTTATTTTACTTTCTTAGTCAATTGCTTGACTTTTTTGGATTCACTTATTCTGATGGGGTTGTCCCTGTCCACGCAAACCCAATAAGATCATATCACAAGTGATGGGATACTGTTCTCGTGTAGTAAATTTTAAGTTGAAGACATACATTTTCTTCAGGGAGATGAAATCAACAAAAATGGGTTTCATATGAATTTATCCTTCAATTAACAATAAATACATCAAGCCAATTTTGTTGGTACAAACGGATTTGTATCATTAGTGTGAACCAGGTTAAAATTTTCTTTGATATCAATAGGAATTTTGAAACTACCTTCATAGAGTATTATTTAAAGAACTTTATTATAAATTTGAGTGTAAAATTCAAAGTTTTCATTTATGCGAAATATATTTTGAAACAGATTAATTTGAATTGAACTTTTATGGATCATGTATTGTACTGGAAAGTCATATTAGGGATCATTTCACATAAGGCTCTTAATAATCAGTCCTTTGTTTGCCAATGACATCATTCTTCATTTCCGACAGGGATATCTCCAAGTGTCAGTTTAATCTCCCCTTCAAATGGCATGCCTATGTAAACGAAAACTTCTCTTCAATAAACCCACATCAAAAAAATTAAAATTCCTTCGATATGGTGTATATATTGTGCATGTATCCTTGTTTTGAATTTGCATGAATTTGGTTGTGTTCAACCTAGAGACAAATATGTCAGTGTATTCAACATTCCAGGAAGTCAGTATTCTCATGTCCAGTGCCCTGTTTTGAATTAAGTAATGACAGTAGAAGCAACAACCATAGAATAAGATGCAAAGAGCCAGTCAAACTCTAAAGATCCAGATGATTCAACTAAGACTAGTATGATTATTATTTGAGTAGAAAGTGTAATCGACAAATATGCCATTTCTTATATATATAATATGCTCCAAAAAAATGAATAAGGGAAGCATTCTGAAACCTTATCATGGCAAAGAGACATTTATGTCGCGGGGACGAGTCTGCTTTACGCATCCGTATTTGAAACCTTTCTGGACTCAATCCTACTAGTATCTCACCATGAATGAAGTCAAAACTTTCATTACATGGCAGGAAGTTGTGAATTTCCGGATGTCAGAAACCAACCCTTTTGCGAGCCCTCAATGTGAGACAAACATCTCTCCTGCATGCCCATAGATACTACCACGAAAGAGTTTTACGGCAAAAAAAAGAGCATTCATGTGGGGAAATAGTGAAAGCCCCCCACCCAGGATACATGCTACTATTACCGCTTCAGTTTCCTATCTTGCAATTTTCGCAGTGACAGGGGATTTTTGAACATTAAGGAGTTTTAGTGCTCAAAACACGGAAGACTGTCTCAAAATACAGAAGGAAATAACTACAAAGAAGAGAGATTTATAGGGAAGAATGAGAGGGAGGACAACCATTACAGTTTCTTCATTTCAGTATTGTTGTTTCCTCGTTTTTCCAGTTTTATTTCCTAGATTGGTTTCTAGCCATTGTATTCTGAAAGGTTTCCTTCTTATTTTGATGCAAACTTCTATATTTTGAGGAGTAAAACTCCATAATCTTCAACACCCTCCCTCAAGCTCAGTTGTGGGACAAGGTTGAGCTTGGACCGTAAAAGCTCAAATTGATTCGGAGGGAGTGGCTCAAACAGAGCATCAACAAGCTGGTTTTTGGTGCTAACAAAACTGATATGAAGCTGCTTGGTGACGAGTAGCTCTCAAACATACTGGAAGTTAATTTACACATGCTCTGAAATACTTTGGCCACAAGGTACATAGCTCCTAGACTGTCACAATGGAGGACCAGTATCAGATCAGCTTTTATGTTTAGTTCTTGGATGAGTGACTTGAGCCAAAGTATTTCAGCCGGTGGCATTAGCTAATGCCTTGTACCTGGCTTTTGTGATGGATCTTGAAACTGTTGGCTGCTTTTTGGAGCTCAAGGATATGAAATTCTGATCAAGGAACATTAGATAGCTACTAGTTGACCTTCAATCAGTAGGGGACCTAGCCCAATCTGCATCATTGAAAACATTGAGACATAAGTTAGAATTTATAGAATATTTTAGGCCAAGATTACTCCCTTTGAGATACCAAAGGCGATGCTTGACTTGATGCCGATCTTGAGAGGTGGAATCGAACATTTCTTGAAAAGCTTTATTGAGTGCAAAAGTGATGTATGGGCTCGTAAATGTGGCATATTATAGGGGCCCCACCATGCATCGATATGTTTTGGTATCAAAATGGTCAGAAGTAGTTGTTTGTGAGTGGGAGACACTACATGGGGTAGAGTTTGGCTTGCATAGCCCCATATTGGTTTTATCAAGCACATAGGCTATATGTTTTGCATGAGAAAGAAATACCCTTCTTGCACTTTGGTAAAAAATAATGTGCTGGTCCACAGGTCATGGATGACAAATTTCAAACAGAGAGGTAATAACACTTTTAATTTATGTGAAATTTGCACCCATCATTATAATAAAAATAGTAGAAGAAACATGTGGGTTTAAAAATAAAGATTTATCAGTTTTGGATCCAACAAATCCTCTAGAATTTAAACGAAATGCTAGTCTCTTGAACCACTCTCGAGGAGCCTGTTTTAAGACAAAAATATATTTATTGAGTTTACAGACATGGTTAAGAAATTTTGGATCATAAATTCCTTATGGAAGTTCCAAATAAATGGCCTAATGACGATAACCATGTTAAAATTGATGAATCTACCACTTTTTGGGTTGTAGCTCCAACTAGTAAAAGATGAATAATTGTGCATTTTTTAATAGGGCTGAAAGTTTCATATACTGAAACCTTCTTCTTGGTTAAAACATTTAGCAACTAGACAGGCTTTATGTCTTTCAATGTTACCATTTGCCTTGTACTTCTCTCTATATACCCACTTACAATGGATGACTTTCATGGTTGAAAGTCTAGGAACTAAAGTCCAAGTTTTGGTCTGGATTAAGGATCTGAATTCTTCATTCATTACTTTGATCCATTGGGGTGACTGATAAACCAAAAATAAGGGGTAAATTAGCCAATTAAAATCTCTTGTCATTGTTAATTTTAGCTTAAAAAATAAAATTTATAAAACCCTAACTTAAGATGTATAGTGATAAGTATGGGTATCGTCCAAGGGAAGCTAGTAAGGTAGTTTAATTACTTATCCAATTGAGTTATCTGACCCTATTCAGGGTTAATTCAATCTTCAATGAAGATCAAATTAACCTAATTATATGAAGAATTTAGAAAGGGGGGTAGAAGAGATGGGAAGAGTAGAAGAATTAGGGATCTTTAAACTGACTTCTTTGATCCAATTAAAAGGATCAAAGGAGTCAAGTAGAGAGATTAAGAAGAAAATTTGATTTTGGTTTTTTTGGAGGAATTGGGTATCCAAATACACTAATTACTATCTCATTAACACAATATTATATATCCTAGAAATTAAAACTTTTTATAATTTTTTTCTTAATGTGCAAGTGGGCTTGTACATAACGCTCAAGCCTAGCGATTTAGAATTCATACTAAGATTAAGAAGAAAAATCACAAGTTCCACAAACAAACAATCCAAATTACACTAAAATTCCAATACAATGAAGTAAAAGTACCAAATTCAGATGATCCAGGCTGGTTCTAATCTCTGTCTTGCAGCTGTGAAAGAACCCCCTGCAGAATGACCTCCTCAACTCGAATTTTGGATTTTATACTAAGGTTAATGATTCAACTATACAGATAGAAAGAGGAGGTCGAGACGAGCAAATCCATAAAGATTTGACCTCAATCTGACTTCAGGATCAAAAGTTATTAATAAATGAAAACTGGACAATCTGAGCTGTTGAATCATTTTTCATTTCTTAAATGTAATTTTTGAATACACGCAATCGCATGTTGATCGATGATTGGCTGGAGAATTTTAAACTTCAGTTTGCGGGTTCCTCCTCAGTGCGCCACGTACCCTCTACTGGAAAAAGTAAAAAAATAAAAAGATAAACATAATACATTGTGATTGTCACATACTTGTGAGCTTTTACCAGCATGATCCACTCACGGGGTGCGACGTCACTTCCCGTGCATGTTCTTTTTATGTGCAGCACGGGCAGTGAGCTTACTGTCCACAACAACAATATGTGTACATCATTTAGGCCGTCGGATTGTCTTTCGACAACTGAGATTTGGCCACGTGGCCATCTGAAATCCATGTCCTGGAGTTCTGCGCTTAAGTCCCCGATAACATTGGCATGTGCCAATTGATGCCGCCCAAAAGTATTTATGAATATGCCCTCTGCTTTCTCTCCCCTCCATATTTCCTAAAAAACATAAAATTCATAGAAATTCCGATTAATTCAATAAAACCCTGTAAATATTTTTATTGGATTTTTAAGCCTACAACGCGCGATCGAGAGCTGTTTTAAGGGTATATTTGAAACCATAATTTAAAAATATTCCCTCCAACTTTAGAAATTACTTTAAAATCCTATTTTTATTATATATATCTCTTTTCTGTTTAAAAATTTATTTCTTCCTCGAATAAATTCCCGAAAAATTCCAGTAAAATTCCAAAATAATTAGAAATTTTAGTTCATCCCTAAATTAAATAATATTAAAATTAATTTTTTATCCTTCCCTTTTCATTTAAATAAAGTTAATCCAAGCTTCAATAAACTCCATAAAAGTCATGAATTAACAGAAAATTAGGAAAAAATCTTAATTCATGTGGAATAATAATTAACATGTAAATATATGATAACAACCCTATTTTAAACTCTTTAAATGGATAAAAATGTGATAATTACTTGAATTAAACACCAAATTTAGGGTGTTATCATACATCCCCCTACTTAGACATTGCTAGTTCCTTAGCAACATCTAGGTATTTTGCCAAATTCTTATTTTTCACTTGTTGGTGAAAGGAAGCATGGGTTAGAAGTGGTAGATATATCAATCACAAGCTGAGATGAAATATTGAATGACAGTTTGAGCACTTGACCTTTTCAGGAATGTGGGATTCCCCTGTCCTTGGTTTGGATGCCTAGGTAAATGAAAAGGAAGTGTACTTGTTGCTAGGTATGATGCTATACTCCTAGGGCCTCATTTCTCTTGCAAGGAAGATCACTCTCTCCTGGCGTGGAGGCCATTTAGTACTTGTCTCTCCATTAGCTTTCCTCCTACTCAATAATAGACGAAGCCACTTTCCTCATAGTCGGGAGTCTCACGCAGATGATGGATTATACATGCATGATAATTGATGATGGCAAAGGTTCCATGAGAGAGGTCAAACACTACCCGGTATCTTCTAGAGCACGAGGTGTAGGTTGGCACTCCAAAGGCACGAAACTTAACCTAGTGATTGAGTTAAAGTGATCCTTAGTTAATAAAGTTATATGCTTATATAGTTAATTAATAAGGTTGGCCAATGATTTTATTGGGCCACTAAAGTTATTAACTACAATGATATATGGGCCTAGAGGGACACACGCATAAGATCATAGGGGCATTGGTGAATATATTTTACTTTATAGGATTTTTTATAGAAAAGTAAAATATAAATAGGGAATGGGCACTCATTTCAAGCACCTAGGCCAAACATAGTTGAGAGCGCCCCCTTTCTCCACTCTGCTCTCTTATCTACTCAACCAACGAGAGTCTCTTCATAGTGAGAAGATCTTGAAAATTTTCAGGGAGAGTTAAAGAAGAAGAGGTAGAGATTCGATCGCAACATGATCACGTGGATACTTCTAGAGGCCAGACATGTGAACGGCTTCAGAACAATCTTAGAGTGAGAAAGTCAATGGTGGAATAACTTCCCCATAAGGTACATGTGATGTATGATTTCATACGTCGATTGAGAACCAATTTACACACTTACACATTATGGAAGCATGTTTTCCATGGTTGAACCAAGGCACAAAACCCAATAGTTGTAGTAACAGCCACCTCATCCCAGAATTTTCGATGCATAAAGGCAGGATGTCGAAAAGAAAAACCATTTCTACAATATGTTTATGCTTCCTTTCAGCTCTTCCATTTTGCGGAGGCTATGAGGACATGATACTTGATGAGTCATTCTATGAACTCTTAAGTGGGCCGTGAGTCCCAGATACTCACCCCCAAGTCATCTTGAAAGGAAAACAATTTAGATGAAATTTGTATTTCAACTTTTGTTTGAAAATATAAAAATATAGAATAAACATCACCCTTTTTTTAGTGAGAATTTCCATGTATATTTGATAAAATCATCTATGAAATTAACATAATAATTAAATCCAAAATGAGAAAGAACAGTTGATGGACCCTAATGATAACATCAAATAAGAGCAATAAAATTATACTTGTATACTTCTTTAACCACATATTTTTAGATTTGCACTGACATTATTCACCATTTAAAGATAGAATGAGAAATTTATGATTTAGCTTCCTAAGATCTTTTTAAATATATTTTATTGATTTTTTAGACTAACTCCACTTGACTCTAAGGAGTCAAGTAGATTTCTCACATCTTCTTGGAGTTTTATTTGAAAAATAGGACTTAGGGGTAAATACAATTGTGAATTTGAGATATGAATGGGAGGAAAGAAGAAACCTAAGCCATCTCATAGATAATAAGAAGAGGCTCAATACACAAGAAGCTCACTCTAGAAGCCCATTCAAACCTCCTCAAGGACTGGATCAACTAAATGCAAGAATTGTAGAACTGACCCATAATTTGAATTTGAAATGCATGTTTTCAAATCTGGGAAGTAGGGAACGTGGGTCCAGGTTAAAAAATCAAGAACTCCTAGCCCTCCAAACCTTTAGAATAAATGCAATGTCTGTGAGAGTTAAGACACTTCTATTTATCCTCTTCTCCCCTCCCTTTGTATTGCATCTTGGATTTTTGCTTGCAACTTGTTGTTAGAGGCATGCTGCATCATACTTCTTTGATCCATTCTGTTCTACAAGATTTCAGGACAGAGAGTTTAAGGTGATCAAGGTTCTTGGAGAAAGAGCACCACTTGGCCCTTAAGGGAAGTGACAACAAGGTTCATGTGATCTCCTGAATATTTGATTTAAATTTTCTCTCCTTTTTCTCTAGGTAAACATTCTAGTAGATATCCTAGACTTCAAGCTTTCCAATGTACCATATGGCTCTGAAACGTTCCTCCTATAGCAAAAGTTATAGTGTTTTCAGTCTACTACCCGTTGGTGCCTAATTCATCCGCCCAGCGGAGCACTACCAAACCACAAAATTGCAGCCGAAGGATCTCTTTAACATTAAATATTATCTTTTGCCCTAAAAAGTCCCCAAAATTCCTAAAAATCACATTTAATTATTAGAAATTATTTGAAACAAAATAAATATGTATTTCATTTATTTAGAATAGATTTTACTAATTTTCATTTATGTCATTAATTTCCTATTTAGAAAATACTTAAAATCTAGAAAAATATAAAATCATCTTCTTTTTTTTGAAAATATATTTGAATTAAAATTTACTCCCTAGTTACCTTCTCCTTGTGGATTCGACCCTTGCCCTATTCTAAGGAAAATTTGATAATCTTCTTGCATAAATCAGTGGCTTAAAGTGACTTATTTTACCCAAATTATGGTTTATCACATAGTGATTAGGATGAATTAAAGCTAAATGTTTAGACATTTGACACATATTTGAATACAAAGGCAATTCATGACTCTATCAATGCAACATGAATCACAAAGGTAAGAGTGGTGGGTAATCCATATCATTCAATAATATTTTGTAAAATCTTGTTAGGAAAAGGATTTTGATGATTTAATATAATAGATATTAAATGAAATTAATTAAGTAGTTGAATATAGTAGTAATATATAGACATTTATTAGATAAATATGTGATGGAGTATATTAGGGATGATAAGTTTATAATTAAGGTAGAAGCCCAATAAGACAAGGAAAATTGGGCCCAATAACAGTTGAAGGCTATAAATATCCAATGTAGCCTTCTTCTAAGGTATTCCTTTGGTGCTCATTCTCTCTCTTATCTTGAAAAATCGTGATATCTCTCTCTCTCAACTGAAAGTTCTTGAAAGTTCTGGCTGGTGGTGAGGAAATTCAAGACTGGTGGACGTCATCATCTGCATGTTTGTGATTACTGATTCTTCAAGAAAATCCTGGTTAGATTTTTCCATATCTTGTTGAAGGTTCTTAATACCAATTTCTTGATTTCTTGAAATCAAGATACCAATTTCTTGAAATCTGTTGAAATTAATTTGAAGGTTCTTGAAATTCATTGACTTTCGTAAGTTAGAATCTAAAATCAAAATTTAAACATTCATAATTTGAAAAACTGATTTTGATCTTGGATTTCTTGATTTCTGTTGAAATTAATTTGAGGGTTCTTGAAATTCATTGACTTTCGTAAGTTAGAATCTAAAATCGAAATTTGAATATTCATAATTTGAAAAACTGAGTTTGATCTTGGATTTCTGAAATCTAAATAACAAGTTGTTTTCGGTTTCTTGATTATGGGAAATCAAACATAAAATCTAATTGAAATCTTGATTGATAAAGATTAAAGATTAAATCGCTTTTTACTACATTGTTAATTGATACAAAATTCAATTCGATTTTGATGTTTGCAATTATTTGAAATCATATAACCAACTTTCTTGGACTTCTTGATTATTGAATATATTGACAGCTTTAAATCTATTTTAATTCTTTGATTAATTCAAATTAGTTTTGAATTCGATTTCAAAATATTGGAGTATTTTAGGCGCCCTAATTCTAATTGATTTTAAGTAACGTTCTTGAAATTCAGTTTTCTTCAGATATAAGAAATTCAATTTGAAAATTATTCATTCATCTTGTAAACTTGAATTTGAATTTTAGATTGGATGAAATTTAAATAACTATCTAAATCGATTTCTTGAATGCATTAACTCGCAAATTCAAATACATTTGATATCTCCCATATATATATATATTCGATCATAATTGATATACCTTTTGGATTTGAATTGATATATCTTTTTTATAACTGATCAGATTTGATACAAGTGTTTGATTTAAATTGATATCATCTAACTACATTGGATCAGAATTGATATGTGTTTGATTTAAATTGATATCATCTAACTACATTGGATCAGAATTGATATAACTATTTGATTTGAATTGATATTTTCTAAATCACATTCGATCAGGATTTACACAGTGAAATTGTTTGATTTAATTTGAGATTTCTAAATCCCATTCGATCAGACTCACTATAATTACTTTATTTGAATTGATATTTGTTAAATCACATTTAACTTGAGTTAAGACCATTGATCTTTAATATTGATTGATCTGATTATCTACTTTGAATATTTCTGATATTAGTAAACATCAATTGATCTCATTGGACTATCTTATTACAATTGAGAAGAATTATTACCAGTTGATATAAGTTTAGATTTTGACTGCATTTGATCATATCCATTGGTAGTTAACATCAATTGACATTTGATACACGATTTGTGACTTGAAAGTGGAAAAACAGAATTTAGGAGAAAACTAGGGTTAGGAGAAAAGTTGACTTAAGGTCAACAAAGATATTGTCATTATATTGCTTTTCAGGGAAGTGCACTAACAGGAGAAAGATCACATTCACTTGAACATGGGATGGTGGCCTGAGACGTGAGGACTTCGTCAGCACAGAGTGGACTGAGGAGAGGCTCAAAACGTTGCTGGAAGTTGAGAAGGCACTCGATTGAGGTCGAGAGAGACGTCGGCACCGAGCAAGTGTTTTTAGTGTGTGATTACTAGAGATCAGTGCAAGCGATTTTACATCGCGAACAGTTTTTTCTCACTTTGCATTTGCCAAAGTGATTAGTGGAGTCAGGGCGACTCCTCGGGCGAGGCGCGGCTGCAGTAAGGGCACATTAGTGCCCCGAAGCAGGGTAAAAATTTATTGTCCCTTGAGTGAAGTAAGAGAGAGTTAAACAAGAAATCTATATAAATAAAAGAAGTAGAACTAATTCACCCCCTCTTAGTTCAACAAATCTTATATTTTGGATGTCCCAGTCATTGGTGCCATATTTCAGGTGTTCTCCTACTAGTGTTGATGCTTTGAGATTTGGGGCCCTTAGGTGATACATGCCATCTTTAAGAAGCTTCGTGAGAAGAACTTGGCATGCCACTTTGTCATTCACCAAGCAGTAGCATGAGTGAAACTGAAAAAGTACATCATTATAAGATGTTATTTTTTTAACAAATAATAAATTTCTAGTGATATCAAGGAAATGCGGAAAAGCATGTTTTCCGTTTGCTTCTACTCATTTGGCTTGTCATTTCATCATTAAATTTAATCTTGGCAATAATTGATGGAAATTTATGTGGCCGGCAAGCCAATCACACATTCCATATCTTGTTTCATGTTCATTAATACAATATATTCATTAAAGTGCACCGGTGATGCTTCTAATGAAGTCCATGAATACATTATTGGACTTAGTGAATTATAATGAGATCGTAATACAAAGATCACTAGTCTTTAAGTATGTGTTCTAAATATTCTTATTTGAAGGATACTTGAGAAGGACATTGAAGTATCCCGATAGAATAACACTATCTAGCCTCACTCATATGATGAGTATGGTCGTTCCTGTAGCCATTAGTGTAGAGACAATAAGGATAATTGTGCTTTAGTGGACATAGTTCATTGAAATGATATTATACCTAACTGTCAATCACATGAATCCCTAAATTGATCCACATGAATCCCTGAATGATATTATACCTAACTGTCAATAAGGTAGATTCACATCATGGTTTTGTAAGTGGTCCTTAGACCTGAAACACCAAAGACGTCTTGTTGACGGACAATTGTACTTTGACTATAACCTACGAGTCCCTAATCATGGTAGTCTAAATAGTCTTAGTGCAGGTGCACCAACAAGTTCATGAAGATAATTGAGTGGTCAAGATGGGATCATCCAACTTTGGTAAAAGAGGTGACAGCTCAAGGAAGATGATGCGATGAAGTCCTTGGCCAAGGCAGTGAAATATTGGAGAAGATTTCTCTGATAGTTTCCGAACACATTAGTACTAACTTGGATGACGGATTAGGGTTTGATAGTTGATCATACCGTAAGTCGTCCTAGGAGCATCAAGTGGATGAGGGACTATACGTACATGGTAACTGATGATGAACACGTTCCATGGGTGAGTTTTGCTCAAGGCTTTCTTCTATTTTTCCTTAATGGGTAGATTTCACAAATTTCAACAAACTCCAAACCCAAAAATCTTATGGGTGAGACTTTGTAAGACCATCTATCAATCAATGATTTTAAGGGCTTAACTATTGTTGTGATAATCCACTACCTTGGCAAAAAATTTTATCACATCATCTTCCTTTAGTTGTTTCATCTTATAAGAAGGTAAAATGGTCCCACTTTGACCGCACAACCACCTTCGTGGACTTGTTGCCCCATCTGAGCTGAGATGGTTTGAAATCCCATGATTTTGAACCCGTAGGAAAAAAATCTATCCATAAGATGTCTTTGATGTTTCCATGGCATCAATCAACCAACCTGTGTGAAGATAAGGAATAATACTAAAGTTTATACATATTAATTTAGTGAATATTTTACCTAGAGAGAACCCAGTATATACCCTTAGTATCTCCACACTAATGGCTAGCAGATTGGCCATAATTGTAATATGAGTGGATTTTGTCCATTTATTTTGATGCCCTCGAGTATCCTTTGAATGGAAATATTAAGAAAACATCCTTTAAAGACTAGTGATCTCCATTTATGATCTCATCAAAATTCACTCAGTCATTTCATGTACTCAAGGAGTTCATGAAAAACATCACATGAGATCTACAATGAAGTAAGTGTCAATTCAATGAACCTAAATGATAAATGGATTTGTGATTGACTAGCAGGCCACACATTATCCATCATTTTTATAGGGTGAAAAAACCAAACTTTTTCCTACTAGATCCTTATCAGTTAGACTTCAAACATAATGTTTGTAGATATTATCGATTGATTGATGTTGCATGTATATCATTGTTATGAAGTTTATACTCCAAAAAAGAAAGTTATTTAGAAAATCTGAAATAAATGTGAATATTCTGACTGAGTCCTAATTTAAATAGACACAATATAAGACAATTTCTCAGATTTTCCTAATAATGGGTGCATCCAATACCTTAATGAAATGTTTTCTAGATGAATTTCAGTTTCCAACTCTTTCTCCCCTCACGAGTGAAAAAATCTAGAAATTGAAAATTCTCTAGATAGGAATGATGGAAATATATGTGGCCGGCAAGCCAATCACACATTCCACATCTCCTTCCATATTCATTAATAGAACATATTCATTATAGTGCACGTGTGATGCGTATAATGAAGTCTATGAATACATGATCGGACTTAGTGAATTATGATGAGATCATAATACAGAGATCACTCGTCTTTAAGCATGTGTTCTAAACATTCCTATTCAAAGGATACACGAGAAGGACATTGAAGTATCCGGATAGAATAACACTATCTAGCCTCACTCATATGATGAGTATGGCCGGTCCCGTAGCCATTAGTGTGGCGACACTAAGGATAGATAGTGGGTGCTCTTTAGTGAAAGAGTTCACTGAATTGATCCGTACGAATCCCTGAATGGTATTATACCGAACTGTCAATCAGGTAGATTCACGTCACGGTTGTGTAAGTGGTCCTTAGACCTGAGACACCAAAGATGACTTGTGGACGGACGGTTGTACTTTGGCTATGGCCAACGAGTCTCTAAACATGGGATTCTAAACGGTCTTAGTTCGGGTGCATCAAGAAGTACACGAAGGCGGTTGAGTGGTCAAGATGGGATCGTCCACCCTCGTTATAAGAGGTGACAGCTCAAGGAAGACGATGCAACGAAGTCCTTGGCCAAGGCAGTGAAATATCGGAGAAGAGTTCTCCGATGATTTCCGAATGCATCAGTACTAACTCGGATGACCGATTAGGGTTTGACAGTTGACCATACCTTAAGTCGTCCAAGGAGCATCAAGTGGATGAGGGATTATACATACACGGTAACCGATGATGAGAAGGTTCCATGAGTGAGTCGATACACACTCCTTTGTATCTTCTAGGACACGAGGTGTAGCTTGGCACCCCACGTGTCGGAGTCTCGACCTATCGATTGGGTTAAATCGATCTGATGTTAATTAATCTATATGATGATATAGTTAATTAAGTTGGAAGGCCAATAAAGGTTATTGGGCCGTTGGAGTCATTAACTAGACTGATACATGGGCCTAGAGGGTCACACGCAAATGGTCTTTTGGATGTTGGAAGATATACTTAAGTTTTGGGGGTTTTTATGAAAAATACCCACTTAGTATAAATAGGGGAAGGCCCTGAACGAAATTCACCCAGGCCAGAATTGTTCAGGGGCCTTTCCCCTTCTTCTCCACTCTCCCCACACCCGCTCTCCAACCCTGATTTGATCAGGACGACGTAACGACGCCGACGGAGATAGAACGGGGCTCGTCAACGAGAAGGAGGAGATCCGACGCGCCGAGGACCGCGTGGATACGTCTAGAGGCTGCACTCTTGAGCAGCTCGACTCGTCTCACTCCGGGATCGAAGAAATTGCGAATGAGATTTGTGCAAAGGTACGCCGTTTCAATGTTTGGGTTGATGGCGTTCGATTCACAAAAGACTTCCGCTGCGCATCGTTTTTGATTTATTCATCCAAGTCAAGGCCCCTAGAACCCAACAAGGAGTTCCTTAAGGGATCAGATGATCTTTGGTCCATTCAAAGTCGATGATTAAACCTTGGCTTTCACTAGAATCAATACATCTTCAAGGCCATTAATTGTATTTTAGATAAAGGTTTCAATGAAACATCTCTTTTATCGATGATGTACGATTCACACTTAAAGATATAGATGACTGGAAGCATAAATATATTTTAGAAATACATAACTAGGTCAAAAAATGATGAGAGATATAATGATCAATTTTATTGATACATATTTGTGTAAACATATGAAATAATAGAGTTATTGTAGTCACATGTGTGCTCGGGGTGAGGAGCTTTGAAATAAAGCGGGATATTAAGAAGAAGTTTTAAGTAATATTTCAACATCACTGTCTTAGAGATACTCAATTTTATTCATTTCAAATCTGTGTTATTTAGGTTAATATTCTAGAGGAGTTTTTTCAATATTTTTTTACATCAATTAGAATTATCAGGTAGATCAAATTATCGAGTGTGTGTACACTTGAAATGAAGAAGAAGCTAGAAAAGTAATAGATTGCATATATATATATATATCTGTAACTTAATTAACTTCTGGTTATCATGTTAACAGGCTCTGAGAGTATGATGCTTTCATTTAATTGATCAGTTTGATAGCTACTATGACATTTACACTTCAATACACAATTAAGATTATTTCTAATTTCTAAGTGATGGTGATGTATAAAACAATAGTTATAAATGTACTTCTGAGTTTCACGTTATGATAAACTTATCTGCGGATCATTAAATGCAAGCTCCAATTTACAATATATAATCCAAAAAATATGAGTTATGTATGATATATTATGCTATTAATTAGTTGAATATACTACAACTTTCTTAGGTGTCCTTTAAACAATTCTAAGAGAATTTTTTCTTAAAATGAGATTGATCCTCCTAATAAAATTGTCACACGGTCAAATCCCGAGCTAGGTCTCTTGCTCGAATTTGGCGTGTGTCGGCCTCAATGCTTGGAGCAAAACTGACGTAGGACGACAAAGGAAAAGGGGGACTAAGGAGATGGATGGGTTGACGATGGGAAATGGGTCTGTAGGGAGGGATAAAATAATCCACAGAAATTCACACGGTCGGATTCGGACTTTAAAACCGATGAAGATCTGGTGGTGTAGCTCCGACCCTTATCGAGGGCGGGAGTACTGTCTTCCCCCACCGCGACTATGCCTAAGCACCGAAATCAATACCCGAATTCGCGTCGCGAAGAAACACTCGGGGAAGAGAGAGAGAAGAGGTGGAAATCCAAACCAAAACTAATTCTGACGGCGGTGGAAACTTCTCGAGAAAACACTGGACGGAGAACACTTTCGACACCAAAGAGTTCAGGCGTACCTCAGCACCGTAGTGCATGAAGAGGATGCGGGAAATTCTGATTGTGACGAGGCTGGGCGAATCCGGGCGTTGAGCGGCCCACTGGACGAGGACAATGCTGGGCGTTCCGGGCGTTGAACGGCCCTGGTTGAGTGCATATGTCGTGGTCGCAGAGTCAAGCGTAGGCGAATACCCGTGCGCGCGAAGCGCGCGTATGATGCGCGGAGCAATGCGCGTGGGCGCTGAGCGCGCTGAGCGCGCGGAGCGCTGGCGCGCGCGCGGAGTGCGCGGAGTGCGGCGGAGCGCACCCGGAGCGCATGTAGAGCGCGCGGCTTGGAGCGTCGGACGGCATCGTCGACGACTGGCGGCCTGGGACGCTCTGGGTGGTGGCCTAGGACATGGCTTGGGCGGCCTTGGCGAGGACAACCTAGGCGTCCTGGCGGGGCTGCCTGGGCGACCTTGGCTGGGGCGGCCTGGGTGTCCCTGGCGGGAGGTCTGGGCGGCCCTGGCTGGGGCGAACTGGGCGTCCTGGCGGGGCGGCCTGGGTGGCCTCGGTTGGGGCGTTCTGGGCGGTCCAGGCGGGGCTACCTGGACGGCCTTGGCTAGGGCGGTATGGGCGACCTGGGCGGCCTGGGCTGGGGCGGCCTGGGCATCCCTGGCGGGAGGTCTAGGCGGCCTTGGCTGGGGCGGCCTGGCTGGGGCGGCCTGGCTGGGGCGGCCTGGCTGGGGCAGCCGGGGTGTCCTGGCGGGGCGGCCTGGGCGGCCTCGGCTAGGACTGCCTGGGCGGCTTGGCTGGGTGGCCTGGGCGAGAGAGAGAGAGTGTGGGAGAGAGAGGGGAAAGAAAGAAAATCGGAGAGGGAGAGAGGATGGCAAAAGAGGACGGAAAGGGGATGGGAGGCCGACGTCGCGAGGCGGCGGCGGCTGCGGCGGCAGCGGTGACGGCTAGGGTTCAAAGGGGTAGGGAGGTTGGGCAATCCTCCAAGAAGAGTTAAACAAAACTCAATTCTTGAAATTATGACTGCCTAAGAGTTTCTTGAAAACAATGGCCTTTATATAGGCCTTGGAGGAAAGAGAAATTGACGAGAAAGTGAAGACGTGCGCTGTGTCACGCCAAAGGGCAGTTGTGGATCTGCCTTTGGCGTCATGTCATGATGCGCGTAGAGACGTGCGCGAGTGGAGACGTGCTAGTTGGCGATTGTGGCGTGTCAGCTTTAGTGTTAACTCCGGTTGACCGTGGCGGGTTGACTTCGGTTGACTCTGGTTGACCGTGGTCCATAGCTGGCATGTTGACTCCGGTTGATCGTGGTGACGCGTTCGTCGATGATATGTTGGCGTCCTCGCCATTAAAAACACTGAGCAGCCTTGATCTCTTGCAGCGGAAATCTTTGTAAATGCTTAAGATCGCATAGAAGGGGTTAGAGGAGATGGTGGGGACGCAGCCCCGTCAGGGAATAAGATCATTGCATTAATATCATAAAAGATTACATCGTTGTTGGGACCATTACATGGGGGAAGACGAGGGGTGATACAACGAACGAGATGAGGAGCCTTGCGCCAGGGTAGTGTCGCCACACTGCCTCAAGGCTGCCACTCCGCACGCGTGCGCCCGCTCTGTCACTACACAAGTGGCCCAGGCCGAGCGCCGCGCGCTCGCCGGCGTGGCGATCACACACGCCACCCCTACCTTAACGATCACACACGCCACCAGCACCCGCGTCGACACCTTTGCGCGCAGTCTACGCGATGCCGCCACATTCGATGCCCCAAGTTGGGTGTTGCGCGCCCAGCACTACCCGCGGGAGCACTTCGCACCCTCTATGCCGCCTCGGCGCTCTTAGTGCACCACATGCCTAGTCTCCTGGCGGGATGTCTCCCTACCCCGCGCCCCGCACAATGCGCGCGCTGCCCACACCGCCGCTGCGCGGCACCTCGCACAACTCCATGCATTGCACTCGCGGCACGCCACGCGGCTTGCGCATCCCACACCCACGTGGCTTTGGCGCTCGTGTGTAGTGTTGGCACCCGCGCGTGGCGCTTAGCGCTGGCGCGCGGCGCTTGACGCTCGTGCGCTCATGCCTGTCGGCTCACGTGCCCAGCACGCGCAGACTTCACCTGATTCGTCCCGCCTTGGGCGTTGACGGGCATGTGTACCGTCTGTAGTGTATCACCATGTACAAGGGTGATGGCTTGAAAGATCAGGTTTGGGCATCGCTACCCATAATGACTCAGTCCTTTAATGTCGTGAGTCTAAATGCGAACACACCCTTCCAATAAGTACGCAAGCCTCCAGGCAGGGAATGCCGCCTAGGTAGGGGCCTAACACACAGGAATACACAATTTATTAGGTAATTAAATAGTTAAACTTGATTATTTCGTAGATCTTATGAGGTTTATCTATTAATAATTATATGGTCCCCTTGATATCAGTTGTTTCATACCAGTGCATATAATTGAGATAATTTTCAACTTGGAAAATATTTGAAAAACCCTAAAGGAGCACTTGTTCAATAATTCAGCATTTAATAGTGCTCGCGATGATATTGATGTGGGAAGGTGATATATCAAGATTACTGGTATTATATAAATTAACTGCATGTCAACTCTCTCACTTAAACCCAAATCGTCAGCTTACACTGGTGAAAATCATGTATAGATTATATTATTTCCCTAATCATCAAACTGAAATTTTCCCAGTCAGCTTGGAACATGTTCTACATCAGCGTTATCATGTAACACTGTATATTTTATATTATTTCCCTTAAAAAAATGATATTGTATGTTAGTATCATAATGACTTAAAAACTAATATAAGGTTTTAAAGGGCTTAAACACTATCCTTTCTAATGAAGTAGTATGTGATTATGTAAAGCTAAATTAAGCCATTGGCCCAATTAATTCAAAATCATATAAAATATTAAATGAGTATTGATAGTATCGTTTAGAATCTAGTAGATAGAATGTGATGATTCGCTATGAACAGTCATCGGATCGGATCGCTGATGGGATCGATCGAGATCAATTCGGATCCCCACCGTATCAAATTCATTCCGGAGTTCGGGTTAGTTGTATCGGGCTATCGAAGATCCGATGGGTCCGGGTAGTGAACAAGAACGGTAACGGGGAAAAATACCGTTGTGCTTTGGTAGCCGCACCCCTAGAAATTCCGGCTAAATTACTCGAGACCGGAATTTTCCGAGTCGGCTTCCCCTTCACCGTCGCTCAGATCCACGGGCTTGAGGAGCTCCAACTTCCTGGATCGGCTCCGGCGGAGGTCCTCCTATTCCTGCAGTTCGTTTCCTCTTCTTCGACTCCTCAACCAGCCAAAATGGTGAGTGTTGAACTTCATTTCGGTGTTTTTCCGTCCAAAATCGTGAAATAACACCTATCACCCGCGGTGTTAAAGAGATTGGAAGCTTTGGTTTGCTCATTTCGTTCTATTTTTTTGCCAACTTTTTATGTGTTCCCATATTTCTGCCCATTTCTGATCTAATTTTCTTTTCCGACACTAAACTTTGATATTTTCATGGCGATCTCTCGGCGTCTCGGGGATTTACAGCCGCTCAGACTAGAGATCAAGGTACTTCTCGACTTTCTGTTGGAGTTTTTTTCCTCAACCGGATCCGATTATTTCTTCTGGTTCATACTTCGGATTCTTCAGAGAAAGCTACTTTGCCGTCTGTCATCTTTTTCTATTGCAGCTTTTACTTGACTTTATTCTCACCGTATTGTTCACACCAGAGAAAGCTTGCTCAAAGGTCGGAGAGAGTTAAGTCCGTAGATCTGCATCCGACTGAACCATGGTAATTGCAGAATTGTTGATTACAGTTCAAATCTTTGATGTTTGGTTACTATTGGTCATTTCGAGGTGTCCATATTTTTACTGAAAAATACATTTCTGCGTCTGGAATAGCACCCTTGCCACTAAATGAATAAATTGTCGGTTTCTGTAAACGCCAAACTCAGGGCTGTTGTTTATCAATCTTTGGGATCAGACCTAAAACAGAGTTTGACATTCAATTTGATCTTGGAAATATATTAATTTTTCAGGATTCTCGTCAGTCTATATTCTGGAAGTGTTTGTATCTGGAACCACCAGTCTCAGGTAAGGAACCTGTTGCTTATGATAGAGTTAGCTTCGCATTTCTTTGAACTTTGGGGGATTTATCTGGAAATGCTTTTATGCTTTCTTGTCTCCACCATTTTTCTTGTCACCAGTTTGGTGGGGGTTTCATGATTTCGTCATCATAGCATCATTCTTTTTCGGAAGTCAATATTGCATGATTTGGCGCATTTTTCTGCTTTAGATTTTACTGAATAAGTTTTTCTCCAGACTATGGTCAAGTCTTTCGAGGTGACGGAATTACCAGGTGGACTTTTTTCCCTCCCAATTCATCTGTCTTTTTTCTTTTTATGGTTGACCATTTCCTGATGTAATTCTGATGTTTCAGTGCGATCTGCCAAGTTTATATCGCGGAAGCAATGGATTGTTGCTGGGGCGGATGATATGTTTATTCGAGTTTACAATTATAACACAATGGATAAAGTGAAGGTTTTTGAGGCCCATACAGATTACATCAGATGTGTGGCTGTGCATCCTACTCTTCCCTATGTGCTGTCATCTTCTGATGATATGCTGATTAAGCTATGGGATTGGGAAAAAGGTTGGATCTGTACTCAGATATTCGAGGGGCATTCACATTATGTCATGCAAGTGACATTCAATCCCAAAGACACCAATACATTCGCCAGTGCATCACTTGATCGCACTATAAAGGTTTTTAATATTTTTCCACAAAAATACTGAATACTTAAATTTGTATCCAAAACCATCAACTTAAAGATTTATGTTTGTACCAGATATGGAACCTTGGCTCCCCAGATCCTAATTTTACGCTGGATGCACATCAGAAAGGGGTGAATTGCGTTGACTATTTCACTGGAGGTGATAGGCCTTATCTGATCACCGGTTCTGATGACCATACTGCAAAGGTATATTTCATGTTCCTTTCTTTATCTTAAATTCCCCTGTTTCGCCATGTGCCTGTTGATCAGTTTGTTGGAAACAGGTCTGGGACTACCAAACTAAAAGCTGCGTTCAAACCCTTGAAGGGCACACGCATAACGTGTCCGCAGTTTGCTTTCATCCAGAGCTTCCAATAATCATCACCGGTTCTGAAGATGGAACAGTCCGTATATGGCATGCGACCACTTACAGGTATTTTTCTCTTAAGTCTCACTTAACTTCTGCAAACATAGTTTTTGCAATGTCTTCACCGATGCTTTCCAATTCTGGAATTCCCATTCTGGAAGACCCTCAATTTTTTTGTTCTGTTAATCTAATTTTGCGCCATAAAAAATAGTTTATCATACCAATTGAATCAGTTTAAGTCACAGCTGCAAGCGACAGAGACAATGACTCTGGTGATTCCAAACAATGAAAAGATTATTCTGGAATTATTTTAAGACGGATGTTCTTCTCCCTCTCCCTTGATGCTCCTCTCCTTGTCTGGCAGCGTACCTTCAGTCGAGGCTATGGTTTTCAAATAAAAGAAAAGGAAAATTTCTACATCATCCCAACTGGTTTGAATACCAACCTATACAGAATAGAGCAGTGGGGCACTTAAGAATGTGGCCCACTTAAACAGCTTAAAGGATACCTGAGAAATGAGATATGGGCCACTGATAACATGTGGCCTAGTTACAGAATTAAGATGGAAAGACACAAAGATAACGTGAAAGAGGACTCCTCTAATCAACAATTGTATGCGAAGAGAACCGAGGGCCACAAAGCTACATTGTTTCGGAGCATAAGGTATTACTCTTAAGAAAAAGAGTGGTATAATTGCTCAAGTGGTCTGGTGCGTGGAGGCAATATATCGCTTTCATTGTTTGAGCTATACTGGTGAATCTAATTTCTTGGGGTTCCACATTTTGTAATGCACTTTGATTCATAATTGTCTCCTGGTGTTTCTGTGAAAATAGTTCACCTGTGATCAGTAATTACTGGAGACGTTCTCCTTGATATGCGAGTTAATGAATTGGACATTGTGGGGTCTAAGGAATGAACATGAATGGAAATGGCTGCAGAGAGTATAAAATGGCTGAAGAACTTCTCTGTCAATCGATTCTGATGGACACCTGAGGGGGAGAAGGATGTGATAGTGAATAAGGTTAGAGGATCAATGATTACCAAATACGTTAATCCTCAAGCTGAATGCAGGCTCTCAGTCGATGAAAAGAGATCACTTTTGTCAATCATGTGTCGCGATGCATTGATGGGTATTGTACCCTTAATTCTGAGACAGTTGCAACCGTTTTCTTACCCGGGAGCTAAACAGGTTTCGGGTTCCTTTTTAGGCTTCCTTTGATAAGCCCGCAGCAGGACTCTATCAGGTTCCTGCAAACCGTTTTCTTACCTGAGAGATAAACATTTCTCTTGGTTTTATTTTTAGGCCTCCTTTAATAAGCCCTTAGTGGAATCTATTGGGTTCCAGATTTACTTATTCGGTTCTAGATATTGATTGGTAAGTGCAACTTTTGAAAGGAAAAATAATTGTGCCATTGCAATGGAATTTTCTCATCATTGAGACGTAAAATGAAAGGCGTCTTGACTCTTTCAGTTGTTGGTGAAAACTTCGTGAATTATGAAAACTGAATCAAAATATTAGATTTGAGTTCTAGAGATTGGCTAATATTTTGAGAAAGATGATAAGTTGATGAGTGGATCTGTGAGCGCTTAATAATTCTTTGGGCCTCTTGTTTAAAGGTAAAATCTCATGAAACCAGACCTAGGTTTTTGGCCATTATTTTTTGTGCTTCTTTAGAGGGTTTGCTAGGGTTGGGTTGCGAATGGGCAGAAGAAACATTTGCTGCTACCAGTTATCATCTCTGATCATCCATTTTCCAACATCTATTTTAATTTGCTTTATAAGGAACGGACATTAGGGCTTTGATCCGGTACTAGTATACTATGTTCTTGTTAGATTGATCAGGAATTTGACATATTCCAATATAGCCAAAAATATTTCAACAAATATATATGTAGCCAAAAATCACTTCAAGATCCAGAAGCGTACCGGTACATCAAGATTGTCGAGTCCAGATCTTCTGAACGCATAACTCCTGACAATAAAAGTTCCTTGCCGAGATTTCCCCAGCCAACCAGTTGCATCCAACCTCCATCTTCCTTGAGAATGCCCTTGCCGACCAACTCTCACAGAAAGAATGTCATTTTCTGTTCCCTACCTCGTTGGTAGTCTCGTCCTTCTAAGAACTTGCCAATTCTGGTACTCGACTGGCAGTTGGCCGCTTAAGTCTGCACCTGAGAATGCTAATTCCCTTGTTTCCCTTTTTTTGTGGGCTTGCAGAGTCTTCACTAGAGTGACGTGATGACTCTTTCTCCGTACTTCCCTGCTGCAGGCCTATGTCAGCAATGGTCCAGCCTCCTCAACCTGTATTCCTTTGTCTTTCACACTCCCCCATTAAAAACGTACATAGTTTGCTACTACAAAAGCGATACAATCCTCTATGGTCGGGAAACTTTACTAGCCGCTTCTTGGTCTACTAAAGGGTATAAATACCTGCACCCCGTTCTGAATGGTGGGGAATCATTCATTTTACTCCTCTCTCATGTCTTGTCTCCAATACGCTGGCAACACTCTGAAAGAATGTGATTTAGAAAGTTATTCTCAATTTTTTTTAGAAGACAATAAGAATCCAATTTCATTACAAATGAGGTTTAAACGATAATTTTTAATACAAAATTTGCACCCTCTTCATTCACCAGTGAGAAGGAACCTGGAAACATCTGTCATGCCATTTGAGTTGACTGCTTGTCTCATTCAATGAAAATTATGGACTTCATCTATCGAACATGAAATGAAACTTTTTTTACTCAGGTTCCTTTATTTTTCTTGTGCAAAGATTTCAAAGTTCGCGTCACTAATGTAGTCAAGTTTTGTCTTCTTTCTTATTTTAACATATCTCTAATGTAGTCAAATGTATAATTATATTCTCTTTTAGAGACTCTAGTACTCGGAGGAACTTACTTTCTGAATGTTACCTAGTACTATGGTGGATAAAAACAATTGCAATCTTTTCTTTAGTGCTTATAGTTGATATTTTACGGTTCAGATTAACTTTTTGTCTGTTTTTTCTTATTGCTAGCATATCCTAGAATGCATTCAGACATTGTAATTTCTTTTAGTGAATCTAATACTCGGTGAAAATCAGAAGAGATTGTTTCAATTGACGCTTATTATTTCTTTCTCCCGTATATTATTATCGTCGATCAAAGTGACTCAACCTAATTTGATTTCAGGCTTGAGACGACTTTGAATTATGGGCTTGAACGGGTTTGGGCCATCGGATATTTGAAAGGATCACGGAGGTCTGTAAACTAAACATTACTGATTACATCGTCTTGTGGATTGCTTTCTAACTTATTTTATTCAAGGACTTTGCTGGAAATGGATAGTTTGGAAATTATATCAGCTTCATAACGTTTCGTTATAGAATGAATCCATGTTCATTCTTTCAAAAAAAAAGAATGAATCCATGTTCATAAGGAACTAAATATTCTGGAATGTGTCTTTTGGAAGATTGCGAAGTTTATGTGTTTGACCATATTTTCCAGGCTTGCAATTGGATACGATGAAGGGACAATCATGGTAAAAATTGGTCGAGAAGAGCCTGTAGCTAGCATGGACAGTAGCGGAAAAATAATATGGGCAAAGCATAACGAAATTCAAACTGTAAACATCAAGAACGTCGGCGCTGATTTTGAGGTCCGGAAAAAACCTTATACCATTGGAGTTTTATGTTTGTACGATCTGTTGTGGCTGATGTTGTCTAACATTTTAGGTCACCGATGGGGAGAGGCTACCATTGGCTGTCAAGGAGTTGGGCAGCTGTGATTTGTACCCTCAGGTAACCTAGCTGACTCTGGACATCAATTGCACTTTGAGTGGACTATCATCTTCAAGTATTTATCCATTCCGTTTTGAGGCTTGTTTTCATGACACTTATGTTCCCGACTGTGTTTTTATTCATCTCGGAAAGACAAATTCAAGAGAATACGGCCTGCATCTTTTATTCGATCAAATCATAGATAAAATTGTCAGATTTTGAAATGTATCGCTGAATCCTTTTGGGGCGGAGTTCAAGATTAAATGACTTGGATCAAGACTGAAGCATGGCTTGTGTTTGATTGTGCTTTTTAAACACGTGCGTCTTAATCTTTCAATGGTTAATAAGTGTGTCTGTTTCAGAGCTTAAAGCACAATCCAAATGGGCGATTTGTCGTAGTATGTGGGGATGGAGAATACATCATATACACGGCTCTTGCTTGGAGAAATAGGTCTTTTGGTTCCGCATTGGAATTTGTATGGTCATCTGAGGGAGAGTATGCTGTGCGGGAGAGTACATCAAAAGTGAAGATTTTCAGTAAAAATTTCCAGGTTCGTCCACTCATCTTGGCAATCTGTTTCCAATTTCTCCAGATGTTCTTGGGCCTCAGTGATAAGAAAAGAAAATTTAAAATATCTAGCAATTGTTAGCCAGTCTCGATATCAGTTTTTTATATTATTTACTTAAAACGGTCCAGTAATTAAATGCTGATTTTTTTCGTGTAAGAAATGGCCTTCTGTGAAGTTACCAAAGTTAGGCTTTAATAATAAGTACGAGGTGCAGAAATTATTCATCGATGACGTGCATCAGAGCTTGTGGTTAGGGATTTAATAATGAACACTCGATTAGTGGCAGTGGAGGAAAGTAAATCTCCGTTTTTTGTTGGCTTCTCGTTCAAGTATGTCGTAATGGCTTCTGAAACAAGCCTTGTTGGGAACCTTGAATTCTCGTTCCCTGTATGAAAATGAAGCATCTCATCACGTCCAAATGTAAATTTGTTGTCTTACTTTTGATCGGGTCTCCTCCTTTATCTTTATGGTTTATCTAATAAGATCAAAGCATGGCGGCCTGCAAAAAAAAATGTGCAGACTTGAAAACCATGCGTTTATGGCCTACGATTTTGTATTTTAATCGTGATTAAACTGTATTGGACTCATCTCAGGAGAAAAAGAGCGTGAGGCCAGCATTCTCTGCGGAACGAATTTTTGGTGGATCCCTTTTGGCAATGTGCTCCAATGACTTTATTTGCTTCTATGATTGGGCGGAGTGCAGGTTGATTCGAAGAATTGATGTGAATGTCAAGGTCTTTCTTCTTTCCTGCAAAAGACACATGTTGTTTCCTATGTTTTGAATGCCAATCATGCTTGTGTCTATATCCTTTCAGAACCTTTATTGGGCTGATAGTGGTGATCTGGTAGCCATTGCGAGCGACACATCATTTTATATTCTTAAGTACAATGTATGCCCTCCTTTCACTTGAGTTGGTTTATACAGCACCAGTGCC
This sequence comes from Wolffia australiana, assembly GCF_029677425.1. Taxonomy (NCBI): domain Eukaryota; kingdom Viridiplantae; phylum Streptophyta; class Magnoliopsida; order Alismatales; family Araceae; genus Wolffia; species Wolffia australiana. The sequence goes on along the minus strand of NC_135837.1, from coordinate 9,224,184 downwards.
CCTTTGCTTTCTCCTGTTTTAACGGTTTAGACAAATAATCATTGTGCGTATAAAATATTTCCTATTTCAGAGAGATGTTGTGGTTTCCTATTTTGAAAGTGGTAGATCTGCGGATGAGCAAAGTGTTGAAGAAGCATTTGAGCTACTTCATGAAGTCAATGAGAGGGTCCGAACAGGAATATGGGTCGGCGATTGCTTCATTTATAATAATTCTGCTTCACGGCTTAATTATTGTGTTGGTGGAGAGGTTTGTTTTGATTTCTGTTTTCTAGAATCATCAGTATCACTCTGCATGCATGTAATCTGCAGCGGCATGATTATTTTTTATTTTCATTGCCATAGGTCACCACAATGTTTCACTTGGACCGACCAATGTATTTGCTCGGCTATCTTGCCAGCCAAAGTCGGGTGTACCTTGTAGACAAAGAATTCAAGTGAGTGCTATTTATATAGTTCTCTTTCCGTTTTCTTCAAAAAAATATTTCTCTTTTCCCTAATGATTGATTACTAACATTTTATTTTTCTACATTAGTGTTGTAGCCTACACGCTGCTTCTCAGTTTGATCGAGTATAAAACACTGGTTTTGCGTGGGGACATTGACCGTGCAAATGATATTTTGCCGTCGATACCCAAGGAACAGCTTAACAGGTACTGCTGTCCTTAAAAAATATGCCCTCTTTGAAATTACTTGAAAAGCATAAATTCGTAAATCTGGGGTGTCATTGGGATCCTTTGGGCAATTTCTTTGCGGGGATTCAAGAAGTATAATTCTATTTCATCCCCTCAAAGACTCGGAGAAGAAACGAGGGATAATATGTTATTTTTATCTGATTAAAGGAAAGTTCAGATCTTCAGGCTATCCCTCTTTTGTATATTGTTGTTCCTTTTGTTGTCTCGTTAGCTCAACACCAATGATAGTATCTTTTTCGTATATGGATTAGTTTATGACGAATATAAGTGAGAGACTTGCAAAAGAGGGAAAACGAATGAAACCCCGGCAGTTCTCTTCATTGTTAACGTAGTATGTGTAATTGCTAAATGATATTTTGAGTACTAAGCTTTGATGGAACAGACGAAATTGCTCTCTTCTTTGTCAGTGTTGCACGTTTCTTGGAGTCGAGGGGCATGCTGGAAGACGCGCTAGAAGTTGCCACAGATCAGAATTACAGATTTGATTTGGCGCTGCAGCTGGGAAGATTAGATGTTGCAAAGGTACTTATAGTCTTAGTTTTCATAAAAATAGCAGTCCATAGTCTGAAAATCTGGTGAGCTCTTATTGTAAAATAATTCATTCAATCTTTGCAGGACATTGCAGTCGAGCTGCAAAGTGAACCGAAGTGGAAGCAGCTTGGAGATCTAGCTTTGTCGTCTGGGAAGGTACTCTTTTCATTTTCTGAAAACTATTACACGGATTGCTTCTACTTTTTTTGGGACACTAATTACCCCACAAATGTGGTTAGCGTGTGACCCGTTTTCTTTCAGTTGACTTTGCTTCTTTTCTACACTTAACATTTCCCACTGGATGCAGCTGGAAATGGCCGAAGAGTGTTTATCAAACGCGATGGATCTGAGTGGCTTGCTGCTTCTATACTCCTCACTGGGAGATGTCGCAGGAATCTCCAAGCTCGCCTCCCTTGCAAAGGAACAGGGGAAGAACAACGTTGCCTTTCTCTGTCTGTTCATGTTGGGCAAGTTGGAAGACTGCATCCAGCTGCTAGTTGACAGGTAATTCAATTCCTCTTTTTATCTGTGGAACATGAACTATATCATTCTTGTCATTGTAAATCCTTTCCTACTTGGTTTGCAGCAATCGCATCCCAGAAGCTGCACTCATGGCTCGTTCATACCTCCCGAGTCATGTTTCTAAGATCATAGGAATCTGGCGAAATGATCTCAATAAGGTTGTTCTTGGCCCCTTTGTTTTTGCTTGTTTTCTGTCATAAAAGTGAATTCTTTCTGACTAAACAAATAGTATCGAGTAACTTCATTCATTTTTTCTCTAAATTTAAATCGAGTTTATTAGTGTGTGTGGCTTGGCGTGACCAGAGGAGTTATAAGGCACGTTTCCTTCCCTCTCTGATGTGTTTCTGTGGTTGGTGCTTACTTGAAGGTTAACCCTAAGGCAGCAGAGTCCTTGGCGGATCCTGAGGAGTATCCTAACCTCTTCGATGATTGGCATCTTTCTCTTGAAGTGGAATCGAACCTGGCAGAGAAAAGGTGTAGATTTATGATCCTATTTGCTCTTATGTAAAAATTTCTTCTATTTGTGCATCTTGACCAGCTCAGAATTCTCTTTTTTTATCCTGAGGTAGTTTCTATTTCATAGCTCATCTTTTATTTAATCATTCCCAGTAGTGGCACGTAGAATGATTGATTTGATCACTGAATAGTCTTCGTTTGCTCGAATTATTCTTGAAAATGGATTTGATATTTTTGGAACCCTTTACCCTGATTCTGGAATTTTTCGATATTTGGGAGCAGGGGCAGTTTTCCACCAGCTGAGGAATACCTCAACTATGCGGGAAGACCCAACACCAATCTCGTGGAAGCCTTCAAAAGTATGAAAATTGATGATGAAGAGGAATCACCACTGGAGAACGGAGAGGTCAGCTTACAGTTTATGATATTCTACATTTTTATCCAAATTCACCTTTTCTCGTCAAGTAAAGAGAAGAATCAATAAGGTTAGCTTTTGCCCTTTTATGGCATTTTTGGGTTTCTCATCTGAGATTGGACGTTTATTACCTGGATATCTCTTGCAATTTCCACCTTTATCTCTCTCTCTATATATATTTCTTGAACACTGGAGCTGATTGCCGCAGGAGAATATCCGTAGTGATGAATTAGGGTTTGACATCAACGATGATGATGTTGAGTGGATGATCACGATGATGATGAATCGCCATTGTCAATTTGTCAAGCCCCAAACATGGATGATGATGATTCCTCATCATCATCGTCCGCTGGCCCTGTTATTGACGTTGTTTATTGTATCCAACTTTGCAGCATCTTGTGTTGGAAAAATTTATAGGACTTCCAGGTTTTGGCCCAACATAGTGGCATTATTAGAGTGCCTAATCCTCATTCTGACCAATACTCCAGACGACCATGGCCTGGTCTCTTTATCTGTATGAAACTCTATGTCTTCTCTTTATCTGTATGGATGAATTAAGACCGTAGAATATTCATCAGCATGAAACTTTTGATGAGTAATTCTTCTCAACACAGATCGACAGAGAAAGATATAAAATAAAGGAAGGAAAGAGAGAGAGAAAGAGACGAGAGAGAGAGAGAGAGAGTAAAGAATTGTTTGTCTTAGAGGAGAAAATCGATTCGGTTTTAAAAATTATTACCATTTTCATGGCATTCCGTCGAATCTTCTTTCCTCTTTACTCCTCCCTTCTCATCTTTCTATCCATATATTTCTCTTTATCTGTATGGCCCAGGCTGCTGCAGCAGAAGATGATGAAGAAGGCGTCCAGGTAGATGAAGATGGGTCTCCGGATGGTGTGATCCTTGTAAACGGGAAAGAGGGCGACGAACAGTGGGGTACGAAAAACGAAGGAACTCCATCAGCCTAAGGCCAATTAGTTGGGCAAGTGCATCATTCATATTCGTCCCCTCTTCCGTCTCTGTCTGTCCTATCTCTTTTTCCTTCTTTCTATGTCTCTCTTTCTATCCCTCCTCTCTCTCTTTTTCTTTCTCTTTCCTCTCTTTTCATCTTTCTCATTTCTATTTTTCTCTCCCATTTTCTCTCCTCAATCTCTTTTTCTGTCTTTTTTCTTTCTCTCTCTCTCTCTCCTTTCTTTCATCTCTCTCATTTCTTTCTTTCTGTCCCATTTTCTCTCCTCTATCTCTTTTTCTCTCTTTTTTCTCCTTCTCTCTCCTCTATTTTCATGTTTCTCATTTCTATTTTTCTCTCCCATTTTCTCTTTTCTCTCTTTTTTCTTTCTCTCTCTCTCCTCTCTTTTCATCTTTCTCATTTCTATTTTTCTCTCCCATCTTCTCTCCTCTATCTCTTTTTCTGTCTTTTTTCTTTTTCTCTCTCCTCTCTTTTCATCTTTCTCATTTCTATTTTTCTCTCCCATTTTCTCTCCTCTATCTCTTTTTCTGTCTTTTTTCTTTCTCTCTCTCTCCTCTCTTTTCATCTCTCTCATTTCTTTCTTTCTCTCCCATTTTCTCTCTATCTTTTTTTCTGTCTTTTTTCTTTCTCTCTCTCTCCTCTCTTTTCATCTCTCTCATTTCTTTCTTTCTCTCCCATTTTCTCTCCTCTATCTCTTTTTCTGTCTTTTTTCTTTCTCTCTCTCTCCTCTCTTTCATCTCTCTCATTTCTTTCTTTCTCTCCCATTTTCTCTCCTCTATCTCTTTTTCTGTCTTTTTTCTTTCTCTCTCTCCTATCTTTTCATCTCTCTCATTTCTTTCTTTCCCTCCCATTTTCTCTCCTCTATCCCTTTTTCTCTCTTTTTTCTCTCTCTCGCTCTCTCCCCCTCCATCTCTCTCTGCTTCTCCATTATCTCTCTCTAGATAGCTCTCCCATTCTCTATTTTTCACATTTATCTCTTTCTATTTCTTTCTCTCCCTTTCTCTCTCTTTCCCTTCCTTTGCCTTTCTGTCTTTCACAAGCTCTCTATTTTTCCTCGAGGGAAAAAGGATTTTTACGTCGTTAGTCTTTTCACACGCCACATTACCCCAAAATATTTGGCCTTTCATTTATTCATTTCTCTTTTGCCTGTGTTGCAGTGCTGACTTCAGGGCACGAATAGCCAAGATGCAGGAAGAAACAGCTGTCGCCAAGGCTCAGAGGATAGTGAGAGAAACAGCTCCATGACAGATGGAACATGTAATAGATGGTAACTTGGTTTTTTCCGTTAGCTTGGAATTTCCCTCTAGGCCTTGAAATTGTTTTTTCTGTCATATATTTGGATGAGAGAATTTGGCGTTAACGTTTACAGCGCTGTCAATTCTTTGATTTGCCTGCTGGATTATCCATAGGAACAAAAATGGATTAATAAAAAATGCGGTATTTCTTGTTAAATTAATTTCATTAGTGTACAACTTTTGTTACTTCGTAATTTAGTGGAGCAGCTTCCCACTGAAATCTAGGGCTTTAGGAGGACAATGAATTATAAGTCGTTGTTACCCTCATATTTTGTCATCAGCTTTTTGTATGAAGTGAAAGATAAGAAAAGTCAAAACGTATACTAGACGATAATTAGTTGGAACTGAGCCCACACTTGCCTGTTGAATAAGGAAAAGGATCCGTGTGGGTCTTTATAACTGAGCCCACACTTGGACAAGTTATTAGGGACACTGAAGTCCAGATAATAGCTCCTGGCTAACACCCCCCCTCAAGTTGGTGAATAGATACTTGCAACTGTGAAACATGCTTCCATGAATTCATTTGGTGAGTAGATCAGAAACATGATTGCATGACTGTACATACTCCAGTTTAACAATCTGAAAATCAATTTTCTTCCTGATAAAGTGTATTTCAATCTCAACATGCTTTGTTCTATCACACCGCATTTTTCTCATTCTCTATCTCTATCTCTATCTCTGTGTCAATCTCTAACTCTGTCTCTATCTCTATCTCTATCTCTATCTCTATCTCTATCTCTATCTCTATCTCTAACAATTCTTCCAACGTCAATATCAATTATAGAAATTCTATTTGCAAATATCAGAGGACCATATGAATCAGTTAGGTAATCCAACCACCATATCAAATAGGCCAATAGCTCAAAAACTATGAATATAGATGAAAGAGTTGCTGATCTGATAAAAGGGATTCAATTCGAAAAAGTACTATGTATACAGACTGACTAGATCTCTGTAATCAAATCAACTTCAGACTGATATTAAGAATCAGATATTTAATCAAATATTTAAGGATCAGATCTCAGTGAATTAAATGTGGAGTCAGGTAAGTCAGACGTAATATAGATTCCATACTAGATAGTAATAAATGGGTTCAAATATTTAACTCTCAAGTTTGATGTATGATTTTCCAGTCAAAATTTTAAATATGTCAAGAACAAGACAATTTTCACTTGATTGCAAGAAGGTCGAAAATTCAAGTATTTACAATAATGAGTAATGCACACGTATAGAATTAGTATGAATGTGATGTCTTTATCAAAGTTAAGAAGATAGAAAACGAATTTAAATCAGATGTATTTCTTGATTATCATCCCTTTAAATGTGAACAGTAGTCAACACAGTTGGATCAATGCCAACTAATCTCAATTTAGGATGATTGATGAGGATTTGAAAATTAAGATTTGTTCTCAGACTGCTTATTCAATGTTAAACTCTGACCAACTATAACTTTTGATCCTGAGCTCATATTTGAGTGTTCTTGTAGTCTGAGTGTAGAATAATAATGTTTATGAAAAAAAATCGAAGTATTTGAACTTTTTGATCCCATTTCTAACACAAATTCGATGTGATTGTTTCACATTATTCAAAAATGTGAAATTTGTAAACATGAACTGGTATCAACACTGAAGTCAGCAGCTGATCAAAATACTGTGAGAACTCTAAAAAAGGAAGATGATAGATCCAATATCTTGATCGATTAGTCAATTGATAAAAAAATCAAATAGATAACTAGATATTCACGTTTCCTAAAAACATCACTTAAAATTTAGGTTAAAAAACAAACAGTCATAATACAAAATATTGAATGTCTCGAAGGACTATCATGTACAAGATTTGAAATGAAGTAAAAAGTGATAATATTAGAGTTACCTAAATCAAAGAAAATTCAGATCTGTAGATTGGAAATCACATGAGAGAGCCAAAAATATCCAACTAGAGGTTGTATTCAATTTGCACTTCCAAATGTTGGAAGCGGATCGTAACATTCACTTTCTCATATTTGCGTAATAGGCTGAGTCTTGGTCAATTTTCCTGCAAAATGTGGATCAACTTACATATATATAAACGAAATTTTCAAGTACTGAATTTATGGACGTCTCTTTTATAATAGATACATACATTTTAAAACTCATATCAATTTATAAATCATTAAAACCATATGTTCCTATAGTATCCCCCTTTTTATGACTGTCAAAAATTTTTAACGGAGTTAAAAAAATACCCCCCCCCCACCCACCCAATCCGTAGCTCCCCTAAAAAGAGATGCATAAATGAATATATCATGCTTCAAAATTTAAAATGTATAGAAATGAATATACGAATACATTTTATCTATATAAGAGGTTCAGTTAAACTAATAATGTTCCCAAAAAGTTGTTAAAATGAGAAAAAATGATCTAAAAACATCAAAATAGCCACATTTTAAAAAAAGATTCAGAAACTAAAAATACAGCAAAAAATTGATTATTATTTACAACATAAATTTTATTAATTTTATATAAAAAAACATGCTTTCTGACCATAATCCTTATTTCCCCATGTTCAAATGAAATCCTTATGCTAATCATCATTCTTCCACCTAATATGAACTTATCCAATTTGTTTTATAAATTCAGATTTTCGTGGTGAGCTAGATAGTGACCTGATTTAATCATACCTAGTTCATGTATTTTTATATTAAATCTTTCATGGGTTACTTATTTAATAAATATATCGTCCAATTGATTTTAAGTTTCAACAAAATTCAGTTTATGTCCTTTGTTAATATGACTATGAATGAAGTGATGCCTTATCAATGTATAGTTCTATAATGAACACTAGGACTTTTAGCCAAGTTTATAGCACTTTTATTAGCACACACAATTTGGATATTAAGTTTTATCCCATAGCACACATAATTTCTTGCGTATCTCTGGTATATCCCATATAGCACACATGATACTAAAGGTTGTCACACAAGGTTCATTGGATTTTAAATGATGTTTTTAGATTATATGTATTTTTGAAAACTATGGTAAGTATAAAGATAAAGTATGTCCAAGGTGATAAGAAATCTGAGAACTCTTGACCAGCCACATAACATGCATGAAATTATATGCACGTAACTGCGATTTTATGTTGAAAGATGTAAAATTAAGGTGCATGGTATCGTGATGTTAATGCAGAAACACAAGTCACACATGAAATCAGTGAGTTTCACTTTAATAGGTGAATGTCATATGATTTACTTGATAATTCATTAAGGTCTTGCTTGATAATATCAAAAAATAGACTTCTTTTTGGCGAGATTACTTATTTTTTAGGAATTTTTAGAACAAAAAAACAAAAGGGAAGTTATCGAAGAGAAAAAGTTAGAAAAGGAAAATGTTGGCAATTTCAGATCCAGCAAAGTTGAAGCCCCAAAAGTACAAAACATGAGGAATTTTGGACCAAAGGCAGCTCATGCACTGCAAAAGAGCCAAAGAATATAGAGCCTTAATTGACAGGATACAACTGGACCCATGAACCATTAGTGTCTAATTCTAAGGCAAATAGGCAGATATGATAAGAGTAGATTAAAAACGTATAAATATACCAACTGTAATCCTTCACATGTATGATTAATGCCCCATCCACATGATGCATCTCTAATGAATTATGGCATGGTTACCTATCTAATCATAATTGGTGATACCAGTTAGAATTGATACATCGGGAAATCATTTAATTCAGTTTTTTGATATATCTAATGCCTTGATCGAGGACTATATGTCATTATTGACACAGCCTTAGTGCAGAAACGGTGTAGGAACAGGACTTGAATCCACAAGCCTTGCTCCACTCAAAGGAGACAAATCCTGAATCCACAGAACTAGCTTCTCCAACCTTTGAGTCCACAAGGGGTTGTGATGGGGGACCATCCGCAAGCCGAAGCACGTGATCGGCCCATCGCGGCACGTGAGCAGCCACGCTGCGAAGCCAGAGCCAACGTGATGGATCCGGAGTTCAAGTATACGGCTTGGCGAGGAAGTTCCCCGAATTATTTCCCTTGCGTTTCTTCGTGGATTTTCATCGTGTGTTTATGTGGGAAGGCCCCCCATGTTTTTTGGGCCCTTCCATTGTGTTTTGGACCATAATTTATGGCCAGATTAGGGGTTTTTCCCTAATTATGGGCCGACCCCTAGGGTTTTCTCTCTCCTCCTATAAAAGGAGAAGAGATGCCATAGAGGAAAACAAGGAGAATTATTGTTTGTTTTTTGACAGAGTTTGCTTGGAAGAGGAGGAATCCTCCAGGAGAAGGGAGGGGATCCCTTGAGGGAGAAGAGGACGCCGCCGCCGCCGCCATACCGCCACCGCTGCACCGCCGACGATCGGGAATTTGTATATACAACACCAGAATCGTGACGCCGACATATTGCCGCCGCCGCTCCTGCTTACGTCTCTCGGAGGAGAGACCGCCGGAGCACGCCGCCGAGACGCTTAGCCTCCGCCGCCGCCGTCGACTTCGGCGCCCCACGACCACTACCGGTGCCCCAACCAGGATACCCGCCACCCCCGTCGGTGTAGGTGCCCCAACCAGGATACCCACCGCCGCCGTCGGTGTAGGTGCCCCAACCCGAGCGCCCGCCACCGGCCAGCAGCAGGCACCCCAACCAGAGCGCTCGCCGCCAGCCAGCAGCCGGCACCCCAACCAGAGCGTCCGCTGCCCCTCACAGGCCGGCGCCCCCGATCAGGGCACCCGCTAACAAGAACGCAGCCGACGCCCGATCGGAGTGCCCGCAGCCCGCCAACAGCTGGCGCCCCAATCAGGGCGCCCGCCATCCAGCCGCAATCGGCGCCCGCCGCTCACCAGCAGCCGACGCCCTATCAGGCCGCCCGCCATGAGGATCGCGGTCGGCGCCCCAACCAGAACGCTTGTCGCCCGCCGGCAGCCGACACCCTGACCATGGCTCCCGCTGCCAAGACCAACCGCCGGGCCTCAGTTAGAACGCCCGCTACTAGGACTGGCAATCGGCGCCCTAACCGAGACGCCCGCTGCCAAAACCAGCAACCGACGCCCCAGCCAGAGCGCTCGCTGCCTGCCCAGCACTTGGCGCCTCAGCCAAGAACGCCACCTGCCAGCCTTCAGCGTCATCCGACCAGGGTGCCCGCCGCTAGCAGCCAGTCGGCCACCCCTCTTAGCGCCAGCCTCTAGGTCCGCCACTGCTGGGTCGACTGCTCCTGCAACTACGACCATCGCCGCCGCCTTGTCAGTCTTCTCAACACCGAACAAAAGGCTTCGATTCACCGCGATCTACCGGACTCCGGTCCTGCAGGTCCGCCTGCATTCCCCTTTGAGTATTATTACATCTTTTAATACTTTCTTTGCGTGCTCCACCGCTGGGGATTAGCATTTGTAGGATCCTTGTTTACCTGGGATTGAAGGGGGCTTAATTCCGTATCCATTTGATCGTGTTCTCGTTGTATGGGTGCGCCCCAATCCGACCGCGGGAATTCGCACTGTTGGCGTGTCTCGTTTATCTATCGGGTCATTGGGAGTCTGACCGTACGTGGAACGCACAGAAAACTTCTGGGGTGTACACCCTACCACGGTCGCTGCGTTGTGCTTCTCATTGTTTTAAATCTCACATCATTCATCATCCCATTGAGTCACATTAATTGTTTGGTTTCTCCGCCCTGTGTTGCAACGCGAGCTGTTGATCCCGGCAGGGTCGTGTTGCATCAGGTTGTGCTTGAATCCACAAGCGGCAAAGCACTCTCTAGCAAAGAGAACACTCAGAGGGGAGAAACAACAGTTTCAACAAAACAATAAACATCAATAATGATCCTTCAAGGGTACATGGGGGCCTTATATAGGCCATAACAAGTGCAGGGTCGTCCAGAAGGTCTGTACCCATGCAATGACAAGTCACAACATTGAGAAAAATAATTCTAACCAGCTAAAACAGAGGATAAGCAGCCTGAAAGGCCTGAGCAGAGATATCTTGTAGATTTCGGGGCAAGTAAAATCTGTCCGGAGATATTTGTGTGGATCAAGAAGATCCTGATGGGACAAAACAAAAGAATATGCAGCTCTAACAAGTTAGATCAGATATCATGGCAAAAGAAGAATCTGTCAAGGGATTCTGTTAGGTATGAATTTGAAGATCCTTTTAGAGAAAATCTTGTCAGATAAAATCCTGTCAGAGGATTTTGAGGGGCTCTAGGTCATTTCTACAAATCCCTTCAGTTCTAGAAGAATCTCCTTCTTGGGCCACAAGTTGCTTATGGGCCTCAAAAAATGGGCTTCTGGGCTACATCAATTATCTCCCTTGAGTTTGCCTCCTCCAATATTGAGGGTGGACAATCATATGTTGACCATGCAAACACATTCATGGCCTTGTAGCTTAATCTGAGCTTAGAGTGCTTAGAATCGTGTGATTAGGGACTAGTAGTTCATAGTTAAAACACAAATGTCAATCCACGACAAGTACTTACACCACAGTGACCTGAACCACCATGTGTCTACTTAGGTGCAAAAGAAATACTTGCTATATCTCTTTAGTGTCTCCACAAAAATAAACACAAAATCAATATCATCCTCATCACATGAGCATGATTTTATTGTGTTATTTTATCTTTAAAGTGATGGGTTCTTTGCCTTGGTTCAACCATGGAAAACATGGTTTACATAATGTGGAAGCGTGTAAATCAATTCTCAATCGATCTGTGAAATCATATATCACATGTACCTTATGGGGAAGTTGTTCCACCCTTGACTTTCCCACTCTGAGATCATTCTGAAGCCTTTCATGTGTCTGGCCTCTAGAATTATCCACCCGATCAAGTTGTGATTGAATCTTCACCTCTTATTCTTCAACTCTCCTTAAAATTTTTGAAGATCTTCTCACCATGAAAACACTCTCATTGGTTGAGTAGAGAAGAGAGCAGAGTGGAGAAAGGGGGCTCTTAATTATGGCTGGCTTGGGTGCTGGAAATGAGTGCCCCTTCCCTATTTATATTTTACTTAAGTTTTTCTCACAAACCCTATAAAGTAAAATATATTCACCATGCCCCTATGATCTTATGTGTGTGTCCCTCTTGGCCGATGCATCATTCTAGTTAATGACTTTAATGGCCCAGTATTAATTATTGGCCAATCTTATTAATTAACTATATCAACATATAGACTAATTAACTAAGGATCAATTTAACCCAATCGTAGGGTACCAAGATACACCTCGTACTCTAGAAGATATAGAGTAAGGTAGGTCCAAACGCGCAAGCAGTTGGTTTTCGTGCGTTTGTGCGGTGCGGTGCAAATTTAGCACACTGCACCGAACACAAAATTCACACACTGCACCGCACACCGCTCACAGGTATGTACAGTGCGGTTATGGCGAGTGTGCAAATATTTCCTTGTCCCCCTCAACTCCCACGCCCCCGCGCCCCTCCCCTAAGGTAGGTCCAAATGTGCGAGCGGTTGGTTTTCGTGCGTTTGTGCGGAGCGGTGCAAATTCCGCACACCGCACTGCACACAAAATTTGCACACCGCACCACACACCGCTCACAAGTATCTGCGGTGCGGTTATGTGCGAGTGTGCAAATATTTCCTTGTCCCCCTCACCTCCCGGGCCCCCGCACCCCTTCCCCCCCCCCCTTCTCCTTCTGAGTTCTGGCTTTTGAGTTCTGACTTCTGAGGTTTGACCGCCCTCTCGTCTGAGTCATCCGCCCACTCGTTGTCGGCCCACTGATTACTCTCGTGCAGAGTGCAGAAATGCCCGACGCAAACACGCCCCCATCCCCCACCCAACAAGTTAGTTGTTTCCTTCGTTTGTCTTGTGGTTTCCTTCTTCTATTCTTCATGCCACCTTCTGGTTTTCTTTCATCCGTTCGTCTTCTTCTTATTTTCACTTCTTGACTTCTTTATTCTTCTGTTCTCTCTTTATCTTCGTCATTCTTTTTCTCTTATCTTCTTCTTCTTTTATTCTTCTCTTCCTCCTTTTTTCTTCTTCAGTTTTTTGTTTTGTTATCTTCTTTAATTTCTTCCCCTGTCCTTCTTTTATTCTTCTTAGTTCTTCTTCCTTTCTTTTCTTCTTGCTCTCTTCATCTTTTAATCATCATGTTTTCATCTTCCTTTTTTTTTATTGTTCTCTTCTTCTTCTTTCATTCGTCTTATTTTCATTTTACTTTGTTTCTAGTATTCTTTTCTTCTTCTTTCAATCTTCTATTTTCCCTTTTCTTGGTCTGTCTTCTTCCTTTCTTGTTCTTATCTTCTTCTTCTTTTCATTTTCAATTTATTTTATTCTCATCTCTCTTTATTTTCATGATTCTTTCTCTTTTATCTTCTTCTTCTTCTTCTTCTTTTATTCTTATTTGCCTCATTTTTTCCTCTTCAGTTTTTTGTTTTGTTATCGTCTTTAATTTCTTCTGATGTCCTTCCTTTATCCTTCTTAGTTCTTCTTCCTTTGTTTTCTTCTTGCTCTCTTCATCTTTTAATCATCATGTTTTCATCTTCCTTTCTTTTTATTGTTCTCTTCTTGTTTCATTTGTCTTGTTTTACAGACAACACATTGAACAACAGAAAGATGATGACTATTCTAGAGGAGCATCTGAAGTTAGAAAACCCTCATTTTAGTGCAAGCGGGCACATGCTTTGCATAGCACACATGCTAAACCTTGTGGTCCAGGCTGGGATGAGCTCACTAGGTATGACAGAGGCACCATCAGAGTCATTGATTATAGACGAGGATGATATGGCTGGTATGAACGATGTAGAGCACGACAACATACTTGCTCTGTTCTATGCATCTAATCTAGGTGATGTCATACATTGGCTCTGCAAGATAGTCGCAGGGATACGTGGCTCAACCCAGCGTGAAGAACGCTATGTAGCATTATGCAAGCAATTTGGGTTGCCTGATCATAAAAAAATTCAATGGACTTCCCAACAAGATGGAATTCTACGTACGCCATGTTAGTTGCTGTGGTTGAGAAAAGGGATGTCATAGATATCATAGCATTGAATGTCTTACGAAAACAAGTATTACGTGACGAGGAATGGGCAATGGTGAAGGAGTTTGTGGGTATATTGCAACCCCTTCAGTTGGCTGTTACAGTTGCATGCCATTCAAAAGCACCCACAACAAATGAGGCAATTGTTATTATCAGAGCAGTGATGAGACACTTAAAAGGTGTAATGGCTGGTATTATATAGGAAAATATTTTACGAGTGAACAGTGTTATGTCCATCGAGCAACGGACATTAGTGTACAAGACTTGTGAGGCGATGAAGAGTAAGATGAGCAGATATACATCAGTCCTCACTTGCAACACAACATTCACCGTTGCTGCCCTCGCTGATCCCTCCATGAAGTTACAGTTAATGAACCACAACTAACGAGATGAAAGAGTCGTGTATGTGCAACGCTTACTGTAGTCCCCCGATATCACCGATGACAGCAACATCATTCCTTGAGGTTCCTCGGCCTGCTTACGACTAGACTGGACGTCTACATTATTCGTCAGTGAAGCACTGGACGAGTTGTTACCGGACAGTGAGCAGACGCACACCATTACCCCAAGACATGAGTTAGACGTGTACAAGAGCTCGCCTCCTCTCGAGGGGGTTGTACCATTGCATTGGTGGAAAATAACACGAGAACATTCATATCCATGGCTGGCAATGGTTGCGAAGGAATTCCTATCAGTCTGCGCGAGTGCTCCGTCGGAAAGATTCTTCTGTGCTGGTCATGCAGTCATCAACTAAAAACGTTCAAGATTGATGACAGAGAGCGTTGAATTACTTATGACACTAAAGTGTTGGTGGCGAGCGGAAGAGGGTGAAGACACCAATATAAAGCAATCAGACGAAGACAACGGTGAAGACCCAATGGTATGCTTTACTACTTGCTACTTTATTATTTGATATTCTATGGTTAATCTCATTTCTAGTGGTTCATTTCATATTTGCTATTTAGCACTGGTCTACCTCTTCTGATGATATGTCACTTCTGCCACAGTGTTGAAAGCGGGGAGAAATTTGAAGGGGAGGAGTATGATTCTTCCTCTGTGTGTTCCCGGAAAAGGTTGCATGTTCTTCCCTCTGTATTACCATAATTGTGCTTGCTATCTCTTTCTTATTTTCATTTTATTTGTTTAACATTTTTACTCCGAATATCACCTACATCTTAGAAAAAAATTTGCACAAAGCAAACCGAACGACCACGTCCACGTTTACTCAATCTCTTCTTACCACATTCATTTCGTGTTGAGGAAACAAATCTTACTCAATCTCTTGTTATGGAATTTTCTTCAAAAAAATTTATATTTAATAGACTGTGTGCAACAATGCGGGCAGCAGTAGCTCCCCAAAATCCATATCTCAATCACAAACAACTTTTCTTTTATGTGTCATTGGTCTTCTTCACTCTTTTATTCTTACAACTATTTGGTTGCAGGAAAATTTAGGCACCTTCCAGTCCTTGAAAATGGAGAGGTCATGGCCTTGTTAGAAATTACATAATGTCTTTATGATGTTATATCACGGATGGAAAAGGCAGCAGAGCGAGCAAGTGCCATTGCTGAAGGCTTTGAATGTCAAGTCCTTTTTCATGTCATTGATGAACAAGGCAATCCTGAGCTGAAAATCCAGTAATAGTCTTTGCCTAACTGTGAATGATTTTGGGTCTGCATGCAATATTTTGAGAGCCATATTCTACAACTTGAGACCCCAATGAAGTCCTTCCGTTTTAAACTCAGATTTGAGTGGTCAGTTTTACCTGCTAATTAAGTATACTTTTCTATGCTAATGATTTGATTCTGACTCATCATAACATTTAATCACATTCTCAACTACTGATTTCATTATGGACCCCTCTATGCTTTCACAGTGCTTAGTAGGAAATATGAAGGATAATGGCCAAAGTGACACAAGTTTTTAATGTATTTTATGGGTCTATCGCATTAAGAAATACAATTAATTAAGAATTTTCAAGAAATTTAATGACTGCTATCGATAATATTATGAATTAAACCATTACTTTTATATTAATGTTTAATTTTTTAAAAAATTACAAATGATTTTTAAAATAAAGTATGAAATTACTACAATTTTAAATATTTTTATCGATAATATGATGAATTTAACGGTATAACTGATTTATTCTTTGGCGTTATAACTGATTTCCAAGATTTTAAGATTTTCCTTTAATGATTTTTAATGTATTTTATGGTGTCTATCACATTAAGAAATACAATTAATTAATAATTTTTAAGAAATTTAACAACTGCTATCGATAATATTATAAATTAAACCATTAACTTTATATTATTCTTTGCCTTAGAAATGATTTTAAATTTCCTATAACTTTGACGGCTACTATCGATTATGTTATGATTTTAACGGTTTGTTTTTATTTTATTTTGCCTTGGAAATTATTCCTAAAATTAAATAAGACCTTTTTAGTATTATATCGATTATATTAT
Source organism: Wolffia australiana (assembly GCF_029677425.1). Taxonomy (NCBI): domain Eukaryota; kingdom Viridiplantae; phylum Streptophyta; class Magnoliopsida; order Alismatales; family Araceae; genus Wolffia; species Wolffia australiana. The sequence continues at coordinate 9,207,857 of NC_135837.1, read as the reverse complement.
CAGTTCATAAATGATTTCTAAAAAACCTAATAATTTACTGAATTTAACGGATAATGTATTATTGTTTCACAAATTACAAATGATCTTAAAAAAATACTATGAATTTACTACATTGAGAGATAAATAAAGAGAAAGATAGTAAGAGTGAACAAGATAGAGATAGAGATAAAGTGCGGGATGAACTAAGATAGAGAGAGAAAGAAATAGAGATAGAGAAATATATGGATAGATGGATAAAGATAAGGAGACAGAAAGAGATATATAAATAGATAGACTAAGAAAGACAAAGACAGAGCTAGAGATAAAAAGATAACGAAACAAGAGGGAGAAATATATAAATAGGGATATAACTTGAGATAGAGAGAGATATAAATATATATAGATAGAAATGGAGAGAGCCCAATAGATATATATAGATTGAGGGATATGTTTATTAAGGTTTATGAAAATAGGGAGAGATAAATATTAATAGAGACAAATACATATATACATCGAGATAGATATAAATAGACAGGCAGATAGAGAGAGATTGGGAGAATAAAGTAGACATCACACCAAAAAATGAGCAGTGAGAGAGAATAAAGAGACCACCCAAACCTGAAGAGAGAGATGCATAAATAGATAGATAGTGAGAGAGATAACTATAGAGATGGAGAGGGCAAAAAGTAGACACTGGACTAAAATATTAGTGAAAGAAAGAAAAAAAAGGAAACCACCAAACCTGAAAGAGACAGAGACAGAGAGAGATAGAGGGGGAGAGAGATAGATATAGATAAATAGAGAGATAGATAGATAGAGAGATGGAAAGATAGATAGATAGAGAGATGGATAGATAGATAGACAGAGAGATAGATAGATAGATGGAAAGATAGATAGAGAGATTGATAAAGAGAGATAGAGAGATAGATAGACAGATAGAGAGATTGATAAAGAGATGGATAGAGATATAGATAGAGAGATAGAGAGATCGATAAAGAGATTGATAGAGAGATAGAGAGATAGATAGATAGATATATAGAGAGATAGATAGATAGAGAGATAGATAGATAGAAAGATAGATAGATAGAGAGATAGATAGATAGAGAGATATAGATAGATTGATAGAGAGATAGATAGATAGAGAGATAGATAGATAGAGAGATATAGATAGATTGATAGAGAGATAGATAGATAGAGAGATAGATAGATAGATTGATAGAGAGATAGATAGATAGAGAGATAGATAGATAGAGAGATATAGATAGATAGATAGATATAGATAGATAGAGAGATAGAGAAATAAAAAGATCAATCTTCAATTATTATCTTCAATCTTCAATCTTCAATCTTCAATCCTCGATCGATCATTTTGCCAGTCCATCCCCAATCCTCTCGATCATCCCATCATCACGCAATCGATGTTGCAATTCCCAAGCAAGATCTCTTAGATTAGATGCATCAGAAGAAATTCGAGGCACAGATCGGCAAGGAGTTTTCGTTCAAAAAACCAAATTTCAAGCAGTCAGCCGGGGAAAGCAAGACGTACGCGGATTCACAACACAGATAAGTAGTACAATAAAATCCTACCGAAAGTATGAAATCAAAATAGAAGATAGAACAAAGGTTTATGTCCTTACCGATGGAAGCAGGGAGATTCAAAAGATCTATTGGAGGCGGCAGCAATGGAGTGATCTGCATAACCTTGTGCACATTTCCAAATGACAGCAGATCCGATTCTTCGTTTAACATATAATTTCTGCATATTTGTGCATTGTGTGGTGCGAAATCCCCCACGAAACCGCACCGCACATAGCACATACCCTTTTGTGCATGCAAAAATTTTCACCGCACCGCACGACCTTCCCTAATACAGAATAGTGTTTGAACTCTCTCATGGAACCTTTATTGTCATCAGTTACCGTAAAATCCGTCATCTATGTGAAACTCTTGAACGACTTAGGGTATGGTTGATCGTCAAATTGAAATCCGTCATTCGATTATTACTAATGTGTAACAAAGATCATTGGAGTACTCCTCTAATTTCCTTACTACATGGGCCATGCATTTTCTTCATCGTCTTCCTTGAGTCATTCTCCTCTTATACCAAGGCCGGATGCTCTCGCCTTGACCACTCAATCACCTCTGTAAGCTTCTTACTACACCCGAGCTATGACTTGTTTGAATCCCATGATTAGAGGCTTGTAAGTCATAATCAAAATGTATTCATCTATTCATGAGATGTCCTTGGTGTCTCAGGTTACTAGATCACTTATAGAACTGTGACATGAATCAACCTGATTGGCATTTAGGTATAATACCATTTAGGAAATCATACGAATCAATTCAGTGAACTTTTTCTCCAAGGAGCACCCACTATCTATATTTAGTGTCACCACACTTATAGCCACAAGATCAACTATACAGAACATATAAGTAGGATCAGTTATTGTTATTCTAGTTGAATATTTTGATGTCCATCTCGACTATCCATCGAATTGGAATATTTAAAATTAAAGACTAGTGATCTCTGTATTATGATCTCATCATAATTCATGATGTCATTGCACACATTCATAGACTTTATTATAAAAATCACATTAGAATAATAATGAAAGTAATATTTTATGCAATGAAATTAAATAAACATGGTGGTGTGATTTGGCTTGACGGCCACCTAATATCCATCATAAACTCTGGTGGTCGACATCCCATTGAGCCTCATTGAGAGGCTTGAGTAAGGGAGTTTGTCATAGGAGAGGGATGATGATGATGATACATCAAGGTGGAAGTCAAGAAAGGTGGGACCTCAAAGCTCCATAAAAAGCAGTCAAGCCCATTTATCTTCACTTCTATTTCTTTTTTGAACTGCCAGCCTTGAACTAGGGACAAGAGGTTGACTGGAGTTGATGCACTTGTGCAGTTCAGTTTGACCTCTCTAGGTTAGCTTTAGCCCAAACTAATTAAATTCTTCTTTTATCAAAGGTAACTATTTAATTGTTCAATAAATTCCTGAAAATAATATAACCTCATGAGGAATCAGATTTTTTATTGGAAAATGTCAAACATTATGAAATCACGCAATCAAAACCAAATTGTAAAACTATATTAATTCTTCACTTATGCACACATCATGAAATTTTGAAGAACAATAAGAAAAATGTATTATGTACTTAATGAGGAAAATGATATTCTTTGATAAAACCAACTAATATGCATACTAGTTCAGGTTGTTAATCATGAAATAAAATGTACAAATCAACAAATTGCAACAATGAAGTAAGTGGCAATCACGGTAATGCAGTAACGCAGCGGCATCAAAAATCTCCAAAAACTGGCAATTATTTGAGAGAGTAAACGTTGTGTGCTAACCTGCGGTTGAATTATAACTTTTTACAATAGAATAATAATTATATAATGAACGTACTCATGTATATCGCAAAAGTTAAATCATCTCCATAGGAACTGGAAGTTAGAGATACTTTTTTTAAGGGTTAAAAGACAAGAATAATCATAACTTTTAAATGAAATCTAAAATCACACATCCTAAACTAAAACATAGTTAAATAAAAACATAAAAAAAATATTGATGTTAAAATATAGTAAGCAGATAGAATTAAATCTATAATTTAAGATAGGATAACAACATACTATAATTATATAAATATTATTTGAATTATATATAATATTTGCATACAAATATTCTTCTTTATGTAGCAAACTTATGCAATATCATGGACTTTTTCTAAAAAGTAAGGAGTACCTCAAGACAACTGCATGAACAAGATATGTCATGCCTTATGTTCTTGGTGTCATTATCGTTTGAATTTCTGATGGGTGCAACTATGGGACTTTTGTTTTTCACCGTGAAATAGTAATGACTAACCAACATTCTTCACCACATATCCAAGGTGACCCATAGGACTGACACACATGCCAATTATGAGATACATTCCCATGTGCATTGGCAGGACATACCTCCCAATGCACTTGGTCAACATTAATTGAGGGCCTTGGCATACCAACCACCAGCTCATGCTCTTATCAGATGGTATTCAGATAAATAATTTATAGGTGAACATAAAAAATAATCACATAACTAAGCAAAAACCATTGAATCATTGAAACTATTAACTTGTTGGACTACTATTACACTGTAAACTTCAAAATTAAAAATAGAAACATGCATGATATTAACAATGTAAACAATCATTTCTAATTCTAATTATATAATATATATATTTGTTAATATTATAATTATATTCAATGTGTGTAATGTAAATTAAAAAATATATATAAAAAAAAATTAAATAAAAAAAGAAAAAATATTAATAAAATAATAAAAATAAAAAAATAATAATATATATTTTATATCATAAACATCAAAAAAATTTATAAATTTATATGAAAATATTATTATATATTTTTTTTTTTTTATTTTTAAAAAAAAACAATCATAAGTATCAAACCACTTTTTGTATAAAGACACAAAAATATTCAATAGCTATACAAATATAACATCATATCAGAAATTAAAATAATAATCATTAAATATTGAGGCTAATAATACAATATAATTTGAAGAAAATTAAATTATTGTTTAATAATTTGTTTAAAATAATATTTATTTATATGATTAAATGAATTATTAACCATTTAGGCATTGGAAAAGGTAAATTATATAATGAATAGTTTGAATAACTCAGACAATTTTTGCTTAAAGCTTAGGATAAAATTAAAATATATCATCCGAATTAGTTCCCATTAAGCTGCAACTTCATCTAATAGTAATTATTGAAATTATTTATTTTAAAACACATATCTAAAATAAACGCCTAAGAGTTAAAAATTATTGAAGATATAGGGATCATTAAAGTGAATTAAAAATATGAGTAATTAGGATAATTTTAAAATAAAATTATTAAAATAGTTGTTTAATTTAAAATAAATAAAATTTAAAAGTATTGATTTGAATAGAATTATGTATAAATAAGCAATACAATACTAAAAACATATATTGAATTATATAGGTATTAAAAATAGATATTATGTTATCAACAAAAAGGATAAAGATGTTATAAAACCTTTTAAATTGTATTTATGATATCATTTATTATTGCACTTAAATAGCAACATGATTTATTTGAGTAGTAATAAAACTAAAGCTCATTGTGTAAAACTGGAGCACAATTATTATTGCACGATAAGAAACATGCAATAATAATCTTATTGAATAGTTCAGACTGGAACAAGTTTTTTGATTTTTTATTATGAATATTTATTTAAGTAGTATTTATTTTTATTACTTTATTTAATTAAATATATAAATATCTATTAGGCAAATACTTTTTCAAATAGCAAGTATTTATAGTGGGGATTTATTTTACGCTGATTCTGATTTTATTTACTTCTGATTAATTACTGGACTTCATAAAATTGTTTGAATAACATTAAGGGCCTAAGGTATTGACTTAAATGTTTTCTCATAAATTCCAAAAGGAAATTGAAGATCCAACATACCAGACAGCAAATGCCTAAAATAAAAGTTTAGTGAATATACTGGGATCATAAAAAATATTGAGTAAAATAGCGTTAGAATTATACTTTTAAAATCAGTTATTCCAATTCATAAAAAAACTAAATCAAATAGCATTTTATTTATATTTCACTGGATAAAGAAGCAATATATTCAATTACTCAAATATAAAATTATTAAATTAAATACCGATTAAGAAATAAAGTATTGAATTAAAAAAAATTTGAACGACATTAAAACAGAAATTTGAAATCCTTTTACACATTACTTTATTTTAATACTGGATTTGAATATGCTTTATATGAAAAAAACAATATTAAGTGATATAGGGATATGAAAAATATAGTAATAGTGAAATATACTTTTAAAGGTCTTCTTTAAATTTAAACATGGCCTCCAAATAGAATTATTAATATGGAAATCAAGCACTGTCGGGGTTTGAATCCCTCGCGGTTCAGAGCTGCCCCAAGGGCCAAGGGAAGCCCAACTTTACTTTAGGAACAATTCACAGGATTGTAGAGGACTTCTTGGAAGACTAAAGCTGGCCGAAACACTAATTGATATCACTTGTGCCCATTTTCAGTAAGTGTATCCATAGGTTTTGTTCTGGACCTGATAGGTTTCACTTGAGCAGGGTTTGTATTGTGATGATGCATTAGTTGGATTCAATTCAAAAGATGCCGCAAAAGGGGTTCTGGTATATCTTGGGGTTTAGAGTATTGAATTCCAACTTTAGTTTCCAGTCGGCCAATTACTTAACTGATTTGGGAAGTGCCTTGCGAAGAGTCGGAGCTTGATTATGGAGGAGTCAAGGTGTGGACTCGGGTAATGTCAACTTTGGCGTTTACAGCATTTTGCAGGAAAGAGCGCACATAGTTCTAGAACACGTACTAAAAGGCAGCATGGGTTGTGACAAAGACGGAATTATATTTGAGATGAAAGCGGACCTTCATGGAAGAGTAGTGACCATAAGATGAAAGTGCATGTATATTTCAGATTGTGATCTGCAAGCATCACAATCAGGTTGATCTCGCTAAACTATTGTAGGAAGTCTTTTGGACTCCAGAGCGGCTAAACAATTATGTTTCCAGTTGGCCAATTTCTTTTGACTAGGATCTCTAAAAAATTATGTCTGACGAACGAGAGGTTTAGGGTCCCCGAATTGGGGTAAAAATATATATTCGGAAGGGAAACTTTAGGTGATTGCAAGCCAACGAATAGAGAAAACACAAACAGAAGAGATGAGGACTAATTCACTCCCTCTTAGTGCACATACCATCACTTAGTCCCATTTATCTAAAACACTCAAAGTCAGCCACGTATTTCAAATTAATGTTAGTTGCCATTGCCCCAATCATTATTTAACTGCGCCAGTTATCCAATCTCACCATCTTATGGCTTTACCGTTTCATCGCCTAACTATTTAGTGGACATTTTGGTATTTTTGCAATATATAAATAGAGGCATACATATAATACTAGAGTATTTATATAGCACTTATATGTCTACAAATTTGATCACTTATATAGCACCTGGCGAGCAATAATATTACATCTTTGCTACTAGGTAATAAATAGGCTATCCAAGCCTGTTGATCTTGCCTCAAAGATCGCAACGTTAAATTCATCGCACATAATTGGCCCAGATGAGCCAGCGTAATGACCAAGTTCAGGTCGGACGGCCAGCTCAACAGAAATAGACAAGCTAACACAAACACCGCCACGCGGCACGCTGAAGAGCTTCGCAGTTCATCTGTTTATCAGGGACATTTCATTGGATCTTTCACTCTGAGAGGCCCAGAGACGGAATCAACGACAACATTCCGTCCAAACGATAGCGCCACCACGAGTGAGAAGAACAACAGAAGCGCCAAAGAGAAAGGGGTCCCATCTTCTTCCCGTCGGTCTATTTAATAAACTCAGTCGTGGAAATGGGCTGTAGCTCCGACGTTAAAGGGCCGCCAAGGGAGATATGAGAGAGCGGGCCGTGGCTCGTAGTTGGCCGCAAGAAACTGCTGCTGCACCCGTGGAAGCGATGGGAGAGTCGACGGTGAGGATGGCGCCAGCGAGGCCACGGCGGATGAGGCTGCGCGCCGCTCTTCCTTCTTGTACCGTATCCCGCATGCGTTACACAGTGACTAACAAGCCACCGCCGTGAGATAACGTTAGACAGATGGAGATGAAGAGATGAGAGTGGAAAGAGAAAGCAAGATAACGGTACGTACAAGGGAGTAGAGAAAAAAGACTCCGATAGATAAAGAAAGAGACGGAGTCGAGGTAGAGTAAGGGAGTCGATAGACTCGGCGATAGAGAAATAGAGGCACGAGTGTGGACAAGGAAACGTAGAGGAGATATCCGCAAAAAATAAGCTGCGGAGAAAAAGAAAAGATGTAATAGACATGTGACTAAAGAAAAAGAGATACAGAGAGAGACTCAGCTTTATTCATAGATACAGAGAAAAAGAGAGAAATACGTAAAGATAGACAGTCAGAGGTAGAGAAAGAGATACGTATGTACATGTAGGTGTATCGAGATGTATGACTTTTAGCAGGATACATATGTAGACATTAATATATACAAGTCAATACGGGTGTATAGAGTTCGTATGATGTAGCCAGAGAAAGAGATTTAGTGACGATGGAAAATAACCTGATATAGAGACGTCAGACAAGCATACAGATAGAGATGTTAGCAGAAAAAAGATGCTGCTTGATGACATAAGGATGGATAGCAACAAGGCGATAATGGCGAAGCATAAATACTAGAAAAGAGAAAGAGAGATACAAGAAGAAGAGACGATGATACGAAGAGAGAGAGAGAGAGAGAGAGAGAGAGAGAGAGAAGTAACCTTGGGACCGCGAGGCCCGTTTCTCCAGAGCGGCGTGGAGGTGGTGTCGCAGTTGGCGCACCTCCGAGGGAGATGTAAGCGATCCGCTGCAACCCTCGCAGAGCTCGCTGAGGATGGCCTCGAAGGAGAAGAAAGCAAGTCCAGATGCATGGAATAGTTGGGCGGGCCGACATGGTTCGATATTTGGCGAGTAGATGGAGTGCCCAGAGAGAGCGTACAGTCTACGGCCAACGGTGGCGGAGAGTTTCCGCTTTCGTCGCCACCGATGGCGAAGAAGATGGACAGCGGTCCGCTTCCCCCCACCCCCTGGAAGCAGCTCCTATTCTCGCTGTTGCACTGCTGCATCTTTCTCTCGCTATGACTTGATCTCTCTATCTCTCTCTTTAATCGTTTGGAAAGAAGAAAACTGTGCCGCATTAGAACCAGCATATGGATTTATAAAGCCCGGTTCTTGGCGCAGACTGACTGACTTTCATTGCTCCCAACTCGTTAGACAGAGAGAGGAGCGAGGAACCAATGGATCGCTGGAAAGGAACCTGGTCAAGCCTCTGGCGCGGGGATCGGTGTGAGGAGAGAGAATAGGGGGGGTCGGGGGAGGGCCGAAGGGGAGAGGGGGGATCGCAGAGCAGAGAGTACGAGTCTCCCCGGGATGGATGAAGGGGGCAGGGCCCCCCTCCTGTTGTCAGAAGGAAGAAGATCGTTACTTGTTTTTTCGCTGTCTCGCTCAGTGGGGATGGAGATGAAGCGCTGGGCTTCAACCACAGATGGCTTTCTTCGGATGACGGCGACGTGTTAGCAGAGGGGCAGACTCAGAGACGCAGGCAAATCAGGGGTTCAGAGAGAGAATTGCGGCCGCCTCAGCCGCTAGTCAAAAGGCCTGTCGCATCTTTCTTCATCCCCCTTCCCTATCCATCTCAGTATTCCGTTCAAATCTACAACTCTTCCATTCTCTTCATCTCTCAATACATTAAAATATTTACAAATGTCTTGCTTATTTCTAGATACTTTTATCTCCTGTTTTATAGATGACTATCTATCTAATTATCTATAGATCAGTATCCCAATAGATCCCACTGTCTACTTCAATAATATTTATCTGTTTTGACCTCGTCATACGTTTCGATGACCGCCTATCTATCTAATTATCTATAAGCTAGCTGCTTCTACTTAACCTTCGATTAGATCGAAGGATGTCCTTCTATTTTAATATTTTCCAGTCTGTCAATCTCTCTCTCAGTATACATATATGAATGTCAAACTATATTTTTATTTATCTTTAAATATATTCCTCGACGAGTAAATATGATCTATATACGTCATTTCATCTATTTAGCTTTCTAAAGCTCTCGTCAGCCACTATCATTATGCATGTATACCTCTGTCAGAGTCGATGGATATGTATGCATCTCTCTCTATATCTAATTTGCCAACCCGGCTGCCGGGATCTCCTATCACGATGAGCGCAGAGAGGAAGAAGACAGTTGCTCCTCGTTCTTTCCCCTTCTCTCGTCTGCTCAGAGCCCGTCTACTCTGAAGCAGCGTAGACACCGGTCAAGAACAGGCCGGAAAGGAGCAGAGGGCGTCCATCGAAGACTGCAGCTTTATGGCCGCAGAGATTAAAATAGCCCAAAAGAGATAAATTCTGGAAGATGAGAGAAATATAAAACTGAATAACTTCAGGGAAAGAGTTTGGTGAAATGCAGAGGAACATAGAGCGAGAAAGTTCGCGGTTAAGACTTAAGAGAGACGCTGACTGACTGATAAACTATGGTTTAGTACGATATACGGAAGCTGGAGAAACCATTAGGAGAAATGGATGTAGCACAAATGAGACACCGGAGAATCGCCAGTGCGCCATAGAGACAAGTTCGAGAGAGAGAGGGAGAGGAACACAGAGCAAGAGAGAGAAATATAACTTAAAAGGGTAGAGTCCGTACAAGAGAGAGAGAGAGAGAGAGAGAGAGAGAGAGAGAGATAGAGAAGGTAAGAGATGCTGCG
>NC_135837.1:9015000-9192500 GCF_029677425.1 Wolffia australiana | reverse complement strand
GAGTTCAACACTACTCAGTATATTCTAGAGCACGAGGTGTAGCTTAGCACCCCACGGGCTGGAAACTTAGCCTATCGATTGGGTTAAATTGATCCTTATTTAATTAATCTATATGTTGATGTAGTTAATTAATAAGGTTGGTCAAAATTTTTTATTGGGCCAATAAAGTTATTAACTAGAACGATACATGGGCCTAGAAGGTCACACACATAAGGTCATAAGGGCATTGGTGGATATATTTTACTTTTAGGATTTTTGAGAAAAACCTTGAGTGAAATGTAAATAGGGGAAGGGCTCTCATCTCAAGCACCCATACAAGCCAGATTTGAGAGCCCCGCCCTTTCTCCACTCATCCAAGGAGAATGTCTTCATGGTGAGAATATCTTCCAAATTTTCAAGAAGAGTTGATGAAGACGTGGAGATCCATGTGTTTAGTGATCGTGCGGATACTTCTAGAGGCTGGACGCGTGAATGGCTTCAGAACAATCTCGGAGTGACAAAGTCAAAGGTGGAATGAGTTCCCCAAAAGATACATTCGATGTTTGATTTTAAAGATTGATTATGAATCGGTTGACATGCTTCCCCATCCATGGAATCCTGTTTTCCATGGATGAACCAAGGCGCCGAACCCAACAATTGGAGTGGTTGATATGTGGCACGTCAGATGTGACATAATGAGTGGTACCACTCTTTACGTACTAATGAGGATTAACTAGAGAGGATACAACCATGGGATCTTAGATTACCCCTGGTGAGGTGAAGTAGGCTTGAGGTGGTGTTGGATGACACACAAATGTAGTAGACATCTGGAGCAGAGGTGAGGATCCCTTTATGCCTTGTCTTCGTCCAAATCATACCAGACATCAGCTTTTTGACCAAATTTTGAGCAGATTTTGCATCTTGGTCGTGTTATTCCATTTTTTTTCCTAAACTTGAGTTTGAGTAGACATGACATTCATAACATGTGGATTTGTTTCTATTTCCATAACATTATTTTTGGAATGGTCTGATCCAACTTACATTTGTTTTGCCACTAGTGGAGGTTCTTCTGTCATCTCCTTTTCCAAACGAATCATGTTTTCCTCATTGTTATGCATAGAAACAATTGTATCAAAGAAAATAATGTTTATTTATTCAAAAAATAAATGATTGATTTGGTCCTCATATATGTTTATAGTACTTGATGCTTCAACCCTTGAAGAAGCACAAAATTCAAAATGCTCTCACTTACTCAGCAACCAATAGGACGTAAATATGTAGTAATAATATGGATATCTCGAAGAAATTCATCCATATTCCCCATACATTGCAGAAAATTATGGAGCTTTTGTGAGCTCCATTACCCTCTACTCTAAGTTGGAGGAGAGTTGTTAATTGTGTGTGATCCATGCTTTTATGAGTTGTGAGCAGTTTTAGATGATAGGAATGATCTGACTTTTTTTCTTCATTGATGTCTTCATTATGTGACATCTTTGTCTGACCTTAAGTCTTCATAACCAGAATCTTTGGCCCTGGATAATATTATAAAACTATATAATATGAACATAATCAGATTAAGCCAAAGGAGGACTGAAGAAGATGATCAAGATGAGGAAGCCTAGATTGGAGAAGAGACTAGAGTAAATTTCAAAAAGAACATTCACCATCAAAATTTCTGATGCTTGATCATTGGTTTGTAGAAGTCAGTTTAGACCCATGAATACATTCATTGATTCTATGTGAATCTTGAATTCTCTAGTTACATCTTTCAAAGTTGAAACATTCTGAATGATATATGATGTAGCCAAGAAGTCCACTTATTGAGTCCCACTAGCAACTAGTGAGCCAAGTAGAAGATCCTTTTAGAAGTTGATAAGATATGCAGAAAATTACCTAGAGAACCAAAAAATTCTCTCACACATTCTTCTCTGACAAAATCTTTTGACTTATTCTTCCCTAAAAAATTCTTATTGTGCCACAATCTGCAGAATATGTCTGAAACAAATTGTTAGAGGTGCAGATCTCCTGGAATGTCTTTTCAAGATATTTGTCAAGATATCTTTTGACAGATTCTACAAGCCCCAGAATCTGCTAAGTATCTCCGCTTAGGTTTGTCAAACTGCTGATCTTCTGTTTTAGCTTGTTAGAGTTGTTTTCTTAATGTTCTGAGTTATCTTTTCATGAGTACAGGCATAATGGAAGTTCCTACACTTGTTGTGGCCTATATAAGGCCCCGACCTTATTTTAAAGATTATTATTGAAGTCTATTATTTTTTATAAACTATTTTTCCTCCCATCTGAGTGCCCTCTTTGTTAGAGAGTGCTTCAGAGCTTGTGGAATCAAGCACAACCACCCTTGTGGACTCAAGGGCCAGATAATCTAGATAGTAGATTTAGCACTTGGTTGTTTCATGTAGAGAAAGCGTTGTGGATTCAAGTCATGTTCCTACACTCTTCTTGTACTAAGCTTGCATCAATGTACTTGAGCGAATGATGCTTCATGATTTTAAAGAGACGTTTGGTAACAATGAGATAAAATGGCATGACATATCTGGAATATCAGTCTCTGACGCCACCTCATTTATTCTAACACCTAAAAAATCTTTCTCATGTAGTCTTTCTCATTTTTATGATTTCTTCCAATTGTATTTCACTCTATCTTTCTCATTCCCCCTCTCTCTCTCTCGTTTTAGGAATCTCATCAAATCTATGTCTATCTGTGTTTCTCTTTATCTCTCACATTTGTAATATTTTCCCATCTCTCTCTCTCTCTCTATCTTTATCTTTTGCACTCTATCTTTATTGCAATATATTCCAATATGTATCCATCTTTGTATCTCTCCTGCTCTCTGTCGCTCTCCTATTTTTTTGATTTCTTCTAATGTCACTATGACAATCAATAATTAAATCACCTATGCATTAGATCAAATACATGATTTCTTGTACATGGGTTCCTAGCCGTAGGTTGCTAAGGTAAAACCTCGTGTCTAAGAAGATACCAAGGAGAATAATTACTCTCGGATGTAACTTTTCTGTCATCAATTTCTATGTATGTATAGTCTTTCATGTAACCTGATTGAAAGTTTAGTAAAATATCATCCAAGAATTCATATCGATTAATAAAATGAACGTTTTCTAGTATACATCGCTCACTATATGTCCTCAATGCCTCCAAACCAATGGCTATATGATCGACCATAATCACCATACACGTGGGACTAGATGGTTCTATTATATCCCAAAGTCTGAATTTACTTCTTGTTTATCCTTCAAATACAAATATTCAGAACATGAGCATTTTTATAGTTGGACAATTTTACCTTCATTATGAAATGAATCACATAAATTAGCCAATTATCCTGCCAATAAGAGGGCTTTGATTGTAAATATAGTTGACATATTTATTTTCATAAGCAAGTTGTCAAAGTATATCCTATTAATTCCTTCAACATTTATTTTGAATAAATGTTCAAAAACTAATGTTGAAATAGTAAAATAACATTTTATTTATATAGATAAATGTTATTTTACCATTTCAACATCAGTTCTTTAAATCGTCCCAAAATATTTAATTAAAATATTTGTTCAAAATATTTACAAGTCGTAAATAAAAGATATAAACTGAATTTATATTTAGCGACTCAAAGATAATTTGCTTTTTAATATTTGATGTAAAATCTATCTTGTTCATTATTAAGTACCTTTCAATCATAAAAAACTTTAATGATCCTAAAAGGTGTAGTAAATTATGACTTTTAAAATTAAAACACTTAAATTATATTATTTAATTCATACACATTTATTTAAAATAGTCTTATTTTCATAATTGTATTACTTTAATGAAGTGATATATATTCGTGAATTCAGACATTTAATGTCATCATTTTTACCTTTGAATCATATAATATAGTTTCATTTTTTTAGTGCATCAAATTTTAAGTATTCATTTTTCTGTCATATTGCATCATTTACTTTACAAAATATTACATTAAATTTATATGTAATTAGAATAAATTAACATTGACCTTTAACTTAAGTTATTGAAAATATAAAATCTTAAAGTGCCTTATTATCTATATCCATTATTTAATTGCATTTCTTGAACTCATTAACTCAAGTTATAACTATCCACATATTCATAATTGGACCAATCTATATCTGATACATTTTTATACAAAATATTGTTGGGTTTCATGGCTTGATTGATGACCCAAATAAATTTTGATGTCGAAAATTTGGATCAGATCCATGATTTAAAATAAAATAAGTGATTTTTAAAGCACCTACTATGGATATAAATCAGCCAGCGCTTGGTTCCTTGGATGAATCATCATGATCTGGAAAAGTGTATGGCCCATGTACTAGTAAATTTAATTACTCCATTAGCAGTTAACTTAATTCAACATATAAATTAATTAACACTAGAATTGATTTTACCCAACTGATAGAGAAAATCCCCACTGTATGATGTACCATGCTACAACATGCATTCTTAAAGGTATGAGGGGTTTAACTAACAATTTCATGGAATATAATTCCTAAATAGCAATTTTTTAATAAAATTTTAATTTTCATTTAATTCCAAACCGGTGAGAATGATTAAGGGCATGGAAAACAAACAAACTCAAATAGGTCATTCTAGTTAGGACTATGCATTAGGAGATCATCAGGAGACTCCTTTTTACATATTTTCATTGCATTGTCAAGGAACTTTATTTGATAATCTTCCTTCTGTTTGTGTCCTCTTATACATTGGGAGGATAATCACATCTTGAGCACACAAAAGTTTTCATTTAATTATTTTTGCACTGAAGCTAAGAGTATTCATAATCTTGTGAAAAAGAGTTATAGGTCAAAATTAAAATACAACCTCACATCCATAAGTTGTCCTTGGTATCATGGCTATATAGCACTTACCTTGTGATAACAATAACTATTAAATTAATATGATATTTTATATGTTTTTTGCATGAAAATTATTATTTGTACTTGTTATCAAGCTTAAAATGATTAAATTTATTTTAGGGTAATATTATGATTTTATAAAATTCTAAATATCTTTATTAAATTTTCTGATGTCACCTTCATAAATAAAATATAATTTTGATCATACTATATTATTTTAGAGTTTTATGGCACTATATATATCCAATGGTATATGATAAGCCTAAAAATGCACGTAAATATGTCGTTGATTTGGCATTTAGACTTAAACAATAAAATTTATAATGTCCCTTAATCACTAAATATAGAATATAGAGCAAGCAAGGGGTCGAACCACAGGGAGGCAACAAATAAGAATTTTTATCCAATTTCAAATGAAATTCAAAGATGAATGAATTTTGTAATTAATAAATTTTAATTATGCTTATTAATGTTTTTAATAAATCAAAATCAAGTAAGACTTAATTTTGATTTTAGGTATTTCGGTCAGAAAGCTCAAGATAGGAATATTTCAATTTTAAGATCAGATTAATTCGGATTATTAATTTCCCAATTATTATAAAATTTTAAGACAATTTTTATGAATTAAAATTGGGAATTAAATAATCAAGAAAGAGATTTTTAAATTGGACTTCAAGATGGATGATTTTTTTAATCAAACTTTATTTTTAGGTTTTTTATATATTAAATTAAATTCCTAAACAATAAAAATCGAAATCTAGGGAGAGAAACTAGACAAATTAACCTAGAGAGAGAAAGTGAAGAATTTTGGGAAAAGATGAAATCCGACCCTAAATCAAAAATCTAATGAAGTAAAAATGTTCTAAATTGATGTAGAATTAAGGATAAAAAATGAGATCTTGAATCAGAATCAAAATGCAGTGCTAATTTCATTCAAAACCAACTTCTAGGGCATGTACATTTCGCCCATGCCTTGGCGTGTTAGAATCGTTCAAGAAGAAGATTGAAATACAAATCATAAAGTTACAGCTTTGAGTGCAGAATCAAGAACTGTCAACTTCCAAAGCATCCCTTGTGTCCTTCCTGGCCAAATCCTTGGAGAGAGCTTCAAAAAGTGCTTTTCGCCCATTTCCAGACCTCTATTTAAAGATCCAATCGTCTGGATTGTAGAGGGAGAAAAGACAAACCTACCCTCAAAATTTCAGCCCAATCGGACGTCTAGATCTCAAGATATCAAGGCTTTAGTGAGGATTAATCTAGGCCGTTGGATCATCTTGTTATATTTTGAAAAAAATCAATTTTCTGATTGGCTGACACATTCTTTCTCGTTTTCCGCCTTATCGGATCACGTGTTGACACATCGTTGTCCGCATCGGCCGCCCGCAATTATTGGAGAATGATTAGCCTCTTTGAATGGCTGTAAAGAAGCCACGTTGCCCTGTGTATATAAAAAAAAAAGAAAAAAAAACAAAGCCAGCCGCAATATTTGACCACATGCCTTGTTAGCGCCTGCAAAAAATAATAAAAAATATATTTTCACGTGCATGTTGGTTGCCGCGTGCATTAACGCACGCGGCAACTCGACGCCGCATGCACACTGCTTAAATGCACATGCATGTCGGTTGCCGCATGCATTAATGCACGTGGCAACTCGACGCCGCATGCACGCTGCGCACGTGCATGTCGGTGGCCGTATTTTTTTTAAAAAAAATCAAACTCTCTCTCTTATTATTTAATAATAATTATCCACTCATTCCCCGAATTTCGGGCGAATGACGTGGATGCCCTTTAATATATATATAAATACATTATAAAATGCCAAATAAATTAAATATGTATTATTTAAATATATAAAAATCATTTCTTGGTTATATAATGGTAAAAAAATTATATGAAAATATGGAAAAATTCCAGAAATATTTGAAAAACCTTTACCAACCTTTAGCCAAGTATTTAAAGCCCTGCAAAAAATATTTCTTCACTGAAATGAGGTTAAATTCCATGTAAAAATGATAAAAAATCAGAAATAATAGTATAATGAAAGTGTAAATGATTTATCTTTATTTTAATATGATAACATGCAAATATAGTCGTTAAAACACATAAATATAATGTAAAATTCATTAATTAATCATGTTAATTTGCAAGTTATCAGTATACTATTTTTATAAGCCAATCTATTTATTGATTTTCCAAGCATTATTTTGATTCTGCCATGCATCACCATTTGATTCATCAGATGGTCACTAATTGCTGTGTTTTGCAAATGACTAGTTGCATTTATCATCACAAAAAGGTTCCATTATGTCATAAAAATCATGATGCCATAAGGCCCACTCATGAGTTGACACTACTTTATTTTTAATGAACACGTATATATGGCCCTTAAATAAAAGGATAGCTTTTTTTGCAATAAATATGATGGAATAGGTGGTCGCATGTAGCGAGATTAAAAAATTCCATGTAAATTATAAACTGGGATACATGTCAGCACAAAAGAAAGCTATGAAAATTTCCATGAATGAGGCTCATGGACAAATGGAAGTTTTTTATCTGCAGAAAGAGAATTAACACATATTAAAGCATACTTTTGGATAATATGATTGATTTGGATAATTTGAGACTGAATAACTGAGGAGGGAGAAAAATCCTATGACCTAGAGAGTGGTCTAACTTCAGAGAGTAATGTAAGACAATACATATGAAGTTGTGGGCTGAAATTTTAAGGATAATTTTCTCTCTCACTCCTCAATCCAACCATACCCTCTGATATATACATTGACCCTACATTTATGTAAAAATTCTCTTGGAATTGCACTCACATTTGTAGGCTAAGTGAAATAAAGTGATTTTTAGATCCATCAAGTTTTCCTGGTGTCCATTGTTGATCGAAGTTGCTTCTCAAAATAGGAGAACGGGCTGTTGCACTATAACAAAATACTTTAATCGTTGTAGAACATAACAATATAAGAAGTATTTCCTTGAACTCACATAGTCAGTTGCTTCTCAATATCCCTGCATCTACATCCATCAACATTCGTTCATCATATCTGATTAATATGACATATATTTATCATCCTCCATGTAGCATTCCAATTTTTATGAACATTTTTAAAATTAATCATTATATCACATCTATCCTTGTCATCCTTCTGATCTTCTCCTATATATTATTTTATCAAATCCATATTCCAATTCCCAGTTACAGTTTTGAAATGCATTGAATCCCTAACATAGATTACATGTGGAGAGAACCCTTGATCATCACTACATATATTCTTTTATGAGTGAAGGCATAATAATTTTTATTAATTAACTAGTATAACGACGATAAGTTAAACACTCAAAAATTACTATAGAATCATATTTTTACTATTGGAAACACATGGCATAAGTAATGTCTATTTAAATTACAATTAGTAATATTTTGTTCCTTATTTTAATATATTATTTAATTATTTTTTATAATTATTCTGAATGTGTATTTTCTATTTAACTGGTAATAATTTTAATATTTCTTTTATGTAAGAGACCCGTTTATATTTATTAATATACATGTTTACTAGTATCAAAAGAGTAAATGCTATCATTATTTTCACACTATCCAGGTATAACAACGAGTTGGACAGAGCATTCACTTTTAGATAAAAAATGAAGGATCTATAATTGTTTCTCAAATACATTCAGCTCATAATTAAATGTACATTTATCTGAATGCACTTTAATTTTTTAAATAGGTGTTTCTATAATGATATTATGCATAACTGTACAATAGACAAAAGCAACATAGCTTTTGACACTGATTTCCACTTTCAAATTTATGTCTAGTTATTTTTGTCAGCTTCTACAAATTTCTTTCTAATGAGCATTGAAGTAAAATTGTGTTGATCATTTTCGTAAATTAATTAAGTCTGAATTCTTTCCAAATTCCAATTAAGTAATTATATTTGGCTGTTCATTTTAGTTGCTTCATTCCGATGGAGTTCAGCCTTATATATTTTATGAAGAACGCATCATACAATTTTGTTTACAATCAATAAGATACAATTTTTATTACTTTAAATAATATTTTACATTTAGAACGATAAAACACTTTAATTACATCACAGGCTCCAAATTCTTTGTACGTAATAGTAGTTTTTTATTTGAAGAAATTTATGCACAACAGTGAGATAAGGCTTTGTTCATTATTTTCTTGCCCTAATTTCATAAATTTGTACATTACTTTTTTTGAATCAGTATAATTCAATACTGTCTTTTTAGTACCCCAGGAGTAACAACTCATTGCGATTATATTTTTTAATTTCATTCGCGTCAAAGTTGGTCGGTTCATCCGTCCTGATCTGACCTCTAGAGAGAGATGGAGAGTAATATAGAGTGCTTGGTGAAAGAGAGATGAGGCAGCTGAACAGTGATAACGAGGTACACTCTCATGACAGTGTCCCACGGTGAACATGATAAAAAAAAGAATCAAGAAGGATGGTCGAACTAAGCACTCAACCAACCAGAAGTCTTTCTGATATTAAATCAATGCAATACGTAGAGATAATCTTGTAATGTGGAGGGAGTTATGGAAGAACTAAGAAAAGAAAAAAAAAAAAAAAGAGCCCCGGAGACGATCACACAACATACCATTCAATAGAGAGATAAATCTCGGCTCCTCTCTCTGCTCCGCCCTCTAGCAAGATGAATCGGATGAGGAGAGAGGAAGGAGTATCTGTCAGTCGGTCCCAGACTTGGCCTTCTTTCCGGAGTACTTCTGCAGAATTTTGGTGACCGGGTCAACAAAAATTTTGTTTTCACAAACAGATGGACTTGTCCCTTTAGTCTTGTACTATTCAAGCTTCATACAAATTTTTCAGCTCCTTTTTTTATGCTCAAAAGGACATCCGGAATTCTTTCATGCTGACGATGACGATTTTGTCTTATCATCAACCTTTTCTTAACCTCACTCAGACGATGAGAGACACTGACGAAGTAGTCATAGTCTGTGACAGGATGACGAATACGAAGTCGTCACTGTCACTCAGACGGCAGAAGATAATGATGATGATTTTTATCATCCTTCGCAAACACCGTCCGAGTATGAATCAAACTTGGAGAGAGGAGTGATAAATATAAGATGGAAAAGGAACACAAATCAAATGGGCCAGCGCATTTGATGGGGTCAGTGTAATCTGCTTAAATGATTGATCCTAAAAGGCCGACCAGTTAGAGAGGGAGAGAGAAAGATGGAAGAAATTAAGCGCAGATGAATGTACCTGCTTTCCCAGGTTGAGAGGGATGTACTTGTATTTGATCATGTGAAGGATCTGGCGTTTCATCGTGAGAAAGAAGAGGACCATCCAGTAGCACAGCAGAATGGGCCAGAACACGGGCACATCAAAAGCCGAGAAGAATGTCATTACAAATGCTACTACAAACGCCTTTGTCATAGCGTACCTACATTAAACAGAGAAATTCACCACCGTAGATAATAATAATCTTATATTTTCAAAATTACAGTGCATGCAAAGATATGCGAGGTATTTGAGAGGACCCCAGAAATCGTCGTAAACCAAATCGGCATAAGAAAACCCTAGGACCCTATCTTTGGATAAAAAACCAAATCGTCCTACCTATTCTTTTTTTGATAACCCTCTCTTTGGATTTTTGTAACCGAAAGTCACCTGTCGGACCCCTTTTTTCGACCTAGTCCATGTTCAATGTCAAGCAGTCTTCTTTAAGTGCACAATTTATGTTCGAGTGCCAAGTGACATTCATTTCACTACACAGAGACTATACCTATTCGTTGCAACGGGACTTGGGCCCATTTCTCTTCTCTGTGAGGGAGGAAGGGAATTCGAGGTCTTATTGGAGGTCAGTAAGAAGCAGGTCAAGTTCCATTTATGAAGCGACTGTTCCAAAATTAGGGCATGCCCTTCGGATTTACTGCCCTTCGATGATTAACTAAGCGCAGTGCATCAACGTATAGAGTTAGCCAATCCTTAGACAGTCGACATGTCACCTAAAGACGCCAAGGTCAACCAACTAACTCAAGATCAGTGCAGAACTACTGAAGTCTTGGGGAACTTGATGGAACAGATCGTCATGTTATTCTATTTTTGATGGAACAATCCCTTAGGATTTATCCTACCTATAGTTTTGCTTCATTTTTTCTTTCATACTTTTCTCTACAACCTATATGTACAAATACTCAACTTTTCGACCTAGCTAATTGAGATGGTTACTTTTTTCTTCCCTCCTTTTTCTCTCTTGTTCAAGTCTTTGACTAATGACACATCCTTTTCCGCCCTCTTTCTACAAATACAATCATGTAGTATTATTTATCTTCGGGACTAGAATCAGTAACTATAATAAATGAAACATCACATAAATGAACAATGAACTTTTGTGAAAGATGGACCCTTTTACCAGCCTCTGATGGTAATGATGCACAAAGTACTATGACATGTTCTTTACAAGAATGTATCGCCGGACTTCCAAAAAGAGAAATGCCTACAAGACACAAGTGCAAGTGCTTGCACGAGTGAATCAGTTTAGAAGATAAGGCAACCCGCGCAGGAGATGTATCATGCATTTCTTGGAAGTCTACCAGAATGGGGAAGGAGCAGTGACGCACTGGAGGCCGTAGCAGAGGAGGGACCATCTGCGGCTGGAGGGAAACTTGTCCATCAAGGGCAGTTCCTCATCTATCTTTCTCTTCATTGCCTTACATTCACAAAACGAATTTCATCCGGACATTTGTGACTGATTTGGATATTGAGTACGGATCAGTATTTTTGGTTAATTCTTGGGACACAAGCTGGGTGTATCATACTCTAGGCCTTTGGAGGCTATGAAATAAGGTTGTTCAAGTAAATGGAAAATATAAAATTAAAAGTAAATAGTACTATGACAAATAAGTGGATAAGTCATTTACTTTACTCTTGATTAAACTCACAAGATTGGGCAAAGATGATATAAGGTCTATCAAAATTTTCAATCTGCCACAGTTTCATGCTACCCAGTAAAAGTATGAGACCAAGAACTTGCTTCCAGTAGAATATTTGACCATGCACCTGATAAAAAACGTTTCTTCCCCAAGCATTACAGTAGAAAATTCCATGGTGAGCGGAAAAGAGCAGGGGGAACTTCTGATATGTTATTTTCTAAAACGTATCGCAATCGTGCTGCTAAGGGGGCTCTATAGGTGGACCACATGCAGGATCTCACACTTTATCTACAGAGGAATTCTTACAAAGGCTGTAATGAAATGTACATGCCAGGGCAAAAATGTCAGAATAGGGTGCACATCTATATGCTTCAGGAAGAGGAAGAAGAAGAACAATTGCCAATCTCAGAAGAGGATCTCATGCAATTAGATGAGGTCTCGCCGTATGACGGAGCATTCATGACATTGAATATTGCTCCCAAATCGCCACTCTTACAATCACATGGCTCTTGAAAATTATGGGGGGTTCATTTATCCGCACAAGGTAAAGATATTAATGGACGACGGAGTGACAGACAACTTTATTTGCCAGAGATTGTTCCCACTAATAAGTGTTCCTTTCCGTCCCTACCACTGCATTAATATCATGCTAGGGCTTTGTTCCCATTACTTTACCAGGGTTTTCATTTGAACAGAATCTACTTCCGTTTACACTTGGTAATGTGGATGTTATCCTTGGCGTTCCATGGCTCAGGACACTGGGATAGTTTCACTGAAATTACAACCACCTAATGTTGAAGGTAATGTGGCAATATCAAATTATCACGATAAAGGGTGATCCGGAATTGAACAGAGGACGTTATTCCTCATTTGAGAATGAACAAGTCCATCACAACTGGTCAACTCCATTGAGAACAAAGATTGACTTAACAGGCAGCATTTGAAGACTACAGTAGAGGTACACTCTCTCACTCTGGATTCTAGACTTCATTGGCTCCAAAAAAGATTTCCTTCATTCTGTAAACCCGAGTTCTTTCCACCATCACAGGATTGCAATCACCAAATCCGTTTGTTGGGGATCTCAACCAGTTAACATATGACCATACCAGTATTCACATTTACAGAAGAATGTTCTTGGAAACCTGACTCGAGAGCAGCAAGACTCCAATAGTATTAGGCCATCCAGTAACAGTTTTTCTAGCCCCCCTCTATCAGTCAAAAAGAAAGATGGATGGTTCAGGCTTTATATTGACTCTAAAGCTCTAAATTGCCGAACAGTACCCAACTGATGTCCAATCCCCATAGTAGACAAATTGCTGGAAGAGTTACATGGCATGACTGTGCTTTCTAGGTTAACTCTATGGTCCGTTTATCATCAAATAAGGATGCACCATAAAGATATCCACAAGTCAGCTTTTAAAATACATCAAGGGCACTTTGAATTCATGGAAATGCCATTTGGATAGTCATACTTCGAGGAAATATAAAAGAAGAAATAAGAAGAGGGCAGGTCAGCGGCCGTTGACTGCATGTGCTGACTAACGGGGACAAAACTCCTATAAATAACATCGAGAGTGGAAGGACATCTAATTTGGTTTTGGAATCTTGAAGACAGATGGTTACGTCTGTCAGAGGGGTTGGAGCTGCAGGAGTCAGCCTGCTGAACCAGAGGAGGGAAACTCTGTCAAGGAGGAAGGAGCATCTCCACATCAGTTGTCATTCTAATCGCATTTATTCTTTCTATTGATCGAATTTATCAACCAACATTGGTGATCTACGGCGTTTCTTGAATTTGGAATTGGGTAATCTTTCATTTATACAATCAAAGTGCATCAGATTGTCCAATGCACCGGCCAAACATTTCAACCCCTGATGAATTCGGTTTTTAAACCGCACCTCAGAAATTTTGTGCTTTATTTTTTATTGATATTATGATTAATAGTCAAGATGTTCAGCAACATGAACAACATTTCGCTCGTCTTCAAAATGCTTTCAAGAAATCATTTTCATATCAATTCACAAAAAATGTCAAATCTGATGACAACAGAGATAGTATTTGGCTCATGGTATATCTGCCGCCGGAGTATCCACAGATCCCGCAAAGGTGAAGCTATCAAAAGCTGGAAAACACCTACTACAGCAAAGCAACAAAGAGGATTTCTGGGCTTAGCTGGGTATAATTGCAGATTTGAAAGGAGCTATGCGGTGATTGCACAACCATTGACAGCTCTACTAAATAAAAACTCCTTCCAATGGTCTTGTTGTGCAGAGACAGCTTTTAAATCACAAAAACAAGCACTACCGAACACTCCTATGCTGAGACTACCAAATTTTGATTTACTGTTTGTGGTGGAAACAGACAGGTTGAAAGGGAATGAATTGTAGTTGTATGGGCAGTTGTCACGCAGTCAAATCCTGAGCTATGTCAATCGCTCAAATTTGGCGAATGCCGGCCACAGCGCTTGGAGCATAACACTGAGCAGCCTTGATCTCTTGCAGCGGAAGTCTTTTGCAATAGCTTAAGATCCCATAGAAGGGGTTAGAGGAGAGTGTGGGGGTGCAGCCCCGTCGAGGAATAGGGCCATTGCATTGATATAATAAAAAGTTACATCGTAGTCATGATCATTACATGGGGAAGACCAGGGATGATACAAAGTAACAAGACGAGGTGCATCACGCCAGGGCAGTGTCACCTCCCCGCCTCGAGGCCCGCCGCTCCCGGCGCGCACGCTTGCCAGCTCTGTCTCTACACATGTGCCCCCGGGTTGGGCGCTGGGCGCCACCGGCGTGGCGATCACAAACGCCACCCCTGCCTTGACGATCACACATGCCACCAGCACCCGCGCTGACACCAATCGTGTGCAGACTGCATGACGCCGCCACATTCGGTGCCTCAAGCCGGGCTCTGCGCGCCTGGCACTACTCGCGAGGCGATGCGGCCCCCATGACGCCTCAGCACTCACTGTGTGCCACTGCCTTAGTCTCCTGGCCGGATGTCTCCCGCCCTGCGCCCCACACACGCGATGCGCGCGAGGCCCACGCGGCTTCTGCCAACTTCCCGCACAACTCGGCGCGCTGCCCCGCGGCATTGCTTCCCTGCACATCCCGCGCCCGCATGCGGCGCTTGGGATGCCCACGAGAAGCGTTGGCGCTCACACCTGTCGGCCCGCGCGCCCAGCACACTTGGAGTTCACCTGATCTGTCCTGCCCAAGCGCGAACGGGCACCCGCACCATCCGCAGTGCATCAACACTACGGGGACGATGGCCTGAAAAATCAGGTTGGGCATCACCATCCTTAGTGCGTCATAGCACTAAATAGGACTCTCAATCATTACAGATCGCGAGTCTCCCACGAGCACGCCCTCCCAATAAGCACGCAGGCCTTTGGGCAGAGTATGATGCCTAGTTAGGGGCTTAACAGCATTTCAAAGGTGGAAACAATATCTCATGTTTCAAAAAAAATGTTTGCACTGATCAGTGTAGCTTGAAATTCCTTACAGATCAAAAAGAAATTCCCTTACATTATCACATGTGGTTGGCGAAACTAGTGGGATTTAATTTTGAAATTCAATACAAGAGTGGTAAGAAGAACATTCAACACAACGAGTAAATCCTCGTACCACCCTGAAACTGACGGCCAATCAGAAGTCACTGACAGGGGACTTGAGTGTTATCTAAGAGGCTTCACCTTGGAGAATCCCAAAAAATGGTATTGGTAGCTTCACTCGGCAGGATATAATTATAACGCCTCCTATCACTCAGGGATAAAAATGCCCCCTTTCAAGGCATTATGTGGACGAGACCTCCCATCATTGTTTCATTATGGATCCCCTGCCACACCATTTGACTCAATAGACAAACTCTTGACTGAAAGGGACAACATCTTACACACTTTTAACCTGCACCTCGGCAAGGTATTGATAGAGTTTCCATCAGGACTTATCAGAGAACCAAGAGGCAACAAGGGACTTTGAACTCCACACGTGCCGCGGGAGCAGCACGTGTGGCGCCTAACTGAAGATCTGATCCTGAGTCATATAAATAAAGGAGGAAGGAGGTCAATAGAGGATCGCAAATCATTTTTCAGAGGTTGTTACGCTTTTCGGTGGGAGCAGAGATCCTCCAGCTCGGGGAGAGAAGCCAACGTCCGATCCGGCCAGGTTCTCTAATCTTTCCCTACTATTCTTCATACCTAACAATTATTATGATTGTGTTCTCGTGTTTTTCTTTCCCTACTATTCTGGATTTACTCGTTGGCCATTTCTGATTATGTTTGAATCAGCATACATTTGATAGAATACTTGGTTACTGGATTTAGTCGGGAATATTTCTCATCTTTTGGTAGAAGCATCTATCAGGTTTTAATGCTTACGAAAATGCAAGCAGATAAACATCGATGGGATGAGCAGTTCTTGGAAGATGATACGATCCTACTAAACGTAAGATCTTATCGTACGAAATTGCTAGCGAGGCACCCTTCGGGGAAACTCAGTCCAAAGTACTTTGGGCCCTACAAGCAAGACCTCCCAGATCATACCCACATTCATCCTGTTTTCCAAGCCTCATTGCTTAAGAAGATGGGGAGTTTTTCTAACATTCAACCTCTTCCTTCTTTTCTTAACGCACGATTGGGAATGGCTGGTGCACCACGAGGCCGTCATCAACAGGATAACTACATCAGCTGGACCAGAGGTATAAATTCATTAGAAGCGTTTTTTTTGAGGTTGATGACACCTGGAATCGTTGGAACGTCTACGCAAAGCATTTCCCAACTGCAAACATGAGGACAAGGTACAAGTCCAGGGGGGAGTATTGATATGTTCTTTTTTAAGATATATCACCGCGTACCAATAAGAGAGTCCAATAGGTGGACCACATGCAGGATCTCACACATGGGAGCTCAACTGCAGAGACCCTATAAATAATCAGAAGCAGGAGAAAGGCCGGGGGGGATTCCTTTTTTCAAGTGGGAAGCTGGGAAACCGTAGGAGGGCTGCCAAAACATAGAAGGGGAGGAGGGTCTCGTCCACACACTGCCTTAAAAGGGTGCCATCTTTATAGCTGAGTGAAAAGAACTACTATCTATTGCGGGCGTTTCTTCTTGCCATGAAAAGCCCCTTAGTAGGGGCTTAAAACATAGACTTCATTTTCATTGTTACATCGAAAGTTATGTTCCTTCATGAACCACTCTCTCCGTCAAATTCAATATTCTTCATACCGAACAACAATAGACTCTACCCTAGCTCTCACCAGTGGCAACACACCATGAACGAGACACATAAATCGTGCATCTTTCAGGACAAGAAACCATTTGCCAAGAAAATCAATTCAAGAGTTGGAAAAAGTTGAAAGCCAAATAGAAATTCAGGCAAGATATCAGAAAACACGGAAAGAAGCGCAGATTAAGTAAAGAATCAATCGTGCGAGCTTTAATTTACCAGAACTTGAACTCGGGAAGCCTGCGCATGAAGGGCTTGAACTCGTCGGAACCGCGCGTGGGCAAAGAAGGCCCATCTCCATGCACCTCCGTCTCGGGATCAACCAGCGGCGAAAGAAATCCGATTAGTAGGTTTATAATGTAGATCCCAAGACCGTAGGTGACGATGTAGAATCCCTGCAGATAGAACACCCTCAGAGCATACGCCATGAAGACGGCGACAGTCCCCAGCCATCTTCCGAGGGTGTGCGGGGTCGAGCGGTCGAGGTAGTACTGAAACGCTCTGGAGAGATCTCTACCCCACTTCACGAGGGGAGCGGCAGGCCCTGCCCCGTCGCCCAAACCTGATGAACCCGTCTCCATTTGATAGATCTGCGAAGAACCCTAGGCAAATCCACGATCCAAGGAGGAGCGGAAGAGCAATCGCGGTAGATTGTATGTCGTTCGCGGATCTCCTCGACTCCGCGAAGAAGTTTCTTGGAAAGGGCGTCAAGCTTCTACCTTACCCAACCAAATATTCAAGCTAAGTTTAAATTATTTACTTGTATAGTCCCGTAGAGCTGACCTTCGTTTAAACGTTTATCTGCGCGATGAGCTTATTCTCCCCCAGTTCGGCCCATATTTATTTATTTTTCTGTCTCGATCGGTCTTCTCTCCCTCTATCACACGGACTTGCACAGTATCAACAAATTGGGAGATTTCCTGCAATTTTCTCACAATTTGTGCAAAAATTAAATACTTTTTGAACCAAAAGATGTCTAATTTTTTTGGACACTTCGCACTGGGAATATAGTGCAGGGACTTGGATGGGACGGTTTTTTCAGCCCAGAACGAAAAGAATGTCCCGTCCGCGAGGTTGGACGAAATTGGGACGGAAAATTGTCCCGAGACTAATTGATGGGACGGTTTTCGTCCTCTCGGACGAAAAAACTGTCTCGTCCGTTACTCTCGGGACAAGTTTCCGTCCATCCCGTCCGCATCCCTGCACTGATTCAGGACGTCAAACCGGACAATCTCTGTCCCGTCCTGTCCGTCGTCCACCTCTGAGCGATCCCGAACTATAGCTGGGAAACGGGAAATTATCATCTGTCACGTCATTGGGCACTGCAACTGGATGGGTAATTGATGGAGTGATGGTAATGGATGATGTTAGAAGGCTGTGACGGCGATGGATGAAGTGACGAAAAATTGGTGAAGATGACCAAAGACACCTCTAAAAAAGTAAATTGTTTGTATGTCATTTTATTCCCTGGGATAGGAACACCATCTGGTAATAAGGGGACGAGTAGTCTAGTGACGGGTGATGAAAACATGACTGATTATATAAAAAACCTGGGATACATGAAAGGACTGGAGACATGATGAAATTGACATCATGCTCTCGCCCTTCGCCCCTTGTCATCTGTTCAATCATGTTTGCGTTCGTATTCTGTCTGGCATTATCTGAAATCTTTCTTAGATGTGTAAAAAACCTTTTTGGTTGTGGACGATAACCAATCCTCATCTTGCTTGATCTGAAATCGTCATCCATCGCCATCAATGACAATGACTGATCGAGTTTTTGATTCATCATCATTTCTCATCAGCGGAAGGAGCACAATTAGGGTTGGGCATTTAGGACTGAGGACCAGATTAACTGATTGATCAGGGACAGTAGGTCCTCTATTTGAGGGTGGACCGGTTAATCAAACAGGTTCAGGTCTGAGGGTCAAACCAGACTGGAACCGAAAGTATATTATTTGATATTTATTGAATATTTTTTATAAAATTCTGAAAGTATCAAATACAACTCAACAGAGAGGTTTATATTGAGCTCAGTGTAGACTCCATACATTTCAACATCAGTAGGCACCTATTTTATGTAGAGGAGATTTAACATTACTATACACATAAATTTTCTACTTTGACTTTGACATTAACTAGTCAACATGACCAGACCGGGACCGTTCCTGAGAGGATCGAGACCGAACAAGAACTGACATGAACACGACTGAAGTTTAGTAAGGTTTAGGTTTTGCTACAAACCCTAACTAGACTGGGACCGTCAAACCTTAAGCGAAATTACGACTCGTATAGTCAACTTTATCGTCATCCTTGAATAACTAAAGCTGACGAAGTCATCTACTTCTACAGTGCAGGGATGTGGACGGGATGTTTTTTATCCAAGGAAGAAAAAAATCGTCCAGTCCAAGAAGTTGGATGAAAACCGGGATGGAAATTCATCTCAAAACGAACGGACGGGACGGTTTTCGTCCACTCGGATGAAAAAACCGTCCCGTCCGGAGGTCTCGGACGAAAAAACCTTCCCTTCCGCGCCTCTGGACTGACTCCGGAGGTCTGACGGGACGATCTTCGTCCAGTCCCGTCCCGTCCATCGTCCATGTCCCGGATCGTGACGATGACGAGTCTTCCGTCCCTCTGATCCCCGTCAACGTTGACGGCTTCCCTCTCTCTCTGTCTCTCTCTCCCTCTCCCTTCCTTGGAGTTAGCTTGAGGCCTTGCGTAGAAGCTAGTAAGGGGGCTGGTTCAAGGTTCGAAGGAGGATTTGCTATTTCCGGGCGAGAGAAGAATTAAGGGGAAAGGATGGGAACCATGGGGAAGGCGATCTACACGGTAGGGTTTTGGATCCGCGAGACGGGGCAGGCGCTGGACCGGCTCGGGTGCCGCCTCCAGGGCAACTACTATTTCCAGGAACAGCGTAAGGATCAGCTTTGACCTACTCCTTGTACACCGTTTTCTTCCATTTCATAATCCGTCTGAGCGGATTATTGCAACATTCACTCGATGACATCGTTCGAGGCGATTCGTGTTGGAGTTGGCTTTAACTTCGCAGAACAAAAGTTTACTGCCACTATCTTTTCTCGCCAGTCTTCGGCTTCTTTAATCGTAATAGTTTCGTAGGAATGATCAGTCCTTGATTCACATGTTTTCGTTGTTGCTTTCGTTGCAATGGTATAATGCGTGGATCTAGCAGCTTTCGCATTTCAGTGCCATCATTTTCTCCGCGGATGGTCTGTCAGCGGTGCTTTCTTTTGTTTTATTTCTTTTGATCTGCAAAGTTTAAGTTTCGGGGATGCTGGCATGTTAACTTCGTTCTCAAAACATTACAACTGTTTTAAACGTGCAGAATGCGTTGGAGAAATTTGTTGGTTGCTTACATAATTGGTTTGAATTGAGCTAAATTATCTAGGATGGTTAGTTAACATTAGTCTCAGTTATAATGAAAAAGAATATTGAAAAATAGGCGACTGAGTTAGCTAGCCAAATTAAAATTATTGTTTCCATCTTAAATAATTTTTCTATCCGAAATGAACAGTGAAAGTAGTGGTAGTGCCATCTTTCAACCCTTAAACCTGTCCGAGTATAATTATGTATCTATCCTAGCTTCACTTTCTGGACATAATTTTTCCAATGTCTTAGACTTCAGTCTTCTGTATTTTTTGTTTACCCTGGCCCATCCAATCAAGGATTCACGTTTACCAACATCTACTTGTCGCACCAAATCACGTAGCATGTCCATGAAGTTTGTCAGACACAGGAGTTAGATCACAAAAAACGTTGCTTTGTCAGACACGATAATCTGGTTTTTAATTTTCTTGTCTCCGATTGACAGTTCTCTTAATCAGCAGGAAGGTTTTGACTATACTTTGAAACGTTTAGTCCTGTGATTAAGCATACCACTATTCGATTGTTACTCTCAATTGCTATTGTTAATCACTGGAAGATACATCAACTTGATGTGTTGAATGCTTTTCTACATGGAAAATTAGAAGAAAAAATTTGGGCCAAGAATGGAGGCCCAAATCAAGACAGCTGGCTCTAGTCTAAAGGCCCACTAAGGAAGCTCCATTAACACCACTATGACAGGCATCTTGGGCCAAAGAAAGGCGGGCAAGGGGAAGGTCCATTCATGATTATTTATGTGCATTTTAGGTGCTTGGATGCTGATTGGAGGACACCCTTGGACGTGGATCCAAGCCAGATTTTGAACTTTTGAAATTGGTTTTTTAGAGTTTGTATCCGAAGCTTCTGTCACAGGTAAATGTTTATACAAGAGAATTTTGCTGCATTGATTATCTGATGTTGATCTTGAAAATCAATGTCGTTCCAAATAGGAAGATTTGGAAAATGTCAAAATATCCAGTTACGATGGATGGTGAACAGGGAAGCAACTCGTAGGGAGGAGAGAGAGAAAAAAAAAGATAGAGATAGTGGAAGTTTTGGGATCTCGATGGTCGAGCTTCCCCCCTTCTGGATCGCAAACCTACTCCTGCTCCCCAGCCTCCAGGTGCAGTCTGCAACTGGTTTTTGAAGAAAATTATTGCATGCTCTCCTCCCTCCTTGCTTGAGCATTATGTATAGCCTCAGAAGTCTTCTCATTGGTCGAGTCTTCTTTTCCTTCTTGGGTAGTTCTTGGAAAAGAAACGTCGCATATCACTGTCCAGGCCTTCTGTGATTATGCATTGCTGTCTCTGATGGATACTATCTTTTCTCTGGATAGCTCTTTTCTGTGCTTCATTTCATGCATTATCTTTTTTGGAGTTATCTTAAAAAATTATAGCTTTGGAGTATTTGAATTAATAATATTGAAACGTTTGCTTTTGCCTTGTTTTGAATAATTCTTATGCTTCATTTCTCAGTGTCAAGGCATCGGACGCTTATGAACGTTTTTGAAAAGGTACCCAGGGTTGACAAAACTGCTTTTGTTGCCCCAAGTGCATCCATGATTGGTGATGTACATGTTGGGGAAGGGTCATCAATATGGTATGGCTGTGTTTTGAGAGGTAGGCCATTGTTTCTTTAGATTGACACAATTTTCATCAGTGCATAACTATTCTTCTCCATCCGGTTAATAGTGCCATCAACCCATGTACCTATCTTTTCTAGTATGCCCCTGTAGTTTGGATGTATCTTATCGATGTTTCCTCTTACATTTTTTTCCGTTAGCCTTCAGAATTGTAGATCAAATGGATAAAACCACACTATTGGTTTGCAATTTTGTGAAGAAAACAGCCCAATCTCGATCCAAAGCTACGAAGGCATATGTTTGAGGAAATTGCAGGAAATATTGTGCCGCTTGCTTCTTAGTAAATGGAAACTTTGATTCTGATCGAAATAGATTTTTTTTATTAATTTTGTCATCTGCATAATGTATACCTTTCTCTCTTTCAAAAAAAATGTATACGGTTCTCATTCATATTTTATCTTCTGGTATTCTTTCTCTTGTGATTTTACTTATCTTCAGTTGTGCGTTGATGTTGACTTTATAGAAACGATCTATCTTACAGCTTGTGCTGTTTAGACCTGCTTTCTTGGTTTTACTAAGTCTTTGAAGGGCTTTCATACTATTAACAATATTTATTCATTCAAAAAAAATTAACAATTGTTATTATCGTTTTTTATGTTGAGCGTTGACAGTTCTCTGGGCGATATGGCTACACCGAAATGAGGTGGTATTTAGGGGGGGCAAGGTTTCCAAGGAAGAGCTAGCCCACGAGGTCGAGGGCCTCATGGCATGCTGGTTCTCTAGAGGGGTAATCAGTTAAGAGAGGGGTTGGCCAGGTGGGGAGGAGAGCTTTAACTATCTCCACATGTAACTCCGGGTGGTTACCACTTTGTTGGGTGACCACCTTAAATCACTTTTCAAAAAAAAAAATCGTTTTTTGTGTAAAATTTAATTCGAATTTTTATTCAGTCTTGTAGACATCAAGTTTAACCTCTTCCCATGAGCCTTCTTGTTGGCCTCTATGTAGAGATCCAAACTCCATGCTAGAGGATCTCTTTGAGTGGAAATTTCTTCCATTTTCACAAATCACCTTGGGAGGCAGCTGCCTGTTACTTGACGTGAGTACTGATCCAGGGCCAATTGTCTGTATTGCATGACGATAAAGGCATGCGAGTTCCATTACATGATGTGACATTAAGGCAAAATTGG
Organism: Wolffia australiana; assembly: GCF_029677425.1. NCBI lineage: Eukaryota > Viridiplantae > Streptophyta > Magnoliopsida > Alismatales > Araceae > Wolffia > Wolffia australiana. Next base: position 9,169,309 of record NC_135837.1, on the reverse strand, counting down.
AAGAAAGAGAGATTTTTGAAGGTGAAGTTCTCTGGGCTTTAATGGTGCTCTGTCTGGTGATCAGAATCAAGTTTTTCAGTATCTTGAGACTCGTCCTGTTACGACTCCGTTGTAATTACTCAATGAGAACACGAACTTGAACTTGCTAATAACAGATCCACGGTTTCTCAAGAGAACACTAGGGAAAAGAAGTTGGAAGAAGAGGTCGACAGAGTAGGCACGTCGAGTGTTGGAAGGAGGGAAGGGTGTCCAGAGATGGGAAAGGGAGAGAGAGGGGGGAGAGACGGGGTGATGCACGCCTCAGGCTCCTAGTTGCATCCTCGTTGCAGGGGTGGCCTTCTGCAACGTAGAGAGAGATGTAAGCTAGGAGTTAGACCTCAGAATATTCGTAGAGACGACTTACGATTGATCAAAGGTGCCTCTGTCATCCAAAGAGGCCGCTCTTAAGGATGCGATGTTGGGCTCTATTGGGCCGGGTCTCCCTCTTGGTGTCTGGCCGTGCACGACGTTCATAGACCCGGCCACGGATCGTATCACGTCCTTTGCGTATCCCAGGCAAAGATAACAGAATTCACTTTCTACTTACCTAATGGAAGCAAGAGATTATTGATGCAGTCTAGCTTTTGAATTTAGAAATCTGGGTCACTGATATCATTGGTAAGATAAATAGATGTGTGAACAGCCTAACCCCATTATGCTTTACACTTGGTTGTGGAGAAAAGAGGGCAGAAATTTTTTCCAAACGATCTCCAAATTTTCTTGTTTCTACCTGTTGAAACTGCTCTGATCCTTCTTCCATCTCCTGTTGATGCTCCTCTCTCTGCTGAGAGCAGAGAAAACCTGGCGGCTAGGGTTTGAATAAAGAAAACAAGACACACATACCTTTCTTCCGCACTGGATTTAATACCAGCCAGTCTCAGAGTCCGTGGGGCCCACATACTTAAGTCATGCAGGCCACTAAACACAGGTATGGGCCACTTATAAGACGTGACCCATTTACATTACTTATAAATGGAAAAATAAAGAAAAGGAATAAGAAATGCAACTAAGATAGATAACTAAGATGGATAGCTCTATTCAACACTACCCATCCTGTTAGTGAGTATTCACACAACGTACTTCATGAGTGATACAATTGGGGGAAGGCAATTAAGTTATGATGGCAATAGTGTCTTTCATCCTCTTACTTAAGAATAGGAATGTCAACTCGAATCAGTGTCCAATTAGCCAGAAAAGGAACTGCAATGGTTTTAATATTTACCTTGATGTAGGCTCATATTCAGGAAGTGGATTTGAGTAGAGGTCCCGCGGTCAGAGAGTAGAACAGGTATGATTATAGGAGAAATCAAATGGAGGAGGCAGGGATCAGGCGGGACGAGACACCTGAAGGCACAGTGAGGTAGAGACGATCACGAGGGACAAAGAGGAGAAATGCATGGATCTAGCTTCATTCTTCTTTGCTGCCCTCCTAAAGGGAGGGCAACCCTATTTAGAGGAAATACTTAATGGTCAAATGACTGAACCAACAATGACACAGTGAAGCGCATTATAGCATCGAACTTGTCTTGAGAAGGGTAACAGCTGGTGAATATCAGATGCACCCAAAAATGTGGGGAATATGGTTGGTTGTCAATGAAATCAAGGGATAGATCCGGTACAGGGCATCAAAGTGAGGTGATACAGTTAAACTTCAGGGTTAAAATGTCACTCCTTGACATGTGAAGGGGTTTTATGTAAAAGTGTTACAACACGAATGACTGTGAATGTTCCTTCTGAATTTTCTAGGTTTTTATTACTTGCTCCCAGGGGAAAAGGAAGAAGCATAAATAAGCCTTATGTCCTCTGAGTGAGGCCTTATGGAAGGACCAAGCTAGCACGGCATTTATCAGCAAAATCTCACCCAGGCTAACATGGAAAGACCTCACAGAGTTCATCTGTGATATCTCGACAAGACAGATGATCAAGCAGAAGGAAGTGTACGAGCAGCAGACTAGTGTTTGCCCGTCCCGATACCGGTACCGGATGCCGGTATCGGGACGGATGCTGTACCGGATACCGGAAAGGCAATTTCCGGTATCCGGTTTTTTTTTGATAACCGGATATCGGATATCGGAATTGGATATCGGCTGCTACAGTGTCGATATCCGATACCGATATCCGTCCCGATTTGGCATCCGTCTCCGTCTCAAGGGGACAGATGCCAGTATCGGATATCGGATGCGGATATCGAAAACCGATATCCGCATCGAATTACAATAAAAATAATTATATTTATAACTTATCAAGCATTTCGCACAGATGACGTGGACACGGGTGTACCAAGATAGCTTTCTACTTGGTCATTCATCTCATTTATTATATTCAGTCTCAGGTTTTTAATTTCTTCCATTTGGGATATAGGGTTCGGGTTTTGTGTTAAACTCGGAATCCCTTTATCCCATATGGAAGGAAATAGAAATGTTTGTCTCTATATATTGGACGACGTACCCATTATTTAATAAATTAATTTATAAATATGATGCTCTTTAAATGCAGCGATAATAGATATAAATATTATTTTAAAATTAAATAATATAACGGCCTCATTTAATTTATACACAGAAAATTTTCTAATATCTCCCATGTGGGATAACGGGATTCAGAGTTTACATTAACTTTGAATCCTGTTATCCCATATGGAAGAAAAAAAAATTGCACACTATATATTAATGGGCATTGATCATAAATCAAGAACTATACTATGCGTTTAAAACTAAGAGGTAGTGTGTGAAATAAAGTTTATTTTTATCGGTCGATACCGGTTCCGATATCCGGATACCGGTTCCGACATCCGGATATTGAAAACCGATATCCGGTATCCGGTATTCGTCTCCGACATCCGGATATCGGAAAACCGATATCCGGTATCCGGTATCCGCCTCGTCCTCACCCCTCCAATATCTGATACCGATATCCGTCTAACCCCTTCTAGATGGATATCGACCAATATCCGATATCCGATATCCAACACCGTCTCATTTTTTCCCGGATATCAGATATCGGTTGTCCGATACCTGATGACGGACGGATATCGGTTGGGCAAACACTTTGAGCAGACAAAGCTCATCTTGCTGGGGGAGAGGTTTGTCCTTACTACCCTGGACTTCGATTTGAACATGCAGCCCTTCCTGCCCCCTTGTGGAGGCAATTAAGAAGTTTGGGTACCCTAGAACGCCCTTGCCCAGGTGGCCTAGAACTTTGTCGTCGATGATCAGTGTACCTCCCTCCGCCTGCAGTACAAACCTCACCATATCGCCACAGGTTTATCTTCCTTTCTGCCAAGTTCATCAAAGTAAAGAGTAGTTCTGATTGAAATAATATCTGATGGCAGGAATTTGATGTCACCCCACATCAGCTCAAAGATGTCGGTCCAAATGTGATGTCAAATAACCACAGCGTACAGGTTCCTCGATCGGGAAGTAAGGTTGACAGCAGAATCACCAGCAATATGACGGTTTCTCGGCCACCCCAAAGGCAGCCTCATCAGCAGCCAACAATAACACAGCATCGGCCAGTATCCAACCCTGTGCCAGGGTCAGGGGAGCAGACACCAGGCAGCTCCAGCCTGATGTGAGTCATCAGCTAGGTAGTGTCTGAGAACAAAACCCCTGATGATGGCATAGAGTACACCTGTGAGGGCGCAGAGTGCACCAGAGACGACATGGAGTGCGCCAATGACAGCACAGAAGATGCGCAGTGACGGCACAGACAACATTGGTGATGGCCCAGAGGACACCGGTGATGGCACGGAAGTCACTTGGGACAACCCAAGAGAGAACAAGAGGAGTCCTCGAAGACACCACCGACCAGGGAGGGCCTGGTACAGATCCAGGCATCTCAGGTCAACCCGGGAAAGCCTGACACAGACCCATGCAACTCAGCATGACTCGTTAGAGAATATGGAAAGACCACAGATGGTCCATGGAAGAATCGGGACATGGACTGCTGCAGGAAGACCATGCCGTTGACCTCGGCGTTGGCTGCAAATGTTGACCACAGGTAGACTGCAGGTGATGACCATGGCAGAAGATCTCAGTCTGGACCAAGTGTTGACCACGTGATTACTTGACATTGACCAGGTGTTGGCAGTGAGTCAGACTGCAGCAAGATTGCAACAAGACCGTGGGAGGACAGCGGATGGACTGTGGCAGGACCCTTAATGAACAGCGGAGGACATTGGAAGGACACAACAATCAAGGACTGTTCACTCCAACTGTTTGTGACGATGTTGATGATGGCGTTTGTGTTGATGCTGGATGGTGCAGACGGTGTTGATCACAGTCGCAGGGCATTGTCATGAGGGCCAAATCAGCAAGCAGTGCAGTAGCTGCAACCACTGCCACATCAACATTGCTGCCATTCCATTGGAGTTGCCATGCCACCAGGACATTTTTCTCTACCCTGTTCTCAACCTCCAAGCTGGCCATGAAGTACATAATTACCATCTTGAGGGGGGGTGTTAAACTGCATGGTTGAATGTCACTCCCGGACATATAAGGGGGTTCTATGTAAAAGCGTAATAGTCTATCTGCCTCTAGTAGAATGTGCATGGCAGTGAATGTTCCTACTGAATTCTCTGGGGTTTTATTCCTGGCTGTGAATATAAGGGGGGGGCTCTTTCTGTCACCCTGCCTCCTATCTTCGCTGATCAGCCAAGAGTTTGACAGATACATGATAGGACGTAAGAGGGATGGCCATTGGTGAGGTGGACTGCTGTGAGGGAGACCTCACCCCAGAAATATTTGGGCATGCTCATGTGAAGGTATCATAGATGTGACAAAACATGCCTTCATCAAGACCGTTCAGTTGAGGAGTGTATGGACAACATGCTTCATGAATGATGTCATGAGAAGTTAAGAACATGGAAACAGTGTAGTTAATGTAATCATGGTCATTATTGGACCAGAAGCATTTAGGGAATGTGGCAAACTGATTTTGGATAAAGTCATAGAAGAAAATGAATGTTTGGCTAAGATTAGACTTGTATTTTAAGATATAAGCCCACGTGAAGAGAGTCGAATCAACAGATAGTGCCGTCCATCAGGAACCCAATGTGCTAGGGACAAGGGCAGGACACCATATATCACAGTGAATGAGAGAAAGGAGAAGACGAGCGTCAAGAAGGATCAGAAAGGGGGTACATTGAGTATGTTTTTCCAAATGAAATGGCTCACAAACAAACTAGTCCACAGGTCATCCATGAAATTAATGAGCGAACATCAGTTTCAGAGTAGAAAGGATGGCCAAGCAGCAGTGAAGAGGCCAAAGATGGTCATGTGTCAAAAAGGAGAGCTGCTGACAGCAGAAGCTAAAGGAGAGTAATAGAGGGCGTAGGAATCACCCCATTCCTCAGCAAGTGTAGTCATCTGCGCTGACACCTTATCACCATGGAAACATGTATTAAGTGTGAAGGCCAATTTGATGCCAGCAAAGAAAAGGGCAAAAGGCGTATGAGAAACTGTTGAGGAAAGGAATGAGGAAGGAAAGGCATGATTAGAACCCTTGTCTGAAGGAAGCTCGTGGTTCGGTTATGGGTATCATCTCTCTGTCATACCCTCACTCCACCTCTGATCTACCTGTTTGGATCAAATGGTGGCATTTGCATGCAACACTATGCGGGAGTCTACTAGTGAGGTGGTGCATAGGTTTCCCACTTAGCACTTGGAAGACCACGTCAGTGTACCTGAGGGAGCCTACTTGGGTTGGGGCAGAAAGAAAACCCATAGGAGTGAGGCCCATGTGGGCCTAGTGCGGGAGGGCCATAAGAAGCCGTCTGACAAATTGCCAAGGGCACATGAGAAGCTATTAAGAAATGGAGCGAGGACTCTAGAGCCCCTTGTCTGACGGAGGCTTGTGGTTACCACTTGGGTATCTTCTCTTTCCGTCTCATACCTTCTCTTCAACTATGTCCTCCCAAATTGTGGCACTTGCCTATCGGCGACACATGGGAGTCTGCTACAGAACTAGCACTCGGGTTTCCCATTTTCCACTAGGACCAGGTCAGTCTTGCTGAGGGAGTGATGCTATACCCCAATTTTGCTGGTGTGGAAAGGTCCGTAGTAAGAAGTGATGCCCACATGGGCATATTATGGGAGACCCATAAGACGTCTGCCTAGAAAGGAGTGAGGGCATGAGAGAATTCGTCGAGGAAGGGATTGATGACTCCAGAATCCTTGGATGTAGGAGGCTCACCTGTGGCTACCTTCTGGATGTTCACTCCCTATCTCTATTTCCATCTTTCTCTTGCACACCTCTCCTCCATTCTTACTGTTCCTGTCTTGATCTCTTTGACTCATGTTGAGGGTCTGAAAATATCAGCATTATTCTCTTTCAGGAATTGGGCTTACCTTCTGAAGTGGGTTGCTATCAGAACCCACAGTACAAATTATGCAATGGCCCCTATCTCCTGCACTCCCGCGCATGCTGAAGAGTGGATAACAAAGTCAACGCTTGGAGGTAAAACACAGATAGGGAAACAGAAAATGATACTCACATGGAACACAATGGAGAGTTTCCCTGTTGATCTTTGGATGTATCAGGGAGACAGTTATGGCTGGGCAAGTGGACCCTGCTGCTCTAGGCGCTTGAAATAAACCCTAAAAATGACCCATCATTTCATTCTGTCTGCCTTAAATAGACAGATAAAGATACCCTAAAAATGATCCATCATCATTTCATTCTGTCTCCATAGTCTATAACTGCCGATGAAGTAGGGACCCCGATAATGAAGGGATGCCATATGAGGATCAGTGGAAGATGAAGTGATTGATCTGTAGTAGGTGTCACCAGAGAAGAACAGCTATCTTATGCAGTGAGGAAGGCAGGGATGCCTTAGAATGTCATGCAGGGGCTTGAAAGCTCTGCAAACACATGCAACTGCCACAGGCACACTGCTAGATCGCAAGAAAGGTACATAAAAATGCAACGGCAATGTCAATGAAAATTTGGCAAGGTAGCAGACAAGCGTCTCAAAGGCGCATCAAAAGGCACCATGGGGTCACCACGAAAGCACTGCAAAGACACATATAGAGGATCAGGAAGGTGCCGGAGAGATCCGGGGGGAACGCTGATAAAGCCGCTGCTGAAGAAAGCTGCCATCGCGGAAGAAGTGATGAAGTAGCACTGAAATGCTGATGTGGCAATACACTGATGTGTGCTGGAAAGGTGTTGGAGAGCTCTGGAGGGAAGGAGGATAAAGCCACTAAGGAAGCTGCCACCGCGGAAGAAGTAATGAAGTAGCACAGAAATACTGATGTGGCAATACACTGATGTGTGCTGGAAAGACGATGCAACCATCAAGAGAGAGCACAAGCCGCTGTAAAGTCGAGGCCACCAAGAGGAAGCTGCCGATGCAGATGACAACGCCGTGTGATGGACAGAGGGAACAAAAGTGGCAGAGGCGATGGTGACACAAGGGATGAGAGTATTGCTAGCCATACGGCTCTGATATCTTGCAGGAGTCCACTAGTGGAGGATTGGAAGTGGAAGATAGAGTAGTATATGCTGGCTGTTAGTTATTTCTCCTTTTTGCTTTCGTAAACATGTGTCCAGTAGTATAAGTGGCCTGCAGACCCTGTCTTTCTTTTCTTTTGTCTATATGATGAGTAGCCGACACAGAATGACTTATGTTACTTATTCCCACATGGGATTAAGATACTTATATTTTGTGGGCCCATTGTCCAGTTTGTTTAAGTTACTCATTCCATCATGCGGGCCATTGGCTGATCTTGTAAACACTGGTACTTAAACCAGTACGATGTTCCCACTGCAAGCCCTAATTTCAGGAGAGCTGGTCGGTGGCGCTCTAGGAGGGCAGAACTCACAGAGGGAGAGAGAGAGAAGACTGTAGATAGTGCACAGTGGTTGGAATAGTCCTGCTGCCCTTGGAGTCCAGCAAAGTTTAACAATGTAAACCCAACTCTCTTACACTAGGGGTTCCTTATCCATTTGAGTGTAAATGGACATATAGTAGGGAATTCTTAGTAAAATTACACGGAGGGATATGTATATATATATATATATATGTGGTTAAATGACTTTTGTTCAGAATCTTACCTCTGATTTTCAATCCTATCATCACTGTGGATTTGATTTCTCAAACACTTTGGTTCATCTTCCTTTTACTTGGTCATTTGTGCATTATTCTATTAGAAATATATTTTAACAGTGGACATGATGTACACCATCAATTTCAGGCGACGTAAATAGCATCTCAATTGGATCCAGGACAAACATACAAGACAATTGCCTTGTCCATGTGGCAAAGTCGAACCTTGTCGGCAAGGTCTCCCCTACGCTAATCGGGGACAATGTTACCATCGGTATGCTTCTACTTCACTCCTCTCCTTGTCCTATACCCTCATTTGGCACAGTCGACTGCTTATATTTTTCTCTCTGTCCGTTTATCTACTTATTGATATACTGTTGATCCGTCCATTTGTCTATCCATTCATCTATCAGTTGATGTGTCTGTTATTATATTTAGTCTGCAAGTCCCTTCTCTCCATAAGCATCTTATCTATTCATTTATCTATCTGTCCATCTATTTTTTCTCTTTCGCTATCTTTACTTACCTTTGATTCTCCGTTATTTATTTGTAGATCAACTTCTTTTCTGTCTTCTCTTTCTCCGTCTCTATTTTTATCTATCCATATATCTGTTTCTCACCTGTTTACTGAGTTCTAATCTACATCTCTGTACCTGCTTCTCTTTCATTCTCTCTTTTTGCATGTCTTTCTATTTTTCTCCCTCTCTATCGATCTCTACTTCTGTATCGCTTGTTTATCTGTAGATATATCTAATTTCTATCCTTTCATGTCAGTATTTTTTTATCGTCTGAAACTATGTTTCATGTCTTCTATCTTGTCATCTGCCAACCTGTCTATTTTATCTATGTTTTTTCTCTCTCATTGAGTAACATAACAATCATATCAGGACACAGCGCTGTGTTGCAAGGTTGTACAGTGGAAGATGAGGCTTTTGTAGGGATGGGGGCAACTCTTCTGGACGGTGTCGTTGTGGAGACCAAGGGCATGGTTGCTGCCGGAGCTCTTGTCAGACAGAATACAAGGGTCCCTTCTGGCGAGGTCACCTATCTCTAGAGAGAACATTATATCCATCTGTCCAAATACTCATGCATCCATCTTTACATTCATCCATATAGTTACATATCCAGCCATCAATTTACCAATGTATTCGTTCATCCATGCGCTCATCTGTCCATCCTTACACCCATATATCAAATCATGCATCCGTCCACGTACCCATATATCTGTCAGTCCATATGCCCATGTAGCCTTGCATCTTGTGCATCTATCCATGAATAATACCTGTCCACCCATACATCCACCCATCCATCCATCTGTCCATCCTTTCATCCACACGTCCAATCCAACGATCCATTCATCTTTTTTTTAAGAAAAAACTCTATTCATCTATCTGTATACTCATGTATACATCAATATGTACACTGATATACCCATGTATCCAGCCTTATACTCGTATCCATCCATCCATGCATCCGCCCACCTACCCATATATCCGTCAATCCAGATGCCCATATACCCCATACATTTATCCATGCATAATACCTGTCCATCCTTATTTCCATTCATACATACATAGCATGTATTCATCTATTCATCCTTTCATCCATATGTCCATATATCCAACAATCCATTCATCCATCTGTATACTCATCTATCATCTATAAACATACCCATATGTGTTTTTATCCATCCATAAACTCACAAATCTGTCAGTACAGTTGTCAGTATACTCATATAGAATATCCATCCATCCAGTCTGTACATTCAAAGGAACAATGGGGACTGTGGATGTGCAGGTCTGGGGAGGGAACCCGGCAAGGTTTCTACGGAACCTGAGTGAGGAGGAAATGGCCTTCATTGCTGAATCAGCGACCAATTATGAGTCTCTGGCTCGGGCCCATGCTGAGGAGAATGCCAAGCCCGCTGACCGAGCTGACTTGCTCTTGGCTCTGCGCCGTAATGGTGACAAGCTAGTCCCCAGTGTCAACAATGAGGGCTCTATCAAACTTGACTCTTGACTTGGGCTGTGTTCTTTTCCCATAAGAAGGTGAATAACTATCGTAGCGAGGATAGCCGTACTATCTACCTGGTCTTACATTTTGCTGCTCCCTTAGTTTTTCTGATCAGCCTGCTTCTGATCTCTTCTCCACCAAATTGTGAAGGGACAATCCTTGGACCCCTGCAGAGAGATTCTTTGCTAAATTGATGGAGAGAGAAGGTTACTGTTATGCGGAAATATGTTAAAATGAATGGATAGATATAGCAATATGAAGATGGATTACTTAAAATATAGATAGAGACATGATGATAGATCTTTTATAGGCTGATTATGAATATGTATGACATCGTCTGATAAGACAAATCAGATTCCTTGTGAGTTATATCATTAAGTAGTTGTCACATGGTTGCTATGTTGCTAGATCTACAGCTCACTGTGATATTTTCCTAGGTTATTTTGTAGTTTTAGGGAGGCAAGGCATCAGGTTGCAGTGGCAAACCCTGAATTTGTAATCCATTTATGATAATATTCTCTTCATTTCAACTAAAAAACAAACCTTCCACAAACTACTGTGGTGCTTGGACATGATATCTTTCAACATGAAGAGAAAGAAACTTAGAAACATATTTAGATTAAATGTATCACAGTGATGAAAGTTGAAGAATTAGGCGTCTTGAAATTTAAGCTGAATAAGTGTGTTTTGATTACACATTTAAGAAGACTGCACCCTGCATTTCCCTTGAGAAGTACTTGCGACATAAATATCTCATCCATTAATTTGATGCCTGCATTCAATGCCCCGTACACCAAAATGATGGCTAATCGACCAACTAAAACATTCCTATGAGCTCCAAGATAATATCAGTGCTGAATCTCAATTCAATATAAAACTCTATAACATGTACTTGTGCTTTATTTAGTGGAAGGATTGCTTCATACAAATAAGATCTAGATATATTTGTATAAATTCAGTCTGTTAGTTATATTTCCCATCCTAATTAATTCATTCTGATCTCTATTTTGAGTCATATAATTTTAGCCACCAGATCCCTAAGAAACCCTTTTCGCATTTGGGACCTTCTCAATCACATACCCTAAGCTGTGTTTCATTGGTTTATTCAAGATTGGAGTGGTGACTAGTATTTAGACAAATTTGTTGTTTCACTGATATTATGATTCATTAAAATATCCTTAATTAAAATGATTTGAATGGTAAATGATAAGCTGAATTTTATAATGATAACATGTAATTATAATAATTTTCGAGCAAATAAAAATGTACTATGTATGAAATTAATACTGTAAGTGGCATATTATAAACAATTAGAATCCCAGTTATCATTTTCAGATTTCATTAGGACTCTTGTTACGTATGATGAGATTAAAGTTTGCGATGATATCCTTATCTTCCAAAATAATGTGTCAATTTCACTGCTTAGCCATTATGATTCTGGACTGTTTCATACTCATTTTTTTTGTTTTGTCATCACAATATACCTAAGTTATTCATAGTTTATTATTTTCAACATAAATGAACAACCTTTGTAATTTTTAGATACTATACATGGTAAATAGATAACTTGATGTTTCATTAAAAACTGAAAAGAATTAAATAACTTGAATTCGACTTAGGATAATGTTTTAAAAATTATAATGATTTTCTTGAAGCTATTAAACAAATAATATAATTATCAAACATAGGAATTACAACTTGCACCAAGATGGCATTCACTCATTTTATCAAACCTAGTAATCAGTTAAATATCACTCAATGATGCAAAAGAATGATATGGCCCGATACTGGTGCTAATTAAAAGACAATAAAATTATGGTTCCAGACCCAAATTTTAGTTGAAAAATTTGAGCATAAAATTCTGATTCACATGCCAACACATTTCTCAGGTCTCCATCCACAAAGAAGACAAATATTCAGCTTGAAAAAGGCCTGATTAAGGGGTAATTTAGAAGGAAGAGAAAGGAAGGGAATTCTGGGCCTTTGTAAACACAGTGCACAATTATTTTTTATTTTTTTTCCTCACTTTTGAGCTTGCCCCCGTCTGGCTGAATGAACTGTTCCTGCTGATTTGAAGAGTTGAAGTTGATTAGGGTAATTCCATTTTTTTCTTGATTGCTTGTGTATAATGCCTGGCATGTGCAAAATATACAAAATGTAGTTCGAGCAGTTCATTCAGAGGTATCCCATAATTTTCTTCTCACAATTCTAAACTTAAAAAAATATAAATTCTGTATACGTTGTGCCTTCTCATCTATGGTTTCTTGGTCTCACATTCATCAAACCTTTATTTTAACAATTATAAGATGTTCTCCACATTATCTAATCTCCATTTCCACCTTAAAATCACTTTCCTCCTCTCTCTAAGCCAGCTCAACTCATTATTCAACCCGTTCACTCCTAGAGGTCAATTTGACCCTTGCTTACCCTCTATTATATATAGAGTAATTCAGATGCATATAATTTGCTCGGATGTTCATTTTAATTTAATATCATAATTGACCCCAAAATGGACAATCAGGTGCATAATTGACCCTAAAATGGATTATGAGGTGCACATGTATCAGCAGTGTGTTACAAGAGAATTAAGAATGATGTCCCACCAACTTGTAAATTATGTATCGGCGTCTTTCAGGGCTTTGGTTATCAATATTTCTGAGGCTTCTAATCTCTGGAATCCACCAAATAAGAGGATTAATAGATGTCATGGTGAAGGCAACAGAAGGAGTTAACACAAAGTAATATTTTTCCCACATATGTCTTTTGTAGTCCATGTTCATTGTCTTCAAAAGACAAGCTTTACAACCTAGATTGATATGGATACACCAGCACTCTTGTTCATTTGCTTTCCACTCAAGGCTGGATTAGCTAGAGGATGAGTTGCATTAGGGGTTGAAAGGTGGGAAAATATTTGCCAGCTTGAAATATTTATGCTTCCCAAATTTATTCCACCATGATAATTGATCATCATTAGTACAGTATAGACTATCCAAATGTTGTTTAAATGAATATTGAATGATGTCGAAAGTGTAGGACTCCACTATGTCTTAACAACTATAGTTCTGCAGAAAAGATCATTAGATCTTGATGGAGAATCTGATCCTAATGTATCATTAAAGAACTGTGTAATGGAGAAAATGTATTTAATATATTTTGTTGTTTATAAGAGATCAAATGAATAATACTTAGAACAGAAAATAATGTATGATGTCCCAAACATAATGCATAATCCAAGCCAAAGGTGCCAAACCCCCAGAGGCCAGCGGTCCCAAGGGGCTTCCAGCCCTAGATGACATGTCCATGGTTTGAATTTTACCACATGCCACAGAGAGCCACATCCCGTTCTTTGGGGCAGTTGGAAACCCATTTTCTTGAAACTAAAGAAATACACTAAATAGCTGTTAGTTTGAGTGCAACATTCACTTTTGCTACCTCCTACCCATGGTCAGCCCCCTCACCCCTCCCAACCCCAGCTAATCCCTCGTAATATTTCACTCACAAATACCTGGTGTATCTCCCCTTCATTGGTTCCGAAGCCAACATCGCCGAAAATCTGAGGTTTTCAATACAATTGAATTGTGTGGCTCATGCTACCTAGGTTCCCGTTGACTCATGCTGCATGTGTATTGAGTCACTCAGAACCGGTTCGTTGTTGGTCACCATGTATGTATAGTCCATCATTCACTTGACACTCCTAGGATGACTTAGGGTATGGTAAACTATCAAACCCTAATTGGTAATCCAAGTTAGTACTAAAGCGTTCAGAAATCATTGGAGAACTCTTCTTTGATATTTCACTACCTTGTCCAAGGACTTCATTGCATCATCTTCCTTGAGCAGTCACCTTTTATACTAAGGGTGGAAGATCCAATCTTGATCACTCAATTGTCTTCCTAAACTTATTCATGCACCTGAACTAAGACTATTTAGAATCCCATGATTAGGGACTTGTAGGTCATAGTCAAAGTACAATTTCCCGTCCACAAGAAGTCGTTGGTGTCTCAGGTCTAAAGTCCACTTACACAATTGTGACATGAATCAACCTGATTGATAGTTCTATATAATACCATTCAGTGATTTGTATGGATCAATTCAATGAACTATTTCCACTAAAGAGCATCAACTATCTATGCTTAGTGTCTCCACACTAATGGCTCCGTGACTAGCCATAGTCATCTATAGTGCAGCTAGATAATGATATTCTATCTAGATATTTTGATGTCCTTCTCAAGCATCCTTAAATTAGGAATGTTTAGAACACATGCTTAAAGACTAGTGACCTCCATATTATTATCTCATCATAATTCACTGAGTCTGCTCATGTATTCGTGGAGTTCATTATAAGTGTCACATGTGCAGTATAATGAAAATGTTCTATCAATGAACATGGAATGAGATATGGAATATGTGATTGGCTTGCAGACCACATTTATTTCCATCAATCATCACACATGAAGAATGGTATATGTGATGGAGAAGTTCTTGAAATTACACAACTATTCTCCAAAACCATTAACTTCTTGAGTTCTATAAAAGAATTGCAAAGACTGAGGTCATGCAAGCATGATAATTCATCTTTATAATTAAGCTATTATCATGAATTTTATGCATTTAGAGCATAATTAAGCTAATTTTATGCATATTATCATGAATTTTATGTAATTTTCACCGGAAATACATATGCCCACTAAATAATTATCCTTGCATTGAATTCAATATATTTTGATGTTTATAATGATTTAAATGGACAATATATTTAAAAAAGAATTAATATGGTGAAAATTTCATCCAAAAAGGAGTTGTAGATAAAGAGATATTTAATTTTGAGTTTTTGAGAATTTTATAGATTATATTTGATATTTTCCAATTATTTTTTAGGTTAAAAATAGAAAATTTGAATCCCATTAAGGAGGGATGATGTGGAACAACCTGGTGGCTCTTTTTTTGTGGAACAAGTCAAATTTGTGCCCTATAATGATGGATGATGTGGCATGGTCTAGTGGCTAACTATTCTGGTGGAACTAGTCAAACAAATGAATGGCTAGAAATTCTCAAAATTCAAATGGCCATAACTTTTGATCCTATCGGTAGTTTTGGCTGAAATTTTGTGGGGAGACCCACCTCTGATTTCTCTTTCAAGATGATGGCGCAGCACCAGCAGCGGCCCCAGAAATGTCTTTGGAGACGTCACCGTCGTCCCCGACAGTACCTACAACAGGCCCAGAAACGTCTTCGGAGACGTCACCGTCGTCCTCGACAGCACCAAACGTCCGTGTTCAGCACGCTCGGCAAGCCAAGGCGACGGTACGCACACCCAGATTCAAGTATTCCGGGTAACGAACTCTTTATCTTCGTCTTTATGTCTTTGTTTGTTCGTTGTTTTCACTCTTGGACTTCGTCGTTCGTTGTTTTCTTACACGTCTTGATCATGTGTAAGGAGGGAGGTCCGACCTTATAAGGATCCCCCCCCCTGTTTTCGCCTTTGCTTTCCTTGGCCTTCTCGTCATTTTCATGTCCTTAGGTCTTAGGGTTGTTTTGATTCAGTTCAAGGTCATTTTGGTCTAAGGGCCCCCGTACCCCCCCTATATAAGGGAAGGTTGGGTGCCCTAAACAGATATCTCTCGTTGAATTTGAAGAATGAAAGTTTGTTTCTCACGATGAAGAATTAGGGTACGATCCCCTGGAAGAGGTGGAGAAGAAGGAGAAGAAGAAGGAGAAGAAGAAGGAGAAGAAGAAGGAGAAGAAGAAGGAGAAGAAGAAGGAGATAACCGCTGCCCGACAGGACTCAAGCCGCCACCGCCACAGTCCTCCCGTTGCACCAGAGGCCAGCCTAACACCGGCCCCCGGTCGCACCACTGACCGGCGCCTCCCGCGTCCGCCCTCGCCACGCACTCCGTGCTGGCGGTTGCATCGCGCCGCCGTGCCAAACGCGGTCCCCCTTGGCTTCTCCGCGACTCCGACCGCTCGACCGGGCCGCCGCGACGACTTCCCGCTCCTCTTAGTGAGCCGCAGTCATCCTGCTGCCTTCGTCCACAACAGCGGCTGTTTCCCCCCCCCCCTTTCCCTTGCGAAGCCGGTGGTGCATGCTCAATCGTCGACCCACTGACGATTGCCTCCGCCTGCAGAGAGAGTTGCACCCGCAGGCCCTGTGGCTTACGCCGTTGCGAACTGTCTCCGCCCCGCGTCCTTGACCGAGTCCTTGAGTTGGTCTCACCGTCCGCGAGATCCACGCTCGATCCACAAGTCGAGATCCCGCTGACGTGCTGTACCCCTGAGTCCCGTCCGTCTAGCCGCGCCCCAGCGCTGCCCTCCCTGCTCAACTTGGCTGCCGCGATGCGCCCTCCGCGCACGACTTGGTTGCCGTGATGCGCCCCTTCGTGCTCGACTTGGCCGCCGTGACACGCCCCTCCGCGCTCGTTGGGTCTCGCCGCGCCCACGACCCCGCGCTACACTCGTGTGCCACGCTTGTCCACCGACCAGCGCCGTTGCGCACCCTATCCGCCTGCCGCCACCAAACTCCCTAACACCGTTATTGCACCCAGCGAACGCCTGCACGACGCGAGGACAATCTCCCGCAAGGGCGACGACCAGGTACGCCATTCGTTCCCGTCCTTTATTTCCTGCAGTGTATCTTTCGGTTGCCTCCACCGCGCTCGGGTTAGACATAGGTGAGTGTGACAGGACGAGTGAAGATTAAGTATATTTGAGCGTCTTACCTGGTTTGGTACGAGCCGGGTTTACTCGTCCCGTGCGAGCACCCTCCGGCGGGAGATATCCCGTTCGGCGCCATAGCAAACTCGTCCGTCCGGACGAGGGTCAGGAGGTCTATCCCCCCCGTCTTCGGGCGACTCCGCCGATACCCAGACGTCGGCACCCTTCTGCTTGTCGGCAACTGCACGTACGACACCCCTTACCCGGAGCACTTCATTGTAGGTCTTCCCCGTAGGAGACCTGTGCCAGACGACTACCTGCGAGTAGACGTCGGGCACCGACACCCTCGACACCGAGTCACATCCTCGGTGATGGCCGGACCTCGTCCGTGACGTTGTCCTGCATCACAAGACCTATGCTGAGCCTACAAATAGATCCCAAAATTAGGATCTTCTTGTACTCTTTGTGTCTTTCTCCATTTAGGGGATCTTGAAAAAGAAAGGCTTTGGAGTGCCCATTTAGGTTTTTTCTTCTTTCTAAAGTGAGTTTCTTCCCTCTCTTGATCTATCTTCGTGTCTATTGCAACACACCAAGGCACCAGGCGCAATATACGGGTCCATGAAGGTAGATTAATGCTTGGGAGCATCACCAAAGGAAGAGGTAAGTCCTAAACACTTAATTATGATTTTCATTCAATTTTCCCCATCTTTCTATCCATTCCACATTCTCATATCACTTGACGCAGCCTTAGTACACGAACAGTGTAGGAACACGACTTGAGTCCACAAGCCTTGCTCTACTTGAAGTAGCTAAGTCCTGAATCCACAGAAATAGCTTCTCCAACCCTTGAGTCCACAAGGGGTTGTACTTGAATACACAAGCACACAAGCACTCTCTAACAAAGAGAACACTCAGGAGGGGAGAAACAACAGTTTCAACAAGACAATAGATTTCAATTTTTTTTTCAGTCAGGGGCACATGGGGGCCTTATATTGGCCACAAGAAGTGTAGGGTCGTCCATAATGATTGGACTCATGACAAGACAAGTCAAAACATTGAGAAAAACTAATCTAACAAGCTAAAACAGAGGATAAGCAGCATATCAAGCCTGAGCAGAGATATCCTGCAGATTCTAGGGCCCGTAGAAGCTGTCAGGAGATATTTGTGTGGCTCAAGAAGATCCTAATGTGACAAAACAGAAGATATGCAGATCTGACAAGTTAGAGCAGAGATCTTGGCAGAAGAAGAATCTGGCAGAGGATTCTGTCAGAAGATTTTGTCAGAGGAAATCCAGTCAGAGATAATCCTGTCAGAAGATCTTGTCAGAGAAAATCCTGTTAGAGATAATCCTGTCAGAAGATCTTGTTAGAGAAAATCCTGTCAGAGGATTTGAGGGGCTCTAGGTATCTTTCTGCAGATCCTGTCAGTTCTAGAAGAATCTCCTTCTTGGGCCACAACTTGCTAATGGGCCTCAGAAGATGGGCTTTTGGGCTACATCATCACTTCACTCTTTGTTATAAGTTATTAAAAAATATTAGGGATTAATAGCTTATACCGCCCATTCCTAAAAAGGGTTTTCATAGGAAACCCCTAATGAGGGTTTCTTCATTACATCCATTCATTCCTCTCATCCTATTCTCATTCTACGACTTTAATACCATCCTAATCTTTGTTATAAGTTCATAATTCTTATGAGTAAGAATTAAGAACTTATACATATAGATTGATTTAATTAAAATCACAATATACATCTAGTATCTCTTCTTTCCATGCTCTCTCATCTTAACCACTTTCTTAGTCATTGATTTTTTCTAAATATTAATCTTAATCACAAAGCCTTGTCTGTGGTTTGACCCCTTACCATTTTACATCGATAACAAGTGAATTAAGGTTAATTATAAATTTTATTGCATAAGTCTCAAAATCACACATCAACTAGGTTAACCACCTAAACTTTGGCTTATCAATATTCTACTAGGGAGGTTCATCATCGGTGATGATGTGTCAAGTGCATATGACTGGCATGTCTGGTTCTTAACATGATGGTTGCCTTGTGCTTCCCAATGTAAGTCTTGCCAAGGTGAGAAGAGAGTGAGAGAGAGGGCAAGCAGGTACCACATAGTTGGCTTTTGCTGTTTGATTCCCCTCCCAAATCTGTTGCAGATATTAGTAACTCTCACTCTACAATGGGTGGTGTCCTTCCAATCATACTGCAACCGCCAATGGGAGTAACGTCATGTATATAATACATCAACTAAAAACTAGGAGTCAATTTCTATGACCATACCTTACAGATTTTGCTCCTCAGAAAAGAATAACCTCTCATGTATCACCACAACATGTGGTGTTGTGTTAGTCTGAAAAAATGAATATGATGCTCCCGTGTGATCATGAAGGATGCCGCCTACATCAGCTAGGCCATTTATATTAATTAGTTTGAAAATTTTCATCACATATTTGTGTTGCGGGATTCCATTCTGATTAATTATTTTGAAATGGTGTCTTGCCTTACTCTCTTTGGCCAGACTGTCCATGTTGAGCTTCAGAGAACCCATCAACCGGTGGGTGTCTCACATGTAGGTCAAAGAAGTTGAGATACTCCAATTTTAATGTCTCACATGTAGAGAGTATGCAATGGGTTTGTCGTATCCATTACTTTGTCTGTCAAATGATATTGTGTGAGCGCATAGACATCTTGTAAAATAAAGGGCAAATACTACGAAAGAGCATGATCTTTCGTTTTTTTCAGCCAGGCAGCATGAACTTTCATTCGTCTAAAAAATAGCAAGAACCAATAAGAAGACGCCAAGTGGCATCTTCTTTTTTTCCCCCCAGCGGCATTCAACTCATGACGTGGCTTCCACCGTGGCAGCCAGGTGGACTCCACGGTTCCAAGAAGGAGAAGAAGAAGAAGAAGGAGAAGAAGGAGAAGGAGAAGAAGAAGGAGAAGAAGAAGGAGAAGAAGAAGAAGAAGAAGAAGAAGAAGAAGAAGAAGAAGAAGAAGAAGAGGAAGGTGACGACGTTGCGGCGGAGGGGCATTTCATCGAAGAGGGCGCGGGCGAAGTCGAGGTCGCCGCGGGCGAGGAGGCCGGAGATAAGGGTAGTCCAGGAGACGACGTTTCGGGGGGGCATTCTGGCGAACAGGAGCTGGGCGTCGAGGGCGTCGCTGGGGTGGCAGCGGAGGTAGAGGTACAAGAGGGCGTTCTGGAGGAAGACATCGTGGGCGAGGCCGGACTTGAGGCCGAGGGCGTGTCGCTGCAGGCCGAGGCGGAGGTCTCGGGCGGAGGAGCAGGCCTTGACGGCGAAGGGGAGGGTGAAGCAGTAGGGGGGGACGCCGGCGAGGGCCATGGCGAGGAAGAAGGAGCGGAGGGCGTCGGCGGGGCGGCCGGCGAGGGTGAGGGCGCGGAGCATGTGGTTCCAGGCGAGGGGGGGAGGGGGGAAGGGGAGCTCGGAGAAGGCGGAGGCGGCGGGGCGGAGGTGGGCATGGGCGGCGTAGAGGCGGAGAAGGGCGGAGAGGACGGCGGCGGCGTCGGCGGCCGGAGACGGGCAGTGTCAACGGACGGAGACGGGCGGCGTCGGCGGCGGGCGAAGATGTGGATGCCACCGTGGAGTCCACCTGGCTGCCACGGTGGAAGCCACGTCATGAGTTGACTGCCGTTGGGGGAAAAAAAGAAGACGCCACTTGGCGTCTTCTTATTGGTTCTTGATATTTTTTAGACAATCATGAAAGTTCATGCTGCCCGGCTGACAAAAACGAAAGTTGATGCTGTTTAGGAGTATTTGCCCTAAAATAAAGAGAATCTCAAATTACAAGATAGACTGTGGGAGTAAAAAGAATTCCACTTGCCCAGTCCGTCTCTGTAACTGCCTACGGGAGAGAAGACGTGCGCAGTTTGCGTCTGTTTACCGATTCGATCGATCGGACAGCCCATATCTCCATCGACGGTTAGTAGATCTGTAGAGCTCGATTGCTGATCGGGACCTTTCACATTTTGGTCGCTGGATAAGCCATTTCGTACACGACGGGCTTCTATTTTGCATACGAAAGTTCGATTAGATCATGGCAGTGTGACTCCTCTATTTTGCATCCATCGATCATGATCGATTGAAGCAAGTTCTGATAAGGCATCCCAGTTCATGTGAAATTCCTGAGTACCCCTTATCTGATTCTTTCGATCAATTGGGGGAAGAACGGAAAACATACATAGGTCAACGAGCGGAGGATCGAAATCCGCTGGGAGAGAGAGAGAGCTAGAGAGAGAGAGGAGAGAGAGAGAGGAGAGATAGATAGAGAGGAGAGAGAGCTAGATAGAGAGCTAGAGAGAGAGCTAGAGAGAGAGCTAGAGAGAGAGGAGAATGAGATAGAGAGAGAGGAGAGAGAGGGCTAGCGGGATAGAGAGAAATAGATAGATAGACAGAGAGAGAGAAATAGATAGACACAGAGAGAGAGAGAGATAGACACAGAGAGAGAGGTAGGTAGACGCAGTGAGAGAAATAGATAGATAGATACTAGATAGACAGAGAGAGAGAGAGAGAGAGAGAGAGAGAGAGAGAGAGAGAGAGAGAGAGAGAGAGAGAGAGAGAGAGAGAGAGAGAGAGATGACGAGGAAGAAGAAGCAGGTGGCTGTGGCGTTGGTGATCGCGGTGATGGTGGTGAGCCTGCAGCGGCGGGTTTTCGATGGGCTGCGAGGAAGAGGCTTCGTCCAAGTGCGGGGTCTTCAGCTGATGCTCAACGGCGAGCCTTTCTTCGCCCACGGGTTCAACGCCTACTGGCTCATGGCCGTGGCGGCCGAGCCCTCGCAAAGGCCCAAGGTCTCCGCCGCCTTCCGCCGCGGCTCCGCCCTCGGCCTCGCCATTGCTCGTATCTGGGCCTTCAGCGACGGCTCCCACGGCAACTCCTCCGCCCTTCAGATCTCGCCAGGCGTCTATGACGAGCGCGTCTTTCAGGTGCTCCTCACGCCCTATTCCATTCCGCCCTCAAAATTTTCGACCCATGAAGAAGATCATCATCATCATCATCATCATCATCATCACCATGAACGGTCCAAAGACTAATAACAGAGAACGGATGACGACGACTACTCGTTTTCTTCATGTTCTCGGTTTTCAGTTTGAATTGAGTCAGAACCCTTCGTGAACCCAGTGGACCGTTCATCGCTATCTTCTGTTGGTTTTAAAGAGTTTAGTAAAGAACGCAGGGGCTCGACTTTGTGGTGGCGGAGGCGAGGAGGTATGGGATCCGGCTCATCCTCAGCCTCGCCAACAACTACGATAGCTTTGGGGGGAAGGCGCAGTACGTATCCTGGGCCCGTAGCGGCGGCCGTGACCTCCCCGACGATGACGCCTTCTTCATCGATCCCCTCGCGAGGCTGTTCTACAAGAACAATGCTAAGGCAAGCACCATCACTCTCTCTCTCTCTCTCTCTCTCTCTTTCTCTTTCTCTTTCTCTTTCTCTCCCTTTCTCTCTCTCTCTATCTCTCTCTCTCACACTCTCTCTCTATCTCTATCTCTCTCACTCTCTCTCTCTCTGTGATCATTCCATATCTCTCACCATCTCTTTTTCTCTCTCTCTCACTCTATTTCTCTCTCTCTCTCTCTCTCTCTCTGATCATTCCATATCTCTCACCATCTCTTTTTCTCTCTCTCTCTCTCTCTTTCTCTCTCTCTCTCTCTCTCTGTGATCATTCCATATCTCTCACCATCTCTTTTTCTCTCTCTCTCTCTCTCTTTCTCTCTCTCTCTCTCTCTGTGATCATTCCATATCTCTCACCATCTCTCTGTGATCATTCCATATCTCTCACCATCTCTTTCTCACTCTCTCTTTGATCATTCCATATCTCTCGCCACCTCTCTCTCTCTCTGTGTCTCTCTTTGATCATTTTAGTTCTCTTTGATATTTCCCTCTTTCTCCCTCTATCTCAATCTCTCTCCCTCTTCTTAAGATTTCCCATTTCTATCAATCTCATTCTGTCTCCCACCCAGTCTCTCTCCATATCTCTCTTTAAAACTATTAACATCAGCACCTCTACCCATCTACCTTCGGCACCAGTATCTCTCTCTAAATCACTAACCCTTTTCCATCAATCTATTTTCTGTTCCTCTTCCCATCTCTCTCTAGCTTTCGATCTATCAATATCAACTATTACCGTCATCACTCCATAACTCTCGGATCTGCGCCGGAGCAGGCCGTAATAACGAGAGTGAACAAGTTAACCGGCGTGGCGTACAGAGATGATCCCGCCATCCTTGCATGGGAGCTGATGAACGAGCCCAGATGCCCTTCTGACCCCTCCGGAGCGAGCTTGCAGGTTTGACTCTCCATATCTACCATATATATATATCTCTATCTGTCTCCTATTCACTGTCAACGCTTGCAGTCGTGGATCGTGGAGATGGCAGCCCACGTAAAGGCGTTGGACGGTAACCATCTCCTGGAGGCAGGACTGGAGGGCTTCTACGGGCCGACGGCGCCGCCTGAGAGACGACAGCTCGACGTCGCCGGCGGCGGCCTCGGCGCAGACTTCATCGCCAACAACCGCATCCAAGACATCGACTTCGCCACCGTCCACGCTTACCCCGATCTATGGTCAATATCTCTTTCCCTTCACCCGTCGATGACGATAACTAGCTTCTATTTTCATCGCTTTTCGGTTTTTTTCCTCCTCCCAAGCCGTTCCGCCTAGCCCCTTAAGACGGATAAAGAACGAAATTGCAAAATTTTGCCACCAACTGTCGTCCCGTATCCACATCTTCTTACCCGTCGCTCGTTTTTCTCTATCTGCTTAACAGAGGAGATAAATAAGGAGGGCGGGCGAGAGAGAATCGTCATTACAGTGGATTGAGACTATATTGAATGATATGTTTAGTTTATAGCCGTTGGGTTTTTCTTGTTAAATGCAATCTAGACTATTGGTTTTGTTTTGTCGGTTGACTCCGCTGGGTTCTTACTGTAATGATTTCATGTGTCGATGCATAGTCCCGTTGAATTTATCATGGGCATTTATTTCTCTCTGTTCGTTTTCGTTTTTGCCAATGGAGAAGGTTGCCGGAGAGGGAGCCAGCGGAGAAACGCGAGTTTCTGGAGAGGTGGCTGGATGCGCATTTGGAAGACGCACGGGAGAAGCTGCGGAAGCCGCTGCTGGTGGCTGAGTTTGGCGGGTCGAGTAGGCAGCGTGGGTTTTCAATGGCCGAGAGGGACGCTATCTTTGGGGCCGTCTTCTCCCGTGTTTACTGGTCCGCTGGCGTTGGGGCGGTGGGAGCGGTCTTTTGGCAGGCTTTGGTGGCGGGAATGGAGTCCTACGGCGACGGATACGAGCTCGTGCTTGAGGAGCTTCCTTCCACCACCTCGTTTCTCATAGAAAACAACTGCCGCAAGCTGACCCATCTGAGCAAGCGCGTCGCCAGTCTCAGGCTCGCTCGTGGCTCCAGCGGTCAACCCCAATTAGACTGAGTAGTTGTCAAAATACGAGTATCCAAGTCCCAATCAAGGCAGTAAGTTCCAGGTTAAGTATATGCTCAACTAGAGATTAAGTAGCTTACTTCTGAGATTAATGGCCGAGGAATAATTTGGTTTTATAAAAGGCGAATCCATTCACGAGAATGTTAGTTTAGTCCAAGAAGTTATCCAATCCATAAATCATAAAATTCCAGGACAGAATATAACTCTGAAGTTGGGCATGAAAAAGCATATGGTCGAGTGGAATGGACTTCTCTAATTGATGTGTTAAAAATTTTGATGATTTATGAATCATGTGTTAAAAAATTTGATATGTTAAAAAATTTGGCTTTAATGAATCATGGATTGTGGATGGAAATTCTTCCCATTCTTCCAGGCATCTCGAGGCCTTAGACAAGGAGATCTGATTTCTCCCAGCTTATTCATCTTAGCAGAGAAAATATTTAGTAGAAATATAAAGAACTTTATCGCTATAGACATGTAGGGACATATTTGACTAAACAGGGAGCTCCAATTATGTCACATAGTTTATTCGCAGATGATACAATTATATTTCTAAATGGAAAAAAGTTCCCCTAAAAAACATGATGAAACTACTAGAGAGATATGAAATGGTGTCAGGTCAACAAATAAATAAAAATAAAAGTGGATTTTACATGTTTGCAAAAATGCCTACACATAAGAAGACCAAAATTCAGGATTGTACAGATATCCTTGTCAGATCGTTTCCATTTACATACTTAGGCTGCCTTATCTTCACTGGTAAAGTTAAATCTATTTAGTTTGATGGACTTCTTATGAAGATTAAGTGGAAAGTAGAAGGATGGAAGGGTAAACTTTTGTCCCCGACAGGACGACTAACATTGATAAAGTCTGTTTTAAATAGTATGTCCATTCATATTCTATCAGTTTATGACCAACCACAAAATGTTTTTATATCAATTAACATGATCTTAAAATAGTTTTTATTGGCCAATAGTTGATGCCAAAAACCCCATCATTGGACATCTCAGGAAAATATTTATTTTCCTAAATATGAGAATGGTTTGGGAATTCAAAATATGGATGAGATTATGAAAAGTCTTTGTATGAAAAGAGCTTGGGATTTTCATACGAAAGACACCCTTTGGACTAGATTGCTTAGAGTTAAATTTGAAAGATGGGATTTGAATGACATATGCATGAGGATGCCTAAAAGAATTCAAAATCTGAAGTCCATATGGCAAGAAATGAACGAGGTTATTTAATGAAGGTTGGGAAGGGCCACATCAATGCTTAGTCAACAAATTGGATTAGTTTAGAATACCAGAGAATTTCCCTGGCACCACATGTCCAGATCCCCACTTAACTGTTCAAGATTTGTCACAGAAAGATTAAAAGAATACCTTAGGGGTTGTAGTTTTTCAGAGACTATCATTACTGAGATTAGAGATAGGAATATTAACCTTTCACGAGTAAATTACAGCGTGATATGGAGTATTATAATGCACGGTATTTTCACAACTAAATTTGCTTGGCAATATTTTTGTATCAAGAAACCAACAGATCCTTTAGCTGATGTAATGTGTAAAATGAAACTGCCTGCTAAAATTCAATTATTTATGTAGAGGTTATTAAGGAATACATTACCGCTGGATACATCTGTTAAGAAAGTAGGAATTCGTTTGGCATCTAAATGCTTTTGTTGCCTCAGGAAGCCACCAACTGAGGATTGTGAGCATCTATTTTTCAAAGGAGAACGGGCCACAGATACTTGGAGATGGATGCTGAAAGCTTGAGTAATTCCAAACAGGTCAGAATTTCTCTAAGAGAGAAAGCAAAGCCACTATTCTTAAACACTATACTTGTGTATTTTTACTGTGGGAGATATTGAAGAAAAGAAATACACAAAAGTGGGAAAACAGAAATAGAGGATATTGGTCCATCATCGTATATGTAAATTTATGGATTACGACAATGGATGAGTTTATCAAACCTTTGAAGGTCACTTCTAAAACAGAGATGGTGGGATTATATAATTGGAATCTTCCCATCAGTCATATCATGTATATTCATAAAGTTCATTTAATTTATTGGGTGCCACCTACTCAAAATGACTTCTTACCTCCTGAAAATGTCTTGCATTGATTCTATATTTTGTGAAGGGAATTCTATAGTTGATGCCTTAGCTAATAATGCAATTAGACAACAATAAAATCACCTATTTTTTAGTTTATTTGAATTACTGCCCAATGCAAGAGCAGGCGATCGTATGGAGAAGATGGGGAACCCATACATATGGTGTACTAAAGCATTTCCCTCTACATTTCCACTGAATTAATAAGCCTAATTGGATTAAAAACAAGAATACCTGACATACGAAGATTTTAATAAATTCTAAACTTTCTGGAGGGGCTTCAACAAACCTATCACTCAGACATATTACAAAAGCCACTCATCCCCAACTGCACTCGGCGAAGCACGGAGGAATCATTGTGCAAACTGGCATCAAATGAGGAATCAGTGAAACTGCCATTCTAGTAACATTCATCTCACCAAGCTGGAGAGTATTTGAGTTAATGTAAAAAATCCATCTCATTCTACAATCCTATCTCCAAGGTGGTTGCCCAAAAGGCATTTTATACTCTGTAATTCTACGTTCATATCAATGTGAAAATTACTTTTATTAAAAAAATTCCAGATTAAGTGATAAAGATAGATAAAGCTCGAGAGTTAGTCCGAGCTATTCTCAAACTTAAGTGATTGCATATTCTGCTAAACGGCAGAAGAAACTCAAGAAATGAGCAACTTTATCAGATATTAATTTAGAAGAAAAATTAAGGCCCTCTTAGGAAGTGTTACTTGGCCATACAAATGTGCAAGATCTCTTCAATATAATCTCTCTCTGCATGTCTCACGCTCACATTGCTAAGTTGGAAACCACACTTAGATCTAATTAGTACTAATCGAACCCACAAAAACATTTAGTGGGTCCCATTATCTAGTGGGGATAAGATGGAGAATCTTCTAGAAGCTGATAAGATCTGAAGAATATCACCAAGAGCCCTAAAAAATCCTCTAACTGATTGTTTTTATTCCAAAATCTGAAAAATATTTATGAGAGAGCTAGGTTTTCCGTTTTATGTTTAGTCATTATCTTCTTGAGTCACACAATCTTCTTGTTATAAAAGATCTCTGATCAGAGCTGTTAGGATTGTGATATTTTAAGTTGTTTTTTCAAGGGTATTGAAATTATGGACCAAAAGTGGCCTACATGATGCCCCCTTGTAATGTTGAAGGATTATAATTTTGTATTAATGTGAAAATGGAACAGCTAGGTCAATTTCATGATCTCTCCTCTCAATCTTAGTAAGGGCTTGTACATGCTGCTCAAGCCAAGTTCAATAGGAAAAATCACAAAATTCACTAAAAAATACTCCAAATGACACTAAAATTAAAAAACAAGCTAATAGAAAGCACCTAATAGGGTTTATACAGGATGAAGCTCCTCTCTGTCTTGCAGCTGTGAAAGAAACCTCCAGAATGACCTCCTCCTATCAAAATCGGGCTTTTATACTTACGTTACATGGTAAAAATTACTATTTAATCCCAATCAGTAATTAATTTTTATCCATCAATGTAGGCTTGATTTGAATGATCAACCACACTTATAGAAAGAGGAAGTCAATACAAGAAAATCCATAAATAAATTACCTCAATCAGACTTCATGATAAAAAGTTATTAATAAATGAAAATTGACCAATCATAGCCATCGGATCAATTTTCATTTATTTACATTTTTTCTTACACGCAATGATGTGTCGATGGCTGATTGGCAGGTGCATTTTGAACTTCAAATGGCTGGTTCATTCTCTGCGTGCCACGTACCTCTGTCCTGAAATCAAAATAAAGAAAAAATATAAAAAATACACATTGTACGACATGATTAGCATGTATCTGTGCACTTGTACTTCCGTGCCCCAATCACAGAGTGCCATGTCATGTTTCGTGCATGCTCTGTGCCTGCGTTCGCACGTGAGGTGAAATTACCACAGGAGAGGGAATTCCCCATAATTTTACAAAAAGTCCTGATTAAATCTGAGCGTACAAAAGAACAATAGTCAAACAATATTATGTTTATGTCCCTTTCACTTTCTCTCTCCTCCATTTTTTCCCTTAAAACCATTAAAAAATCTTGATTAATTTCAGATTAACCCTGAAACTATTTTAATTTCCTTTGACAAAGATCAAGAGCTGTTTTAAGGATATATTTGCAACATAAGATTCATAAAATCCCCTCCGACTTGAGAAATTGCTTGAAAACTCATATTTTCCTTATAAATGTATCATTTTCTACTTGAAAACTCATTTCTTAGTCGAATAAATTCCCAAATAATCCAATAAAATTAAGAAAATCCATAAAATTCAGTAATTCATACCCAAATTAATTAGAATTAAAATGAATATTTAAACCTGCCATTTTCATTTGAATATAATTATTCCTAGCTTAAATAAATTCCATAAAATTCATATATTAACTGAAAATTAGGGAAAAATCAGAATTCACTTGGAAAAGTTAGTTAACATGTAATATATGATAACACCCCTATTTTAGACACTTTAAATGCATAAAAATGTGCTAATTTATTGAAATAAATTCTGAATCGAGAGTGTTATCAGTGTGATAGTGAAAAATGCGATAGTAAAATCTTATTAAGCTAATGACGACGATGCCGGGAAAGAACAACCAAAGGTAAAGACACTTACCTTAGATCTTTAATTTCCACAAGGATCAAGGCAATTTACGAGTCCCGGTAAGCTCCCAGTCTTCCCTAATGATTCTTCCCACACATCCAAGACACCAAGAACACTCTTGATGGATCTCAAAAGTCACTATCTTTCAATGAGCCCACATGAGAAAGGAGCAAGTTCAAGATGAATTTGACAATGATACAGGCCTATATGTAAGGATCAAAGGGTATGGATGCAAAGAGGAAAGGGAGGCAAAGCAATGCTGAAAATTTCCTCTCAAGCAGACCTGTGGATTGTCAGATATCACAGTTTGATTTCGGAGCATTCCTAGCCCTTGATTTTTTCTCTTTCCTCATCATCGGCCCTGACTCTTCCTCTTTTTCCCTTTCGGTTGAACTGTCAAATCGTTGGGATTCCTCATTCTCTCATGTTTCTTGTGCACGCTTTTTGGAGCTGCCACTTGTACCTACACAGAAAAGGAAAAATGGGTTATAGTGTATGATGGGGACCATCTAGCACAAAAGAATGGTGTTAGCTAGCACGTGGAGTGTGGGCTGTAGGAGAGACCTGACCTTCTAATATTTGGCCTAGTCAACAAGCCCCCAGAGGTTGACGTTATCTTCGTTCATGCTTTTATGGTTTATTTTTGTTGTAGGCCTTGTATGAGGGCTTAAGTAATTATCTATCACTATCTCTATCTTTATCTCTATGTCTACTCTAATAATATCTCTGTTAGTCTCTTTTTTTATCCCCATTTCTATCATTATCTCAATCTTTTTCTTCATCTATATCTCTATCTCATCCTCTATCACAATTTTTATCTCGATCTCTATGTCTATGTCTATCTCTATCTCTTTCTCTATTATTACCTCTATCTCTTTCTCTATTATCTTCTCCACGATTTATATCTCTATCTCT
This sequence comes from Wolffia australiana, assembly GCF_029677425.1. NCBI lineage: Eukaryota > Viridiplantae > Streptophyta > Magnoliopsida > Alismatales > Araceae > Wolffia > Wolffia australiana. Next base: position 9,139,452 of record NC_135837.1, on the reverse strand, counting down.
ATATCTATCTGTGTCTATATCTTTATATCTTTCTTTATTTTTATCTCTATTTATATGTTTATGGCTATCATTATCCCTATCTATCTGTCTTTCTCTATGTCCATCAATCTCCATCTTAATCCTTATGTCTATCGATATCTTTATCACAGTATTGATATCTAGATCTCTATCTTTTCCATAACCTATATCGTCTCTATCTGTATCTCTATATCTATTTCTATCTTTATGTCTATATCTATCTCTATCTCTATCTCTATTTGTATCTCTATTCCTATCCCTATGTTAATATCTATCACCATATGTATCTTTATTTATCTCTCTCTATCTATACCTCTATCTTTATCTATTTTTTTATCTCTATCTCTGTTTCTATCTATCTCTATATTTTTTTATTAATATCTGTTTATCTTTTTTTTTCAATCTCTATTTTGAACACTGTCATTGTCTCCATCGTTATCTCTATCTCCATCTATATATCTATCTATTTCTTTATTTTAATCTTTATCTATATAGCTATATCTATCAATATATGTTTTGCTATCTCCATCTCCATCTCTATCTCTATCTATCTCTGATGGAGGACCATTAAGAAGACCGGGCAAAAGTTTGTGAGCAGCCACGGCATGAGACTCGAGACATCGCCAAGAATCCAAGCTTCAAGTATATGGCCTAAGGACAGGCCTCCACGGTTCGTTGTATTTCCTGTATTTTGGTTTTATGAGTATGTATTGACAGTCATCGTGTTTTGGGTCCCACTGCGATTGTCTTTATTTTATGTGTCGTTGAACCATTAGGGGAGCGTTCTCGTCATTATGGGCATTTTCCCCTAAATCGCCCCATTTGGGCAACCTCCCTATCCTATATAAAGGGAGGCATGCCCTAAGGACCCACTTGGAGTTCATTTGAAAGTTGAAAAGTTGAAGTTTCTCATCTGGGCTCCCGGCTCTCACCTCCCTGATGAGTGATAAGCCTAAATTTTACGGTTTATAATCGCTAATTTGTCGTTGTTTGCTTAGGCTTATGCAATGAAATTTATAATTCCTTTCTCAATTTAGATTTTAGTAAAATGATGAGTAAGGAGTCGAACCCTAGAGAGGGAGTCTGCAAGAATTTCTGAGTGAATTAGTGAATTTAAGTGGAATTTCAATGTAAGAGACTTGAAGAGAGAGAAAATTAAGAGAGTTTATGAAATTTTTAGGATTAAGGTATTGAATGAGAGAATTTTTGAATGAAATTTTGTGTGGAAGTTCAGATTGATGAGAATTAAAGAATTGAAACTTGAATTTTGAATTTTAGAGAGAGAAAGTGAAAGTTTAATCTAGAGAGAGAAAGTGCATGAAATTTGGGGATTTTTGTCTAAACAGTCAGATCTGTTCAAAATTGACAGATCTAACTGATAGAAAATGTTGAATTATGATTAGATCTAACTCCTAAGATAGAATTTTTGGTTTCTAACCAAAGATCCTCTGCTTCTCTCTAAAAATTCATGAATCTAGGGCATATACCTTTCGCCTATGCCTTGGCGTGTTAGAACTTCAAGAAATCACGAATCTGAAGAGGTATGAAGACTTACAAGACTTTGGAGAGGCCCCAATCCGGATCTGAACTGTTGAAATAAGCTGTGTCCTCCAGGCCAATTGTATTGGAGCTCAAAATCAAAGTTCCCTTTCGCCACCTTTCTGAGCCCAATTTATAGTGTTCTTGGCTCAGAAAGGTGGTTAGGATTATTACAAACAAACCCTGAAAATTTCAGGTCATTTGGATATCAGGGTGAAAAGTTATGATTTTTTGAAGATTTAGGCCTAATTTTGAATTTATTTTCTCTCTCCTCAGGTCGAGCTGTTAGAGTGCGACGTGGCGCGCTCTGATTCGCCGATCGGTGGGCCTTTGTTCAAGCGCTGAGCCACGAAATTGCTCCACGTACCCCTGCATAACAGAAAAATTTCAAAACACAATAAGTTTGATTTGTACGCGACAGGTGAGTACAAAGCGCTCGATGCGCGAGGGCGTGACACGTCGCTTCTGTGCGTGGCGCGCACGCGCACGCAGAGGCATAAATCAAATTTTTTTATTCGAAAAACCATGAATTATTCCGCTTTGTAGCAGTAGAGGGCAACGTGGCCTTCTGCGGACGCGCCACGTACCCCCGGAAAATAGAAGAAAAACAATAGAAATCGCCTGGAAAATTATAAAAAAACCCTCGCGGTTTAAAAAATCGGAAAATTGCCCTTTAAACAATAAAAATTTGATATTTACGCCTGTGATTAATAAAAAAAATTCCGAGAATGATTTTTTTATGAAATAAATTTCATTTTTGGCTCTAAATCATCCCAGAAAATTCTAAAAAAATGTGGAAAAATCAGAAAAATTATAAGAATATATTTTCAACTGAAATAAATTCATTTAAAAATATATTTTGACTTTAAAAATCATTTTTCCATAAAAATAAAATCAGAAAATTGTGCATAATTAACTAAAAATTCATAAAATTGTAAAAAAAATCAAATTTTTTTGGAAATTGCTTATATTTTCATAATGATAACATGCAATATTAATGTTTTAGGTGAAAATTTCTTATAAATTCCATGATTTTGCATGATAAAATTGCATGTTATCATACCCCCTACTTAAACATTACTAGTCCCTTAGCAATGACATTCAATTCACTTTGACTTTCCTTCTTTATCCATGAAAATAAGAATAGATGTGCATGAAGTCTTTCTAATATCAATCACATCTTGAGAAGAAAATAACCATGAAAATTAGGCATTAACCTTCGCAGGAATGCAAGGATCAAATCTTTATCATCAAAAGATAACTAATCGAATAAGGGAAATATCCGAGACTCCTTATGTCCAGATTCACTAAGATGATTCAAGGCCATAATTAGAAGAAAAGAAGATTTGAAAATTAATTCCCCCTCCCTAGATTTTGGACTTTTATTTCCCTTAGGCTATAAAAGATTTTTGGGCAAGGTGCTTGTCTCATTTCTACAAATTGCAGTTTTTTTTTTTTTTGAAAAACATTCTTTCAAAATTCTCACTTAGCTAGTTGCGGGGGCACTTATTTGCGGCCGAGCCACTTATTTCACTGTACATGTGCCATTGCAACTAACCCACTCTTTTTTTGTTGCAAATGTAGATTTGACAGCGTAGTTCCCTTGAAGATTTTCACCTTTTGGGGTTTATTACGTCCTTTTGTCTAGGGGGGAAGGAACGACTTGGTCAAGCTAGAGTGTTTTTGAAATAGAATTTTTATGAACCTTGAAGTCTTAGTGGTTTACCAAACCTTCAAGAATCTCAAGGATTTCTCAACCATTTCAAAAAGTTATCTCAACAACTTAGAAATGACTCCCACATTGCCTAAAATCATAATTTATTCCTCCTTAACATGCTCATGATCCGCTTGAAAAGCCTAACTTCTCTACACACATTCTTATGTTCAAGGATAAAAAAAAGTTCTCATCAAAGTTGGGTTATGGTTGATTACAATCGAAGAAGCATCTACCTCACCACTAGGTAAAAAAAATATGAATTATTCCTCTCTACTAGTCATTCATGGTCATAAATGCAGAGAAAAAAAATCGAGTGGTAGGAGTTGCAAACAGTAAGTGGAAGATATTTCTCAATTGCTTATCACTTAAAAGCAAGGAAAACAAATAAAGCAAGCAACATGCCAACACAAGGGAGTAATCCCTTAAAAATGTTTTTTGCTTCATTCTTGCAATTGAGATAAAAAATAATTGAGAAAAGCGAATATATTCCCAAAGTAATTAGAAATAGTGATCTTACCCATTTAATAAGGTTTTCTAACCCCTCTCCCCCCTACTTGGATGATGCAATGTCCTCATGCATGAATAAGAATTTAAATTTAATAAGGTAGGGGTTAGAAATTTCAAACCGACGAAGGTGACATTTTTGACAGTTCCAAGGCGGACTAGATATTTCTTTCTGCTGAGACTGATCTTCCTGTACAAATCAGATAACTGGGGAGATTTTAAGTACAAAATGATCAAACTGATGTAAAAAAAAATTATTCCAAAAACATGCAATGGAAATATTTTTCTATTTTTCTATTATTATTTATTATTATTATTTTTTTTTTTTTATATTGTGATGGAATTCTCCAAAAGACTAACAGAAGGTGGCTCAGGAACTTCAAGCTCCACATATGGTTTTAATCTCTGTCCATTCACCTTTGATGTTTCACCTGTTTTTGGATCCACAATTAAAACAGCACCATTATCAAAAAGAGTCTCGATAACATAAGGTCCATCCCACCTTGATTTAAGTTTTCCTGGAAAGAGCTTTAACCTAGAATTATAAAGCCATACCTTTTGTCCAACAAAGAGTTGCTTATTGCTAATCATCTTATCATGAAAATTTTTCATCTTCTCTTTGTAGATCCTTGAATTCATGTATGCTTCATTTCGTAACTCTTGGAGTTCATGAATCTGCAAAAGACGATTCTTCCCTGCAATATCTTGAGAAAGATTAAGCTTCTTAATAGCCCAAAAAGCTCTATGTTCTAACTCCACAGGAAGATGACACATTTTCCCATAAACTAACCTATAAGGTGACATCCCTAGAGGTGTCTTATAAGCAGTTCTATAAGCCCATAAAGCATCATCTAGTTTAATAGACCAGTCTTTACCACTAGGGTTAACAATTTTTTTAAGGATATTTTTGATCTCCCTATTTGTATTTTCAACCTGTCCATTTGCTTGAGGGTGATATGGGGTAGTCAATCTATGGTGAACCCCATATTTTTTAAAGAGATTTCTTAAATGGACATTATTGAAATGACTCCCACCATCACTAATTATTGCTTTAGGAAATCCAAACCTGCAAAATATATGACGCTGAATAAAAGTTAATACCACCTTATGATCATTTGACCTTGTAGGAATGGCTTCCACCCATCTTGAGAAGTAGTCAACCCCCACTAAAATGTACTCATACCCGTTGGAGTTTGGGAATGGTCCCATAAAGTCGATTCCCCAAAGATCAAACAATTCAACCTCAATGATAGGCTGATGTGGCATTCTGTCTTTATTCTTGATATTCACTGCAGCTTGGCACTTCAAACAACTTGAGCAAAATTTAAATGCATCTTTGAAAAGATTAGGCCAGAAAAATCCGCTATTTAAAACCTTAAATGCGGTTATCTTATGAGCATAATGTCCCCCACATAAAGATGAATGACAAGCTTCTAAAATATGATTTTTTTCTTCTTCTGGCACACACCTTCTAAAAACATCATCCACACCAAGTTTGAATAATTCAGGTTCATCATAGTAGTAGTATTGTATATCCTTAAAAAACTGTTTCCTATCATAAAAATCCCAATCTTCAGGTAATAAACCAGTCACTAAATAGTTCACTATATGAGCATACCAAGGAAGCTTTTTAGATTCAACTAACAAAATATGCTCATCAGGAAAAGAATCATTAATTGGAATTTCATCGTTTGCACGTAATCTTGATAAATGATCGGCTACTAGGTTCTCACGTCCAGGTTTATCTTTAATTTCTATGTCAAATTCTTGTAAAAGGAGAATCCATCTAATTAATCTTGGTTTTGTTTATTTTTTATTAAGTAAAAATTTTAAAGCAGAATGGTCAGAAAAAACTACTATTTTACTACCTAAGATATAAGATCGAAATTTTTCAGGGGCAAATACTATAGCAAGCAATTCTTTTTCAGTTGTAGTGTAATTTACCTAAGCCTCATTCAGTGTTTTGCTTGCATAGTATATCACTACTGGCTTCTTTTCAATTCTCTGTCCCAGCACAGCTCCCACAGCAAAGTCAGATGCATCGCACATTATTTCAAAAGGGAAGTTCCAATTTGGTGCTTTGAGTATAGGTGCTTGAGCTAGTGCTTCCTTAATCTGCAAAAAAGCATTTTTAGCATTATCATCAAATGTAAATTCAGCATTTTTAGATGTGAGTTGATGATGGCGCGTCACCACCGGTCGTCATCGAGCCAGCAGAAGAGGAGCAGCAGGACTTCCCCGACTCAGAACCCGAGGAGCCGGCACTACCCAGCTCGCCACCGAGACGAGTCCAGCCACCACGACGAGCCGCCGCAGCAACACAGGATCCCGCATTCCGTTACTCGGCATGACGCGGACGCCGACTACCGAAGCACACCGTTACAGTCGGTTACTCTATCTTATAGTTTTTCCCTTTATTCGTATTGTCGTGTAGCGGGGGAAGGGCCCATAGGGGGAACCCTTTTCCCCCCTTTTTCTTTATGTTGGGCCTGACAAGCCCGTTTCCTATTTTCTTGCTTATTTTCTCTCCTTTTTTCTTTTGTGTTATTGGACTAAGGAAGGGCCATCTCACCCATATATAAGGGGAAGAGGTGGGCGCTTCCCTCACTTGACCTAAATTTTGAAGAATGGCATTTTGAGAAGGAAGGGTCAGGTCGTGGAGAAGAATAGAAGAAAGAAGAAGAAGAGGAGAAAGAAGAAGAAGAAGAGAGGAAGAGGAGAAAGAGAGGAAGGAGGAAGGAACCGCGCGCGCCGCCGCTGCGCCAAGGCGCCCGGCGCCGCCACGCTGCGCCCGCCCGGCGCGCCGCCGCCGCTCGCCGCGCGCGCCGCCGCGCGCCGCCGCTGCGCCGCGCCGCGCTTGCCCGCGCCGCCGCCCGCTGCCCGCGCGCCCGCCGCCCGCGCGCCGCGCGCGCCGCCGCGTTCGCCGCCGCCGCGCTGCGCTGCGCCAAGGCCGCGCTGCGCCGCTGCCATCCGCTGGCCGCGCCAGGCGCGCCGCTGCGCTGCGCGCTGCGCCGACCGCGCGCGCGCGCGCCGCCATGCGCGCGCGTCGCGCTGCCGCCGCGCCGCGCGCCGCCGCGGCGCCACCGCCGCGCCGCGCGCCGCGCTGCCACGCCGCGCGCCGCCGCCGCGCCGCTGCCTGCGCCGCGCGCGCCGCCGCGCTTACCGCCAGCGCGCCGCGACGCCCGCGCGCCGCGCCGCCGCTGCGCTGCGCTGACCGCGCGCCCGCGCGCACCGCGCCGCCGCGCGCGCCGCCGCCGCCGCGCGCACGCCGCGCCGCCGCCGCACCGGCCGCCATGCCGCCTCGCCGCCGCCGCGCCTGCCGCTTCGCGCCGCCGCTCCGCTCACGCCACCAAGCTGTCGCTCCGGTCGCGCTAGCCGTGACCGCTGCCGTCCGACCGCGGCAACATCGCCGCCGTGCTCGCGGCGCCGTCCCACCGCACTGCTCGCCGTCGACCACGCCTCGCACCGCTCCGCGCCGCGCGCGCGCAACCGCCCCTCCGCACCAGTCAACCTCCGCGCACCCGACAACTCCTCCTCCGGAACCAGTTGGTACGAAGATCCCGCCGCCAGCGCGGCGAAGGTACTCGCTTCCTCGCCTCTTACGTCATTTATTTCCTTCAGTATTCTTTCGTATTGCCTCCACCGCGCCGGGTTAGATAGGTGAGTGGGACAGATTGAGAGAACGAAAACAAAGACGGCGTCTTACCTGTCCGTACGAAATGGGACGCCCGACGCGTGTGAGCATTCTAGTGGGAGTTACCCCATTCGACGGCGTGCGCGCCCTCGACCCACCTCGGACGACTTGGAGGGCTGGTTCGACCCAGCTTGGCGACCCCGTCCCCGCTCCGGGTTGGCCCTCATAGCTTGTCGGCGCATTGCACGTACCATCGTAGAACCATCGCCCTCGTCATCGTCATACATGTATTTCTGTTCTCCGCATATCCATCGGTTGACGTCGTGGACGTAACCCGATTAGTTAGTGATACGACACCGAGTTCCTACCCTCGGTGACGGTCGGACGCCGTTGAGACGACGTCTGGCATCAAATTGGTATCAGAGCCAGGTTGTGGTCGCCCACAGCACGTCTCCGACTTCGCATCGCATCGCATCGCATCGCATCTAGTGCATCGCATCCATCGATTTTACGTGCATCCATATCGGTACCCTGTGAATGGTCGTAGAGACGCGTTCCGCACGGATGGCGTCACGCGGAGGTTCCACCTCCCGCGACGAGTCAAACCGTCGCGAGCGAGAGAGGCAACGAGATTGCCCTCTCGGGACCTCAACCGCCTCGCTGCCGCGGAACCTACCTTACCCCATATCGAGGACACGCCGGTCCCACCCGACGCCACGGGTGCTCCAGGCGCATCGAAATCACCGGCATCGCCGGTGGTTCACGCCGATCCCAGCATTCCCCACGCGGCACACCGCGCGTCCTCGACGACTCCCGATCGAGTGACTACGAAGACCGGGATACCACGAGGCGACGACCACACGGGAAATCTCCCGTCGTCGAGTACTCCCCTAGAGCGACCCCTACACGGGGTAGAGGACGAGGACGACGAAGCGCCACTCGCCAGTACCCGCCAAGAGAAGAACTTCCGGAAGACCAAGGAGCTCAACGTCGCGCATCGGCAGCTAGGACGGAGCGCTTGGAGCGGATGCTCGCCGACACCCGAGTGTCCGAGCACGGAGTTGAAGCGGGACCGGTTGCACGAGGCCCCCCTCGCCCCCCTTACGGGGCTGGTAGACCCGAATACCGTGGTCACCCCGACCCAGACCTTGCTGATGATTACGAGGTCCCTGATCGCCCGTTTACGGCGCATCGCCACCGATACGCCTAGCTAGGAGCCCGTCGCGACCACAGGATGTCGCGCTTGGGACATGCATCGCCCGCAGGACGACTACGCCCGTGGCTACGACGGGGTCCCTTATGCTCGACCTGATCTCCCTATACGTCAGTACGAGCGCGACCCGAGCCGTGACTATCCGGCTCGTCGGTTCGACCCCGTTCCTCCCCGTGGTCCGCGGTTCGACGAGCCACCGGCACGACGCGAGGACTACCCACGGCCGCCACCCCCGCCATATTACGGGGCTGACGGTGCATGCCCACCACCACATCGTCCGGTGCCTTTGGACCGAGCACCGCGGGATGGTCGTCCCTACCACGGGGACGACCGCGGACACGACCCATTCCCGCCCCGTCGCCCCATGGACCCGCGGCGAGGACTACCCGTGCCCGGCGGCACTATGATGACGATGGCGTCGGCGCGAGGAGCATCGTGCACGCATCCAGAAGGCGTGCGGCGCCGGCGTGCCGTCTCACGAGGGCTCGAGGAAGCCCAAGGAGTTCATTGACTGGGAATCAAAAATGAACTCGTATTTCAGGTGGTACAGGATGGATGACGACCTTTGCGTCGAGTACGCGGAGACACGGCTTGACGGACAAGCCAAGATCTTCTGGGAGAATGAGCAATTCTCGGCCGAACGACGAGGACAGCCCATCATGTCGTGGGCAGAAATGGCGCGGAAGCTAAGGAACAAGTACATTCCTCGTCAGTACCAGATGACACTCTTCCTCTCGTGGCTCGACCTTAAGCAAGGTCGACTCCCGGTGTCGGAGTACATCGAGGCTTTCGAGGAATGCCGGATGCGTTGCCGTTTCGTGGAGGATCCGCGTCATCATCGGCCTCTTCACCGCCGCCCGCCTTGCGCAGCAAGGTCCTCGACTGCCAACCGGCAGAGGTCGACGAGGCATACCACCTAGTGGAACACATGGATCCGCCTGTCGAAGACACCCCGGCGCCCAACGCGCACACCACGCCGCGAGTTCCTACGGTTCGGCTTGCACCCGCTCATTCCACCCTACCCGCAACCACTCGGGTCGCACGGTCACCGGGGCCAAGGAACGACCCCAACCACCTCGGTGGGGTCTACCCGCAAGCCGGGCCTCGACCGGCGATGCCGCCCGTAGCGCTGCACCAAGTCAAGCACACATCACGTGCTACAAATGCCAGGGCGAGGGCACCGGGCACACCAATGCCCATCTACACTTTTGATTGATGTCGGGAAACCGAACAGGATTGTGCGATGGAGCCGACGTACGGGAGGACCACTATCACGGAGCGAGGAATGCGCCCTTGAGTACGAGGAGCCCGATGGACAGATAGGATTCATCCAGATCATCGAGGCGCGAGAGCCCCACCCGTGACAGGCCGTGCGTCCGTCCGGCCGTTAGCCAACATCGCTGTCGACACACCCGACAGCGGTAGAGATAGGATATCACCGCGGGTTGACAACTCCGCTAGACTTCCGGGCTGCTCAACAGCCGACACCGTTCGTTGATGCGCCACCCGCATATCGATCTTCTACACGTACATCAAGATCAGCGGCAAGGCGTGCAAGGTGATCGTGGATAGCGGTAGTTGCATCAACGCGATCTCAGATACTATGGTCAGCGGCTTAGGTTGACTTGATAGAGCACCCCGCGTCTGGACGTTCGTGGATCGGCGCTTCATCACTATCTGTGAAGCGTCGGTGCGTCCCCTGAAGGTGAACACACGCCGAGGGCGTGCTCTGTGATGTACTACCCATGAAGGTGGGTAGCATCATCCTCGGTCGGCCATGGTTATATGATCACGACGTCACCTTAGCAGGGCGCGTGAACACCTGCTCCTTTATGCACCAGGGGCGACGAGTTACGTGGCACCCATACACCACGAAGCCGGCCAGCAATCCGGCCGCGACCCGACCAGTAGGGTTAGTGATAGTCCGAGGACCCTTATTCACTCGCGACCTTGGCCGCGAGGGTGACAATACACCTATGTGTCTGGCCGTCACCCTTGACGTCCCTGCTGACAGTGCAGTGACCCCTCGCACCCCAGAGGTTGAGGCTCTCCTATCGGAGTTTGGAGATGTCTTCCCGGAAGAGCTACCAAGCGGATTACCCCCGATGAGGAACATACAACATGCCATCGACTTGGTGCCCGGCGCGTCGCTTCCGAACCTACCGCATTACCGCATGGAGCCGCCGAAGTACGAGGAGTTGCTACGGCAAGTGAGGGAGCTTTTGGGGAAGGGCCTCATTCAGGAGAGCATGAGCCCCTGCGCAGTACCCGCTCTCCTAGCGCCGAAGAAGGATGGCACGTGGCGCATGTGTTGCGATAGCCGTGCCATCAACAAGATAACGGTCAAGTACCGTTTTCCCATTCCGCGTGTGCAGGATCTATTCGACATGATGGCAGGATCCACTATCTTCTCCAAGATAGACTTGAGGAGTGGATACCATCAAGTACGGATCCGTCCTGGCGACGAATGGAAGACCGCCTTTAAGATAAAGAACGGTTTATATGAGTGGAGGGTTATGCCTTTCGGCTTCTCCAACGCGCCCAGTACCTTCCGACGTCTCATGAACGAGGTACTGTGCGCCTTCATAGGGAAGTTCGTGGTCGTCTACTTCGACGACATCCTCGTCTACAGCAGATCCAGAGACGAGCATGCAGACCACCTTTGGCAGGTCTGCACCATCTTACGGCCGGAGCAGCTCTACGCCCACCCCAAGAAGTGTAGCTTCCTTGCGTCCGAGGTTGCCTTCTTAGGGTTCATCGTGTCCGCCCAGGGCGTTGCCGCCGACCCGGAGAAGGTCTGGGCCATCACGTCGTGGCTGACCCCGGCAAGCATGCACGACGTTAGGAGTTTCATAGGACTGGCGACTTTCTATAGACGATTCAAACGGAATTTCAGTTCCGTTCGGCTATCACCGACGCCTCAAGGAGGAGTCATTCGCCTGGACACCGGCGCAGAGAGCTTTCCAGCAGATAAAGCTCAGGATGACACAGCGCCGGTACTCGGCTTCGACTTCGGGAAAGTGTTCGAGGTTACATGCGATGCCTCGGTATCGGCATCGGGCGTCCTCAGCCGGGAGGGCCACCCGTCGAGTTCTTCAGCGAAGCTGAATGATGCAAAGCCGATACTCCACGTCGACAAGGAGTTCTACGCGGTCATCCCACCGTTACGGCATCGGCGCCACTAACTCCTATCATCGGAGTTCGTGCTCTTCTCGGATCACGAGGTGCTCAAGTACCTGCACTCGCAGCAGAAACTGGCGATCGGCACGCTAGGTGGGTCGAGTACCTACGGACTACACCTTCGTCATCAAGCACAAGAAGGGCAAGGACAACGTTGTAGCCGGCGCCCTCGGCGGAGAATTCACGTGCTCAACGTCATGAAGGTGACAGTCTTGGGGTTCGAGACCATCCGAGATGGGTGCGATAACTGCCCTGATTTCGCCCCATCATCGCGGAAGTCCGGCGAGGACCATCCCAGGATTACAAGGACTATGTCCTTATCGACGGATACCTGTTCTTTAAGAACAGATTGTGCGTACCCGCACATCACTACGTGACTTCCTCACTTGGGAATGTCACGCCGAGGCCTTAGCGGTCATTTCGGCGCGACAAGACGATCGCCGCCATGGAAGGCCAATTCTCTGGCCTTCCTAAAGCGCGATGTTGGCAACATAGTTGCCCAGTGCGTGTATGTGCCTTGGCCAAGCAGGTCAAGAAGAGCACCGGACTTTATACCCCATTGCCGACGCCGAGGCGTCCAGGGACGACGTGAGCATGGACCGTCTTGGGACTGCCCGCCGCATCGCGAGGCACCACGACTCCATCATGGTAGTCGTGGATAGGTTTTCGAAGATGGCCCACTTGCCCCTCACGCGAAGGCGTCGACGCCGTGAAGGTCGCCCAGATCTTCTTCCGAGAGATCGTGCGCCTCCATGGCCTGCCATCCTCGATCGTGTCCGATCGTGGCGTGCGCTTCACGAGTTACTTCGGAGGACCTGTGGAGCCTCTTGGGCACGGCTCAAGTTCTCGACTACCTACCATCCGCAGACCGGCCGGCGGTCAGGCGGAGGTGGTCAATCGTAGCTTGGGCAACCTACTACGTTCCTCGTGGCGAACACCTCGCGTCTTGGGATCTTGTCATACCACGCGCTGAGTTCGCATACAACTCCTCGGTGAACAGAACCACCGGGTTGAGCCCTTTGAGATCGCCACGGCCAGGCACCCGTCGACCCTAGACCTAGCTCCCATAGATCCTCATGTTAGGGTTTCGAGGATGCACTTGCATTTGCCCAGCATGTCTCTGCATTACATCATCGCATTCATGATAGGATCACGCAGCAAAATGCATTGTACAAGCAAGCCGACTTGCATCGCCGACCAGAGCATTTGGCGTGGGAGACCTAGTGATGGTCAGACTCAGGCGGAGAGATACTCTCGGGACGGCAACGAAGCTGCATGCTCGCAGCGCCGGCTTGTTCCGGATCCTCCGTAGAGTGGGCGACAACGCGTATGTCGTCAAAATTCCTCCTACGTGGGGAATAGGCTCTACATTCAATGTGGCAGACCTAGCTCAGTACCGGGCCCCTTCTTCCTCCCCACACCCCCAGCCTCTCTAGACCCCTTCAGCGTGAGTGAGTTTTCCGACACCACTCCCCCGATTGTTTCACCCGATAGGCACGAGGCAATCGATTGTGTACTGCAGGAGGTAATTGACCATGCAGGTGGGGAAGCATCGAGGAGATTCCTAGTACGTTGGGCGGGCCACACCTGCGTGGACGACACGTGGATTGCAGAACAGGAGCTCCGACGCCTCCGTCCCGACCTCCTTCCACCGTCGCCGATCCTCCACCCTGACTCGCCGGAGTCGAGTCCTTCCCACCCCGGGAGGGTTGATGGCGCGTCACCACCGGACGTCATCGAGCCAGCAGTAGAGGAGCAGCAGGACTTCCCCGACTCAGCACCCGAGGGGCCGGCACTACCTTCGCCACCGAGGCGAGTCCAGCCACCACGACGAGCCGCCGCAGCAACACGGGATCCCGCATTCCGTTACTCGGCATGACGCGGACGCCGACCACCGGAGCACACCGTTACAGTCAGTTACTTTATCTTATAGTTTTCCCTTTATTCGCATTGTCGTGTAGCGGGGGAAGGGCCCATAGGAGGAACCCTTTCCCCCCCTTTTTTTTATGTTGGGCCTAACAAGCCTGTTTCCTATTTTCTTGCTTATTTTCTCTCCCTTTTATTTTGTGTTATTGGACTTAAGGAAGGGCCATCTTCACCCATATATAAGGGGAAGAGGTGGGCGCTTCCCTTACCTTGACCTAATTTTTGAAGAATTGCATTTTGAGAAAGAAGGGTCAGGTCGTGGAGAAGAAGAGAAGAAAGAAGAAGAAGAGGAGAAAGAAGAAGAAGAAGAGAGGAAGAAGAGAAGGGGAAGAGAAGGGGAAGGGAAGGAGACCGTCGCCGCCGACAGCCGCGCCGCCTCACCCGCGCTTCTGCCCTCCGTGCCCGCGCAGCTAGGGTCGCCGTCGCGCCGCCCGCGGCTCGAGCAGCGCGTCGCCACGCACGAAGCGCCCGCGCGCGCGCAGCCGCTCGCAAGGGCAGCCCGCCGCGCAGGCAGCCCGCCGCGACGGGCCGCCGCCGCCGCGGGACACCTCCCACGCCGCAGGGCAGCAGCGCGCCGCCGGGACCGCCTGCGTCGCGTCCCGACAGCCGCGCCTCGCCAGCGCGGCTGCCTCCTCCGCGCCGGACCAGCCGCGCGCCCTCCTGCCGCCGGACCTCGCCAACCCGTCATCGCCCTCTGTTCCGGCCGCGAGTCCGCCGCGCCGCGAACTCCTGCGCCCAGGCCGTCGTGCAGCCGCCCTCCTCGCCGGATCGTTGCTCGCCGCTCAACGCCGAGGCCGAGGTTCGTGATCCGAGCGACGCTGGGATTCCCGTTCCGCTCACACCGACGCCGCCGCCCCTCCGCACCAGTCAACCTCCGGCGCCCCCGACAACTCCCTCCTCCGGAACCAGTTGGTACGAAGATCCCGTCGCCAGCGCGACGAAGGTACTCTGCTTCCCTCGCCTCTTTACGTCATTTATTTCCTTCAGTATTCTTTCGTATTGCCTCCACCGTGCTCGGGTTAGATAGGTGAGTGAGACAGATTGAGAGAACGACGAAACAAAACGGCGTCTTACCTGTCGATGCAGTCGGGGCGCCCGGCGCGTGAGCGTTCCAGTGGGAGTTACCCCCATTCGACGGCGTGCGCGCCCTCGACCCGCCTCGAACGACTTGGAGGGCTGGTTCAACCTAGCTAGGCGACCCCGTCCCCGCTCCGGATTGGCTCTCATAGCTTGTCGGCGCATTGCACGTACCATAGTAGAACCATCGTCCTCGTTATCGTCATACATGCATTTCTGTTCTCCGCATATCCGTCGGTTGACGTCGTGGACGTAAACCGATTAGTTAGTGATACGACACCGAGTTCCTACCCTCGGTGACGGTCGGACGCCGTTGAGACGACGTCCGGCATCAGGCATGCTAGATTGGATGCATAGGAGGTAAGTTCTCGGGGAAGGCACTCTCGAATTCAGCTAGTAGTTTGGAAACCTCCGGCGATGGTGATGGGGAATCCCCAGAGGAATGATCGGGAATCATGGCTAAACAAATAGACATTTCACTATCTATCTCCTTCTGAAATTGACGACCTAATGAAGAAGATTTTGGTGAGGATCTTTGAGGGATTTGAGTAAAAGGATGCCATGTTATCTTCTTGCCCTGATGGATGAACGAGCAGGAATTTCTCCTACCATAAAGATGTACATCATTATCATACAGCCAAGGGCGGCCAAGGATAATGCTGCCCACCTTCATGGGTAAAACATCGCACAATATCTCATCTTTGTATGACTGAACCTTCAAAGGAAGACGATATTGATTTTTCACAGGAATGGAAGTAGCATTGATCCAAGATACAAAACACGGGTGAAGATGATCAATCAAAGGTAATCCCAAACGTGATATCATGACATCTGATATGGCATTGATACAACTACCACTGTCTACGATCGTCTTACACATCTTATCACCAATCTTAAAATATGTGTAAAATATGGATGTCCTCAATGCGGCATTATCGGTAGAAGGTTGGGTAAGATTACATTGAACGACTCCACTAACAGATGTTGACAGATCCCGACAAAGAAGGGATGGGGGGCCATCGGTGATGCCAATGAAACCCACCAAATCTTCTTCGTGCATGAATTCATCTTCGACATAACTATCTACTCTATACTCTTCCTCATTGACAGGCTGATCATCTATGATAGGGATGTTATCGGAGGGCTCCTAACCTATATGTAGGGCTCGTGACAGGCATTGGGAAGTTTTATGACCATCACCCTAGCATTTAAAATAGGTCAAGCCAGGGGGACCGATTTGCGTGGGATTGGGTTGAGGAGGGGCACTAGCGGTGGACTCAAGAGAAGGCGATGTACAGGTGTTTGGTGTGGTGGAGGACGGTGTCGTAGATGGAGGAAGGTGATCGGTGGTGGTGCGAGTGGGAATGGGAACTGGTGGTGGTGCCAGGAGAGCTAACGGGGGATTATGTTGGGCCACACGGTTGGAATAAGCGGAATCTGACGAGTGAGACCGATCGGTAAGAGCAGGGAAATTGTAGACGGGAGTATGGTATAAGTTTTGACAGAGTTCTAGATCTTCAACTATTTGATAAGCCTGCTGTAGGGTATTGGCTTTGCATAGGACTAATTCTGTCTCCAAATAGGGATTAAGAACGGTTCTAAATTGGGAAATAACGACTCGGGGGTTCCTCAACTTGGCACCTCATGTAGAATTCTTTGAATTGGGTAATATATTCGGAGACGGGATGTCTACCCTGCTGTAGTTTTTCCCATTGGTCAAGAAGGTTATCCAAACAAGCAAGTGGAACGTATTTCTCACGCAGTTTGTCTTTCATTTGGGGCCAAGTATCTATGGGTGCCTCACGACGGTTGTAAATCAAAAATTCTAGATTTTCCCAAAAGATTTGCGCTTGCACTCCTATTGATGGGGGACCATCCAGCCTTACAAGCGTATCGTCTATGTTTTCCTTTCGTGTACCCGTGTATCAGCTTTCTTTTTTCCCTAATTGGGCCCTCCCTTGAAACTTTTGGGCCTTCTTTTCTTTCCCTAAGGAAGAAAGACCATATTCCCCCTATAAAAGGGGAGGGGTGTCCATCCTAAGAAGAGAGTCTTGTTGACCGTTTGGAAAAGGAAGAGTCAGTCCAGTCCTTGAGAGAGTCATTGAAAAAAAGAATTGTCAAAATGTAGTCCTTGGTGATCTTTGGTTTAGCTTAGGAGTATTTTGAGAGTTTTTTTAAGAGTTTTTAAAAGTTGGAGTTATTTACAAAAATGTCATTGCAAGAGGGGGGGAGGTTTTGCCTTGAGTCCGCCGGAGCGCCGCCGCCACTTTCTCTGCCTCCATGAGTAGCGACCTCAGCCGTGAGCCGCGGCCGCAGCCATCGGAGCAATTGCAGCCCCCCCGCAACGACCGCCGACCCACGATCATAGCCGCATAACTCTCGGCCACAGCCGCAGACCCGCGCCCGCAGCTGCACGACCTGCGGCCACCGCCGCGAGCTGTGGCCTCTGCCGTGAGCCGCGGCCGCAGCTACCGGAGCGACCACAACAGGTAGTGGCTGTAGCCGCGACCTGCGGTATTGGTCGCAGCCTCGTGACTGTAGCCGCCGGAGCTGCCGCAATCACTAGAGCGGGCCGTAGCTGCCAAAGCGACCACAACTGCCGGAGCAGGCCGCAGGCGCCGGAGTAGGCCGTAGTCGCCAAAACAGTCGCAGCTGTCGGAGCGGCCGTAGTCGGCGGAGCAGGCCGCATCCGCCAGCGCGACCGTAGCCGCTAGAGTGGCCGCGACCACCAGAGCCGCCACGGCAATGAGGCCGTGCCACCACACCGCCGTGCAGTCTTGCAGTCGCGCAACCGTGAAGGCGAGCCGTCTCCACGCATGGCCATCCTGTCACAATCCTCGTCACCCAGCTCGCCATCGAGCCACCTCTGCACCTACATGTGCGGCTGCCGTTAGTATCATCGTGCTTGCCCCAAGCTGTCACAAAGCGTATCTGCACCTCGGCTCTCCTCGACACAACATTCGTCTCCCAGCCCATTCCTGTGTCTAGTGGCGCCTTCGTCCTCGACATTGTGCTCGCCTTCGAGCCATCCCGGTGCATAGCCTTAGCGTCACCGTCACCGTCCGTCACATGCAGCTGCCTCATGCCGCTGCGCTGTCCGTCACTTGCAGCCACCTCAAGCCACTAAGTCGTCCGTCACATGCAACCGCCTCATGCCAATGCGCCGTTCGTCACATGCAGCTGCCTTGTGCCATCGTGTCCTCCGTCACATGCAGCCGCCTCATGCCGCTGTGCCATCCGTCACATCCAGCTGCCTCGTGCTGCTCCGCTGCCTGTCACATGCAGCCGCCTCATGCCGCTGCGCCGTTCGTCACATGCAGCCGCCTCATGCCGCTACGCCGTCCGTCACATGCAATCGTCTCGTGCTGTTGCGCCGTCCGTCACATGCAGCCGCCTCGTGCCACTGATAATCCCAATAATGATTTAAATAATGATTTTTAGACTTTGTTTATCTTATCAATGTGTGAGAATCTGATATTATTCAACAAATAAAATTACCTCACTAACCTAGGGTAAGTAAGGGTCGAACCACAAGGAGTAGGTACTTCAGTTTAATTTCTATTTCAATTCAATCAATAATTGTTTTAAGATTTAATAGATTTAAGATTTCAATTTTTACATTAAGAATAAATATTTAATTATCTTAAATTTGAGGTTAAAAGATTTAATAATTCAAAATTTGAATTATTATCTCAGATAGATCTGGACTTAGTCTAAGTCCAGTTCTATCTGAGGCGGGCGCAGTGCGCTGCGCGTAGCGGCGCGCGACTGTGCGATGCGCGCGTAGCAAGGCGCTGCATGTGTCGCGGCACATGGTTGTGCGCTGCGTGTGTAGCAGCGCCCGGCGCTGCGCGTGTCGCGGTGCGCGGCCGTGCGCTGTGCATAGCGGCATGCGGCTGTGCGCTGCACGCGTAGCGACGCTCGGCGTAGTGCGTGTCGCAGCATGCGGCTATGAGCTGTGTGCATAGTAGTGCCCGGCGCTGCGCTCGTAGAGGTGCTGCTGTGCGCTGCGCGCGTAGCGGCGCTGCTGTGCGCTGCGGGCGTAGCGGCGCTGCTGTGCGCAGCGGGCGTAGCGGCGCTGCTGTGCGCTGCGCACATAGCAGCGCGCGACTGTGCAACGCTTATGCACTTCAAGGCAAAATCTAATACTTTGTCGAAATTTTGACGAAGTCTTAGATCTGCTTATCACACAATGATTTTGAAATAAGAATTCTTGAACAGATTTAGTTGGATATGTTGGAAAGTTACAATCTTGTACTTTCGAACCCAAATAAATCTGTCTTAAAAAGGAATGATTAAGTAATTTACTGAACTCTAAGAAATCACATTTACATTGTGTCACACCCTTGATTGGCTAGGAAATGATCCTCCTCCTCATAGTCTTCTCAGCGTTGCTTCTTCACTCAACTCAATTGTTCATCAACAATAGAGGGTCTACTGAACTTCTAGAACAAACAACACTCCACTCTTCCAACGAAAATTCTAGACAACATACACATTGTTTTTGAGATAGTATTTATAGGATTTCTTCTCTCTAAACTGCTTGGATCTTTTGAATGGTCCAGCTTGGTTCATAACCGCCATTTGACTTGTTTCATCTTGATCCATAAATGCCTTTTGACTTTGTCCAGGTTTGATCCATAACTGCAATTTTGACTTTGTCCAGGCTTGATCCATAACTGCCATTTTGACTTTGTCCATGCTTGATCCATGACTGCCATTTTGACTTTGTCCATGCTTGATCCATGACTGCCATTTTGACTTGGTCCAAGCATCCTCTTTGATTCATTTTTCGCCCATGTATATCAATTTCTGTACTCATTTAAACCAAGATGAGATCTAATCCACTTGATTCATAGAATCAAGTGGGATTAGTCAAAAGAAGCTTATAATGAGTAATAAAACATATACTCTTGTCATTTCATGATAATATATATGCGTAAATGATGGCATAATTTATGATAAAACTATGTTCATCAAATACCCCCCAACTTAGATCATTACTAGTCCCATAGTAATGAAACAATAGTAAATAGAAATGATGATCAATCATTGATTCCTTGTTTTTGATAGCTCTTGCTTTTAGCTCATGAAGAGAAGTCCTTTGTCAATCGAACATGGTCAGCTTTCAGACAACTTCCCAAAAGATATATTTTAGCCTTAACCAAAACTAAATGCACTTCTGATCTAAGAAATACATATAAGTAAGTACATATATATGGGATAAGGTTGAGTTAATACCCCAAGCGCATTACTGAACAGGGCGTGGAGAGCAGTGCTAGTGTCTTCTGATCTAAGAAAAGCTGTCTTCTGATCTAGTGTTTTCTCCTTACTAACGGCTATAATACAATTGACTCAAACATATAGGAGACAACTTTTCCACTTTTCTTTTATTGCACATTTCTCTGCATTTTTTGTCCTTTCTGGATTGACATATCAACTTTGTGCAGCTTTTCTTTATTTCTAAATTTTTAGTGGCGCTTATCCACCACCCATATGCTGTCCTTAGTAGATCGGCAGCTTATTTCCCCAAAGAGGTTTTGTATCCCTCTACAGCTTAGGGAGCTTCACTCACATCAGTATTTAATACTGCCTTTGAGTCAACACTAGCCCTTCCCTCCACTAAAGTGAAAATTTTCATGCATGTAAGTGTGAACTCAACTTGAGGTGGGTGATAAGGTGAGAGAAATATAATGATAAGAATTGTGAAATCAAACTAGTATTAACATCCATGCACTTAGTTAGGCTTATTTCACCTTGGGTTTACTTTGGCTGTAAAGTCTTTTAACTCCAAACATCCTTGACAAGATTTTAAGTACTCGATCTATCATTACTTAGATATCAACTGAGATCATCATCCTTCTACAGAGAAATAATTTTAGGATACCCCCTCCCCCCCTAAAACATGGCCTGTTCCTACATGCTTATGATTAATATAATTGAAACAATCAGAAAGAGAGAAAGCTAACCGAGGATGTGGATTTTGTGGAGATAGTGGATTGCGTCAAGTTGGTGAAGATATTGTCTGATCCATTATTCAGTTGATGCTTTAGATAATTAAACCTGTAAACTTAACGAAAGAAAACAAAACAAAAAGGAAAGAAAACAGTAAAAACTAAACCATGCTAGCATTATTTGGAGACTTATCTAGAGGTATATTGATAGGTCCATGTAAATCCTCATCTTGCAAATAGGACTTAAGTCTTTGTCCATTTACTGTGATGCATTTTCGAGATTGGGGATCTATAATTACCACTGCTCCATTGTCAAAGACTTCCTTGACAATAAATGGTCCATCCCACCTAGTCTTTAATTTTCTAGGAAATAATTTCAACCTTGAATTATAAAGCCAAACTTTCTGATTTTCTTCAAATACCCTTCTCCTAAGATTTTTATCATGAAATGCTTTCATTTTGGCTTTATATATTGTAGAATTCTCATATGCTTCATTCCTAATTTCTTCCAGCTCATGTAAGTGAAGCATTCTATGCTTTCCTGCTTTATCCAAAGAAACATTAAGCCTCCTAATTGCCCACAAAGCTTTATGTTCTAATTCTAATGGTAGATGGCAATCTTTTCCATAAATTATTCGAAAGGGAGACATTCCTAAAGGAGTTTTATAAGCTGTACTATAAGCCCATAATGCCTCTTCAACTTTCTTTGACCAATCTTTCCCATCAGGACGTATTATTTTTCTAAGTATTTTCTTAACCTGTCTATTACTCAACTCTACCTGACCATTAGCTTGAGGGTGATAAGGAGTTGTGACTCGATGATGTACTCTAAACTTCTTCAAAAGATTTCTGAAATTATAATTTGTAAAATGAGAACCTCCATCACTAATTATAGCTCTAGCACACCCATATCTATAAAAGATATTCTTTTCTACAAAATTCACCACTACTTTACTATCATTGGTCTTGGTAGGTATAGCTTCTACCCATTTTGACACATAATCAACTGCCATCAAAATATACTCATAACCATAAGAGTTTGGGAATGGCCCCATAAAATCTATTCCCCATAAATCAAAGATTTCTACTTCTAGAATAGGCTTTAAAAGCATACGGTCTCTCTTATTAATATTAATCGACGCTTGACATACTAAGCATGTGGTGTAAAATTTTTGAGCATCTTGAAATAAAGAAGGCCAGAAAAATCCTGATTCTAAAACTTTATGAGCTGTTACCTTAGCAGAGTAGTGTCCTCCTCCTGGTTTTGCATGACAAAATTCCAAAATACTTCTCTGCTCTGTTTCTGGTACACACCTTCTTAAGATTTGATCGATTCCTTGATGAAATAACTCCGGCTCCTCCCAGAAATAGAATCTGCTGTCTTTGATAAGTTTCTTTCTTTCATGTGATGTCCATCCTGTAGGTATTTTTCCTGAAACAATAAAATTCACCACATGTGCAAACCAAGGAATCTCTATTCCTTGTGCTGTTAGAACATGTTCATCAGGAAAATAATCATCTATTAAAGTTGGTTGGGTACCACTTATCCTAGACAGATGATCAACAACTACATTTTCACACCCTTTTTTATCCTTGATTTCTAAATCAAATTCCTGGAGTAATAGGACCCATCTAATCAATCAAGGTTTAGCTTCTTTCTTTGATAACAAATATTTAATTCCTGCATGATCAGAAAATACAGTAATTTTACTTCCTAAAAGATAAGATCTAAACTTTTCTAAAGCAAATATAATTGCTAGTAATTCCTTTACTGTAGTGGTATAATTAAGTTGTGCATCCATCAAGGTTCTACTAGCATAATAAATAGCCATAGGTTTCTTATTTTCTCTGGCCTAAAACTGCTCTTACAACATAATCTGAAGCATCGCACATCAATTCAAATGGCAAGGTCCAGTTAGGACCTTGCAAGATGGGTGCTTGTATGAGTGCTTCCTTTAATTTTTCAAAAGCAGTTTTTGCCTCAACATTTTATTCAAAATCATTATTTTTAGATGACAGAAGATTCGTAAGAGGTTTTGAAATTTTTGCAAAATTTAAAATGAACCTTCTGTAGAAACCTGCGTGGCCGAGGAAACCCCTAAGGGTCTTTAGATTGGTTGGATGTGGAAGGCCCTGGATGATATCTATTTTTGCCTTGTCCACTTCCAGTCCACGATGGCTTACTAAGTGTCCCAGCACTACTCCCTCCTGCACCATAAAATGAGATTTTTCCCAACTTAGTACAAGGTTAGATTCAATACACCTTTTCAATACTTTAGTGAGATTTAACAAATACTTTCCAAATGTACTCCCAAAGACAGAAAAGTCATCCATGAATATTTCTAAACATTCTCCTACTAAGTCTGAAAATAAAGCATTCATGCACCTTTGGAATGTTGTTGGAGCATTACACAAACCAAAAGGCATACGCCTCAAAGCATAAGTTCCTACAGGACTAGTAAATGTTGTTTTCTCTTGATCTTCAGGATGAATATTAACTTGATTGTATCCTGAGTATCCATCATGAAAATAGAAAAAAAATTTCCCTGATAATTTTTCTAAAATTTGATCAATAAAGGGTAACTGGTAATGATCTTTCTTAGTAGCTTTATTGAGATTCCTATAATCTATGCATACTCTCCATCCGGTTGGCAATCGTTTCTGAACCTCTTCTCCTTTCTCATTTACTTCCACAGTAATTCCAGATTTCTTTGGAACCATATGAACTGGAATATCAATCTCTTCTCCTTTCCTTTCTCATTTACCCATTTACTATCAGATATAGCATAACTAATCCCTGCTTTTAACCATTTCAAAATTTCTTTCTCAAGGACTTCTCTCATGTAAGGATTTAGCCTTCTCTGATGCTCTCTACATGGTCTAGATTCTTCTTCCAAAAATATTCAATGTTCACAAATGGAAGGTGGAATCCCTCTTATGTCATCAAATGTCCATCCTAAGGCTTTCCTATGATCTCTAAGAACCCTAAGTAAATATTTTTCTTGGGTTTGGGTAAGAGATGCAGATATAATCACAGGTAAAGTATTCATGGAATCTAAATAGGCATATTTAAGAGAAGATGGTAAAGGCTTTAATTCGAAGGGAACTTCTATTGAAGTGGTTTTTTTATCCACTTCTTCAATACTTAATAGGTACTCTATTTCCTCAATATCTTCATTTTCTTCTTCACAAAATTTTAATTCCTCATTGCTTCCTAATGGGCATTTTATCATTTTAGGAATATCAATCTTAACTCTTTCATTCCTTATCTTAAATTCAACAGTCCCCTTATCCCAATCCATAATTGTCCTAGCTATCACTAAAAAGGGTCTTCCTAAAATGATGGGAGCTAAACTGATATCTCCTTTAACTTTCACATCTGTAACAATAACATCTACAGTAATTTCACAATTCTCCACATTAATCATGATATCCATCAAGTTGCCCTCAGGTTGTCTAACTGTTCGATAAGCTAGTAATAAATCCATACTAATTTCTTCTAATTCTCCAAATCCATATTCTTCATATAATGCTGTAGGAATAATACTAATGCTTGCTCCAGTATCTAATAAAACTCTAGAAAATATATTTCCTCCAATCTCACAAGGAATGGAGCTCCTGGATCTCTCATTTTTATAGGAGTAGAATTCAAAATACTCGAAGCATTTTCTGATAATCTCACTACCTTTCTAGGCTTTCCACTAGTACATGAATCCTTAAGATATTTTTTTAATGAGCGGGCACACTTAATCATATCTTCTACAGCTACTGACACGGTGGCTTGCTTAAAATTTTCTAAAAGCCTAGTTTCATACTCACAAACAGGCTTCTTTCTGTTTAGAGCAGAGGGATAAGGAATGTATTGAGCATGAGTTGAAGGTAAAGGCTCTTTCTTATGAGAAAGCTCCTTTTCTTCATCCTCATACCCATTTTCATTTCTAGAATTTTTTAAAGACACATGAGGATTTGGAAGTTTTTTTCCATTTCTCAGTCTTGAAATTGCCAAAATTTCAAGATCATCATGATTCTCTTCTTCATGAAAAGACTTTTCTATATGGAATAAATTACAAGGATTTATACTAGGTTGAGTTGGAAATCGACCTTCTTGGGAGTTATAGTCAACTCCCTTACCTCCATGTTCAAGTGATCCCATTCTGAAGCTTTCTAACAATTTTTTGGTTTGTTCTTGAGATTCTAGCATTTACTTTGTTTGAAAGTCTATCATCATTTGCATCCGCATTTCCATCTCTGTTCTAAGCTTTTGATTCTGTTTTTCTATCATATCTGAAATCACAGAGTAGTGAAGAAAAATCCTGAAGGGGTTGTGTTTGAACCTGATAGGGTTGTTGAGGTCGATTCTGAAACTGGAGTTTTGGTTGAAATTGTGGTTTATTTCCTTGGTTGAAGCTTTCTGCATTATAGGTGTTTCTCTTCTGTCCAGCCCAAGAAGGTTGTTGTTGATTGAATGCATTATCCTCTTCCTCTATGGGCTGACAAGCTCCATCTTCATGATCCTTGCTGAAACAGAGAGAGCAGATTTTAGCTTTAACAATAGGAGATTATATAGAAAAGCATTTTTCAAAGTTGAGGTTAGATCTTCTAATTTCTGGTTGGTCTCCTTGATTCCTGCATGTAATTCTGATTGTTTGATGTTGACCAGCAAAGCACCTCCTCTCTTTGGCTGTGAGTTCCTTCCATTATGGTTTGCTCCTATTTCCTGCAAGTCAGTTTCTGCTACTCTCTCTAGCATATCAAATACTTCATCTTCATACGCAGTATAAAAAGTTCCTCCAGTAGCTAGATTTACTTTATTTTTCATAAAATCCGACAACGATTCATAAAATATTTGAGCTAATTGACAATTTTCAATAACATGATGAGGATATTTTCTAATTAAATCATTAAATCTTTCCCATGCCTCACTAAATGCCTCATTTTCATGATAATGAAAATTATAAATTTCTCTTATGTAAAAACTTGTATTGGAAAGAGGATAAAATTTTTGTAAAAACTTATTCTGCATTTCTTCCCAAGATCTAAATGTAATGCCTAAATTTCGATACCATGCAAAAGATTTGTCTTTTAAAGTTAATGGAAAATATTTCATTTTTAAAGCTTCAGTAGATAGACCTGGTACATTTTGAGAAGAATATCTGATATGGAAGTCATCTAAAAATTCTAAAGGATTCTGTGAAGTATGACCATTGAATTCAGGTAAAGAATTTATTAAAGCATTGTCATACCTGCATTGACTCCTTCTCCCACATTTATATTTATATCAGTTTCCCTTATGCTCCCTGATGGCGTTGATCTATCAAGCAGTGTTCTCCTTCTATCTTGATGAGGATGTCCTTCTTCTGCCATGCTTTGCTTCTCTTGATCCTGCTTTGTGATTGATGAATCTGGAAATGAGTACCTTGGTTGAGTCACCTCTTCTTCTATTCTTCAACAAGCTTTAGACCTTGTTACTACCATAAATCTCAAACCAAGATGTTAGAAACAAGAATACGCAGAGGGGTTTTAATCCTTCAGCCTTTAAAATAGAAATAATTGAACAGAAATAAATATTTTTCACTGATTAACCGTGATCCCCAGCAACGGCGCCAGTTGATAATCACAAATTTTGGTGTTTTAAATAATGATTTTTAGACTTTGTTTATCTTATCAATGTGTGAGGATCTGAGATTATTCAACAAATAAAATTACCTCACTAACCTAGGGTAAGTAAGGGTCGAACCACAAGGAGCAGGTACTTCAGTTTAATTTCTATTTCAATTCAATCAATAATTGTTTTAAGATTTAATAGATTTAAGATTTCAATTTTTACATTAAGAATAAATATTTAATTATCTTAAATTTGAGGTTAAAAGATTTAATAATTCAAAATTTGAATTATTATCTCAGATAGATCTGGACTTAGTCTAAGTCAAGTTCTATCTGAGGCGGCGATCGCTGGCGTGCGGCGCGCAGTGCGATCTTGGCGTAAAGGCGCTGCATGTCGCGGCACATGTTTGTGCGCTGCGTGTGTAGCGCTCGGCGCTGCGCGTGTCGCAGCGGCGCTGGCTATGCGCTGCGCATGTGCGCTGCGCGCATAGCTGCGCAACGCTTATGCACTTCAAGGCAAAATCTAATACTTTGTCGAAATTTTGACGAAGTCTTAGATCTGCTTATCACACAATGATTTTGAAATAAGAATTCTTGAACAGATTTAGTTGGATATGTTGGAAAGTTACAATCTTGTACTTTCGAACCCAAATAAATCTGTCTTAAAAAGGAATGATTAAGTAATTTACTGAACTCTAAGAAATCACATTTACATTGTGTCACACCCTTGATTGGCTAGGAAATGATCCTCCTCCTCATAGTCTTCTCAGCGTTGCTTCTTCACTCAACTCAATTGTTCATCAACAATAGAGGGTCTACTGAACTTCTAGAACAAACAACACTCCACTCTTCCAACGAAAATTCTAGACAACATACACATTGTTTTTGAGATAGTATTTATAGGATTTCTTCTCTCTAAACTGCTTGGATCTTTTGAATGGTCCAGCTTGGTTCATAACCGCCATTTGACTTGTTTCATCTTGATCCATAAATGCCTTTTGACTTTGTCCAGGTTTGATCCATAACTGCAATTTTGACTTTGTCCAGGCTTGATCCATAACTGCCATTTTGACTTTGTCCATGCTTGATCCATGACTGCCATTTTGACTTTGTCCATGCTTGATCCATGACTGCCATTTTGACTTGGTCCAAGCATCCTCTTTGATTCATTTTTCGCCCATGTATATCAATTTCTGTACTCATTTAAACCAAGATGAGATCTAATCCACTTGATTCATAGAATCAAGTGGGATTAGTCAAAAGAAGCTTATAATGAGTAATAAAACATATACTCTTGTCATTTCATGATAATATATATGCGTAAATGATGGCATAATTTATGATAAAACTATGTTCATCAGCCACTGCGCCGCTTGTCACATGCAGCCGCTTCATGTCGCTGCGCCATTTGTCACATGCAGTCGCCTCGTGCAACTGCGCCGTCCGTCACATGCAGCCGAGTCATTCCACTGCGCCGTCCATCACATGCAGTTGCCTCGTGCCGCTGCGCCGTCCATCGCATGCAGCCACCTCGTGCCGCTGTGCCGTCCGTCACATGCAGCTGCCTCGTGCCGCTGCACCGTCCATCACATGCAGCCTCCTCATGCCGCTGCGCCATTTGTCACATGCAGCCGCCTCATGCCACTGCGCCATCTGTCACATGCAGCTGCCTCATGCCACTGCGCCGTCAGTCACATGCAGCCGCTTCGTGCCGTTGCGCCATCTGTCACATGCAGCCGCCTCATGCCGCTGCGTTGTCTGTCACATGTAGCCGCCTCATGCCGTTGCGACGTCCATCACACGCAGCTGCCTCATGCAGCTGCGCTGTCCGTCACATGCAGCCCCTTCATGCCGCTGCACCGTTTGTCACATGCAGCCACCTCATGCCGCTGCGCCGTCCGTCACATGCAACCCCTTCATGCCGCTGCACCGTTTGTCACATGCAGCCACCTCATGCCGCTGCGCCGTCTGTCACATGCAGCCACCTCGTGCCATTGCGTCGTCCATCACATGCAGCTGCCTCATGCCGCTGCGCTGCCTGTCACATGCAGCTGCCTCATTCCAATGCGCCGTTTGTGATGAACGTCCCACCTAGAGCGGGACGTGCAATCCGAGACGACTGTCCCCGAGAAGGACGAATGGATCACGACTCCCGCTGTAGGATGTCGATGACATCAGTCCTGCATCACACGCCGCTCGATCCACCAGCCCACTGTGACAACCACGTCTGGCCACCTTACCACTACTGGTACAAGGAACCCGACGAGGTTCCCCGATACCCGCCACGTGCGATGCCCGATCTCTGTGTGTCGTCCCCAACCCTAGGATGACCACAACTGCGACCCAACCCCCCCTTGACGACGCGTCGATCCGCGTCACGAGGATTACCTGGAGCCCCAACGGCTTCTAGACAACGATGAATGCTGACTAGAGGAGCACCGCACTAGGATCCAGAGGAGCGTGCATGCCGACGTTGCCGTCTTCGAGGGGTCGAGAAAACCCAAGGAATTCATCGAGTGGGAGTCAAGCATGAATTCCTCTTTCCGGTTGTACCACATGGACGACGACTTGTGTGTCAAATATGTGGAGACGAGACTTGGTGGACAGGACAAGATCTTATGGGAGAGCGAGCGAGTCACCGCCGAGCGACGAGGATGGCACATCACGTCTTGGGCCGACATGGCACAGAAGATGAGGAGTAAGTACATGCCATGACCGTACCTGATGTCATTGGTCCTCACGTGGCTCGACCTTAGGCAGGGTTGACTCTCCATGACAGAATATATCGAGGCGTTCAAGGAATGCCCGATGCGATGTCGATTCGTGGAGGACCCGTGAGTCATCATCGGTCTATTTGCCCACGGGCTTCGACCAACCCTGCGCAATGAGGTTCTTAAGTGCAACCCCACACAGGTCGACGAAATCTATCACCTAGTGGAGCATATGGAGCATCCGGGCGACGAAGCCCTCGTGCACGCCACTCAGACTGTGCCCCGAGCGACACCCTCTCGCCCCACACCACCCGCTACCATTCGGGCTTCCCATACTACCAGAGGGCAAGGAACCACCCCTGTCACCTCCATGGGTTCCACCCCACCCGCTCGGGCCGTCACGAGCAATACTCCGGCCTGCAGCATTACCGTTAGTGAAGCACCACTTACGTGCTTCAAGTTACAAGGTGGAGGGCACCAAGCCAGCCAGTGTCCGTCTTCGGCTCTCTTGATCGATACGGATGAGGCTGCATTGGACCCGCCTGGAGACTTGGATCCAATAGCCGATGAAGATTATCACACAGACGAGGATCTAGCGAACGGGTACGATGCCCCCGACCCTTGGATTGGGTACATCTAGATAGTAGATGCGGGCACGACCCTGACCCCCGCTCCACATCCCACCTCTCGGCGCATTGTCAGCATCGCTATCGACCGCTCGAGCACTAGTGGGACGTTCGTCCCACCTAACGATGTATCGCAGGTCAACCCCGTGCCTTTTCCGCTGAGGATAGCCCCGATGGCTGATTCGACACTACAAACATCAGTCTTCTGCACTTTTGTCCGGATCAACGGCAAAGTGTGCAAATTGACGGTGGATAGTGGTAGCTGCGTCAACGCCATCTCGGACGTGATGGTTGCCCGACTTGGGTTGGTGACCACGCTTCATCCTACGCCCATTGATGTGTCGTGGATTGACGCTTCATCTCTAACGATTAAGCGATACTGCCATGTCCCGTTAAAAATGGGAGTGTACGATGAGATCATCCTATGTGACATCTTTCCTATGAAAGTAGGAAGTATCATCTTGGGTGGTCCCTGGATCTACGACGTTGACATCACCATAGCCGACATAGCAAACACGTATTCGTTTCTGCACAAGAGACAATGGGTCACATGGTACCCTTACACCATGAAGCCGACAGCAAAGAGTGCCCCGACCACGATGGTCGGACTCACGATCGTTTGCCATCCCGCGCCGACTCGAAAGCCGGGATGCACCGTCAAAGACGTGTATTCACGCTCGACCGATTGCGCCACCCTCCGGACAGCCCGCGTAGCCCGTCAAGAGACCCGGGCTATACTCAGCACCATTCGTCTAGTTGTATGAGCCGCCAACGCCAGTTGTTCGACCAGCCGTGCCGCAAGACCCGCCGCGCACGCCACTTGCCCGGAGCCGACACGTAACACCCCCACCGGAGTCACCCAGGATCTTCATCGACCCGGTGCAGACATTGCACTCTTCCACCGCCCTGATGATGAGCGGCAAATGCGTAGCACCCGCCACACCATCCACAAGGGCACGACCCATCGTTGTTGCGCTACCCCGCGCGCCGAGCACGCGATTGTCTGCCCGAAGGCCCATGCCGCTGGGTTGAGCCCACACGAGACTGCCAACGGCCAAGTCCGATCACGACCTCCAACCTTAGCACCCCTAGTAGTTCCTCATTATGCATTCGCCCATCATGTTTTGTTGTTGCATCATGATCATCATGATAGGTCATCATTTAGTCATGCACAATACAAGTAGACTGCCAACTCGCAGAGTCGACTCCGAGTGACCGACGTGGGAAATTGAAGGTCGGTGAGATTTTGGTGGTAGAGCTATTCTCCCGGGCCGGCCCCAATGCTACATGTTTGTAGCACCGGCCCGTTCTTGACCATCCGACGAGTGGGCAGATGCACCTATGTCGTTGAAGTCCCTCATTCGTGAGGGACCTGCTCCACTAACGTGGCGGGCCCAATCCCATACCTAGTCCCCTCTCTCCCCCCTACCCAGGCCTTTCTAAACCCCTTTGATGTGAGCGAGTTTGCCTCGACCACTTCCCCGGTGAACACGCCCAATTGGCACAAGTCAGGCGATCGTATACTGCTTGGGGTAACTAACAATGCAGGGAGCCGGGTACTACAGAGGACTTCATGTGCAGACGCGGAAGCCCTGATCGCCACGGAGCGCGACGCACACCAGAAATGACCGGGCCCTTGCCGGACGCCGCCACCAGCTACCCCAACTCAAAAGAGTCGAGTTCTTCTGACTCCAGGAGGACTGATGGCATATGCCATCAAAGACCGTCACTGACATCATCCGCGCCTCGTGCCCGTGACATCAAAGACCCGGTGATCGTGCTCAGTTATCCATTCTGTTTTCTCGTTTCTATTTCTCTCTCGTGTTTTGTCTTTTGCGTTCTCGTTCATCTCATTTTTGTCGTGTTTTGTCACACACGCCACACCTTTGTTTGTCCATGTTTTGTCGCCAAGGGGGAGCGGACTGTCCATTGATCCTTCCCCTCCCCCCCCCATTCCCCTCTCTTCCCCCCCCCCTTAATTTTCCCCTTTTATTCATGAGCTTTTCCCTTTTATTTGTAATGGGGGAGCCCACTTATAAGGGTTCCCCATAGGGACCGTTGTAGCCAACATAGGGCCCATCCTTTCCCCGTTATAAGGGAAGAGATGGGGCCCTAAGAAAGTTTAGACCTATTTTTTTTTTCAGTGAGGCATTTTATCAAACACCCTACAGGTCTCCTTTGATGGGGGAACATCGCACTGTCACCGACAATAGACGAGTCCAACCACATCGAGCTGCTCGTGCCGACGTCCGTGACCCAAGATTCAAGTACCCGTCATGATCATTTGTAAGTTTTCTTTATTATTTCATTTACTTGTAATTGTCAGAACAATTGGATTGGGCCGTTGTTTTGGGCCTCGCCCATGTTTTCACATCTACGTTTGAAATACTTGTAAAGAGAAGGACATCATCTTGCGACGGTTTCCTCCTCTAAGGTCGCTCTCTTGGCACCCCTCCTCCCTACATAAGGGGATGGCATGCCCAAGGGAAAGACAGACTTGAGAAATTTGAAATCTGAATGTTCTTGTTCCTTTCTTACTTTCCTTTTTGTTCTTGAGAGAGATAGTTAGACGTCATAGTGTAGGTCGTGGATATCGTGTTCATCCCCGTCTAACCGTTACACATTGAGATCACTCCGTGTCACGTTCGCTCGACAGTCATTCAAGATTCATTGTTTCTTGGAAGAGTAATATTCAAGAATTGATCTTCTTGGTGGTTATTCATCAAGAACCACGCAAGAAGCCTTGGAATTCGACCTCTCCTCCTCTCCATCGTCGTAAATCGCCGCTCACCAACCACACTGCCCTCAGCATCGCCGCCCCACCGTCGGGCGTGCCCAGTCTCACTCACGCATACATCCGGTTGCGCCACTCCTCAGCCGCTGCACCGTGCCCGCGTGCTCGGCTGATTCGCAGCCGACGATCGCGCTCAGTCCCACCTGTGCGTCCTTGTTGATCGCTCTGCCTATGGCCGCGCTCATTGCCGCCCTCGTCCAAGCCATCGGCGTGATCCAGCCGCGCACTTCCCCCTGTCGCTCGCGCAGCCCACGCTCCCATGGTTGCGGCCGACCCTGTCCGTGCATCCATGCTATTGGCGTACCCGTGCGCCCGCACAAGCCCGCTGCTGCACTTAGACCTGCCCGCACATTTGTGCCATCGGCATGCCTGCGTGCTCGCATAGGCTCTGTTGTCTTTTTGGCTGCGCCCAGCTAAGTCCCACGCGCCCCGGTTGCCGACGTCCTTCGACGCCATTGCAAGATCTCGGCTGCGTCAAGCATTCGTTCAACAACGTCCGATTGTGACCAATCATATCGGTCGACATCCACATACATTGTCCTCGACAGAAAATCTTCAGGACGTGAATTCCAGGTTCTATCTCTGAATTCCCCTTTTCATTCAGTATTATTACTTCTTACAGTGCCATTGTCTGCTATCTTTCCCTCTGCCGATCCTATTGATAAAGATTTGGATGGGATAACCACCATTGTCGAGAGGTAGGGATTTCTTGTGATGGACGACTAGATTGCTGGTGTCAAGGGTTTAACTCCGACGGGCCGTAAAATGCCTCTCCGTCATAGATTTGCTCGTGAATTCCTAGGGTCATCTAGAGTCTACCCAAACTGTTTGTCTATTCGAGAATGTATTCTATTGTTCACCTTAGTCAAACCGTCCTTATCGCTCGTTAGACTTTTCTCACAACAGATAATTCATTGGCATTAAATATCTTCATCAAACCTTATTGTGACGTAATACGTGCCGTCGATCCTGGCACACATCGTATTACATCATCCTTCCACATGTGTGAGAAGTGAACAAGGGAAGAAGAAGAAGAGAAGGAAGGAGAAGGAAGGGAAGGAAGAAAGAAGGCGCCGCCGCCCCCATTGGGTGATATCTCCGCGCCTTGGCCTCCCCATCTGCCACCGCTTGCCCCGCACGCCGTTGGCAGCCACCACAGTGATCTCCACACGCACCACCGTCGCCGGCTGCCTCCGTCGTTCACTGTTTGGGCTTCCCTGTCAGGCCGCCTACTGTCCAAATGATATCCTCAAGCCATTGCGGCCGCTGCCGCTGCTGTCGCTGCTGCTGCCGAGCCGCTGCTGCCACCGACGCCGAGCCGCTGAGTCGCTCTAACACTAGTCGCTGCAAGCTGACCGGTCCCGTGATGCGGACTAGGTGACTAGGGCCAATCAGATGACCAGTCAAGACTGGTCGACTGACTGGTCGACCTGACCCGATCGGTCGAACCGATCTATTGACCAGAGATTCGAACGGCCAGTTTTACTAAATGACCGACCGACCCGATTGATCGGTCAAATTGACCCGATTGACCAGGCTGATCTAGCCGGTCAACCAGACCTCGTTAGGCAGATCTACCGGTCAGGTTGACTCGGTCTGTTGGGCCGGACGAGCCGATTGTCCTTTCTCGCACTGCCGGGCGAACCGAGCAAGCTGAGACGGACGCATGCTAGCACTATGATTTCACCTTCCCTCCGTCGCCCTTTGCATTGCTCTGGCACCCTGTGCACGTCGAGCTGCCGTATCTACTCTAGAAACCCTATGCTCCACCTGCTCCGAATTGCCGCCGATGAAGACGAGATCCTGCATTACGAGACACGTCGATGAGGTACGCCGTCCTGTCCTTTGCGTGTTTAGTTATTCCTTGCAGTATTCCTTTTGTCCCATCTCCTCCGCACTTGGGCTAGGTAGGTGAGAGAGGACAAACGAGTGATAACTACGTATTTGAGAGTCTTACCGGTACGGACGAGTACGTCCGTTATGTGCGAGCCCTACGGATTGAGTTCGTTCGATCGTAGGTGCCTTCGTTGCTCCAACAAGGTTTGAGAGGCCATCGTTGCCGTCACACAATGACCAGTCCAAGCTAGGAGCTCGGCGCCTCCCGCGAGTCGGAGCCTGCACGTACGACACGTAGGGCATCTCATTACATCGTAGTTATATAGCTGTTAGGGCTAACCGTCGGACAACAACACCGCCGTCTCGCGATAGGACATCATTTATCATCATCGACCCATCATACTCGGTGATGACAAGACGACATCCCTGATGCCGTCCTGCATCATGCAACCAATTATGGTTTGTCATGGGTGGGGATTACTATGGGGAGTATCATGCATACGATCTTAAGGTTCTCAATCTTCTGCACAAAAATCCGCTTAGCCTGTATTTTCAGGATACTTCGCCTGAACATGCCACAGTCGAGTTTTCTACTTGAGTGGGTAGGGACCTATGAACATGCCTACTCCACAATCTGATGCTCAGGAGTCGATAGCTCCTGCGCCTTCACCTAGGCTAATGGCAAGTACCCATCATGTCTGACAATGGTGGATGGCATTCCCCATCGACCCGGTAAATCCCTGATGTGGGATGCCTCTACTCCAGTAGGGGCGTCAGCATCATCATCCAGAATATGACCTGCAGGTGCGTGATCACCAGCAGCATCACCCATCATGGGGGCAATCAAGATGTAGATCTATGCTGCCTAGTTGATATCACTCCTAGTGATACTACGAGGACCGACACTATCCTCATGATAGATTCTCGTCCTACCCAAAGGTGAGATACCCTCCTGCGGAAGAGGCCCCCAGCACCTTCAGGTTACTACTCGGGCGAGGCCCATTAGAATTATCAGGGGCGACCCTACAATTTGGCCCCCACCTAATACATGGCGCAAATCCATACACTGCTCATAACACACGTGATGTAACACGATGCACCGGAATTGGGTGGCTCATGTCACACCACAGGGAAGACAAGAAAATGAGATGTAATGAAGTCAAAGACACTTAAAAATTCATCAAGAAGTACATGAGCCGACCATCTGTTCCAGACGTGATCACATATAACGACATAGGGAAGGCCTGGCACAGTCGGCTTCCAATGATCCGTGTCTGAGCCAGACGTAGGCACAGTTCAAAGGCGAATGAAGAGAGGAACGTTCACCATTCAGTAGCGTCCACTTCCATCATCGTGAATGACACTGATCTAACACTGACAATACAAATTTCTAACACGTAAGTAGTGGCCTTTCTAACATAGACAATACGACAATACGACACCAACAATCCTACCAATGTATAGATTGCTCTAAGCAATAGAGCACTCAAACACCAGCACTGACAAAGGTAACAATACTAAAAAATAAAGGGGAAAATGATTGACATGAACGTCTGACCCGGATGATCGTGGTAGGTCACGTCAGCCAAGGAGGATCAAGGAGGGCCAAAGCGTGAGTAGATCCTGGTGATCAAAGATGTAGTGGGTGGCGTGCAGATGTGTCAAAGACAAGGGAGGCACCAAGGAAGGTCTGGCACCATTCAGTCCAAGCGCTGATAACTAACATACGTTGGTATGGCAACTGGGCAGAGTTCAAGCAAAGGACGCCAAGAGCATGGAATTCTGAACTGCACAGGAGGCAGACGCCGAGTCTCAGAGCAAAAATCAGTAGACATACATGAAGTGGATGTAGGACTCCATTGAAATCTGATTGAAGTCACCAAAAACTGTGTGGCCAGATTGGGAAGTCTTATGGACGTTCGTATCATTATACTATCATAGCAAGGGGGGGAAGAGAAACCCTTGCATTAGATGTCAGACTCTAGAGATGCAAGTCAATGGTTTACGTAGGGTCCATGGGTGCATCTCATGATCACAGAGGTCCGAGATCTGGTATTTGGATCAGACGTGATCCTCGGATGCCTTGAGATGAGTTGCATGGGATCAACAAAACAACACAATGGCTTGTGTGGGTTCATGGGAGAAAATTCACAATAATGGATGTCCAAGACAAGAGATGAGGCCACCGATCAAATGTGAACCTCGGATGCCTTGAGAGAAGTTGCATGGGATCAACAGAACAACAATGGCTTGTGCGAATCAGGGAAACAATGCACGATCATGGCCTTCCGGGATAAGAAATGAGGCTGCCCGTGGTATTGTAGGGATTCCTAGGGCATGGTTGATTTGGATGCATCCAAGGAAGGCACCACTTTCTTCTCCTAGGAGGAATATTGTAGAATGAAGGAAAAACCCGAACCACAACAATGAAGAACACTC
This sequence comes from Wolffia australiana, assembly GCF_029677425.1. NCBI lineage: Eukaryota > Viridiplantae > Streptophyta > Magnoliopsida > Alismatales > Araceae > Wolffia > Wolffia australiana. The sequence continues at coordinate 9,102,680 of NC_135837.1, read as the reverse complement.
TTTTCTTTCAAGACACCAACGACAACTGGTTCCTTCCCACGTTCGCCCCCTGACTCTTCTTATCATAAAAGAAGGTCAGTTATGGTGCACCCAATGGTCCCATTTAATGGGGAAGCTTATTGGGCTTCCCCTTAAAAGGGTCCTTTAGGGGGGGAAGGAAGCCAAGCATGGACTTCCCCCCCTAAAAGTGCAAACTAAATCACTAAAACAAGTAAAACACATATGGGGGAGGCTCGTACGCACCTAGTGATGGAAATATATGTGGCCGGCAAGCCAATCATACGTTCCATATCTTGTTTCATATTTATTAATATAACATATTCATTATAGTGCACGTGTGATGCGTAGAATGAAGTCCATGAACCCATGATCGGACTTAGTGAATTATGATGAGATCGTAATACGGCGATCACTAGTCTTTAAGCATGTGTTCTAAACTTCCCTATTCGAAGGATACACGAGAATGACATCAAAGTATCTGGATAGAATAACACTATCTAGCCTCACTCATATGATGAGTATGGCTGGTCCCGTAGCCATTAGTGTGGCGACACTAGGGATAGATAGTGGGTGCTCATTAAAGGAAAGAGTTCACTGAATTGATCCGTACGAATCCCTGAATGGTATTATACTGAACTGTCAATCAGGTTGATTCACGTCACGGTTGTGTAAGTGGTCCTTAGACCTGAGACACCAAAGACGTCTTGTGGACGGACGGTTGTACTTTGGCTACGGCCAAGGAGTCTCTAATCATGGGATTCTAAACGGTCTTAGTTCGGGTGCATCAAGAAGTACACGAAGGCAATTGAATGGTCAAGATGGGATCGTCTACCCTCGGTATAAGAGGCGACAGCTCAAGGAAGATGATGCAACAAAGTCCTTGGCCAAGGCAATGAAATATCGGAGAAGAGTTCTCCGATGATTTCCGAATGCATCACTACTAACTTGGATGATCGATTAGGGTTTGACAGTTGACCATACGCTAAGTTGTCCAAGGAGCATTAAGTGGATGAGGGATTATACATACACGGTAACCAATGATGAACAGGTTCCATGAGTGAGTCGATGCATACTCCTTTGTATCTTCTAGGACACGAGGTGTAGCTTGGCACCCCACGTGTCGGAGTCTCGACCTATCAATCGGGTTAAATCGATCCGACGTTAATTAATCTATATGATGATATAGTTAATTAATTCGGATGGCCAACAAAGGTTATTGGGCTATTGGAGTCATTAACTAGACTGATACATAGGCCTAGAGGGTCACACGCAAATGGTCTTTTGGACGTTGGAAGATATACTTATGTTTGGGGGGTTTTTTATGAAAAATACCCACTTAGTATAAATGGGGGAAGGCCTTGAACGAAATTCACCAAGGCCAGAATTTTTCAGGGCCCTTTCCCCTTCTTCTCCACTCTCCCCACACCCCCTCTCCATCCGTGATGTGATCCGGACGACGTAACGACGCCGACGGAGATAGAATGGGTCTCGTCTACAAGAAGGAGGAGATCCGACGTACCGAGGACCGTTGATGCAGGACAACGTCAAGGACAAAGTCCAGCCTTCACCGAGGGGGTCGTACTCGGTGTCATAAGTGTCGGTGCACGACATCTACTCAAGGGTAGGTGTCCAGCATGGGTCTCCTACGGGGACGACCTATGATGAATGGCGCGGGTAAGGGGTGTCATACGTGCAGCTGCCGACAAGCGTTGGATGCCGTGTCCCAGGTTTGACGGGGTCGCCCAGAGACGGGGACCGACCTTCCGACTCTCGTCCGGTGGGACGAGGAGGTTACGGCGCCGAACGGGATGTATCCCGCCGTAGGGTGCTCGCACAGGGCGGGCGAACCGACTCGTACCAAACCAGGTAAGATACTCAAAAGCACGTAGTCTTCACTCTACCTATCACACTCACCTACGTCTAACCCGAGCCCGGTGGAGGCTACCAAAAATGCACTGTAAGAAATAAAAGACGGGAGAGGAGTGGCGTACCTCGTCGTCGTCCAGAGCGGACCTATCTCCTCCTTGAGCTGGAAGTCTGAGGCACCCCGAGGGTGGTGAGATTGGTGTCAGCGATGGCGGGGACGTGGGCGAACCGTGCGCATTGAGCGCCGCATGGCACGCAATGTAATAAGCGACGGGCAGACCAAGTCAACAGGGCAGAGCACGGGTGTTGCGGGGGGGGGGAATCAGCGCGTCGGGCGTGACTCGGTGGGCCCTGGATGCGGTGTAGCAGCGCTGCACAGCTGGCGGGGTGCTGGCGGCCGATGGCGCTAGTGGCCGCAGTGTCGCGGGAGGGGCGCGGCGTGGGGCACACAGTAGCAGATCACCACGGAGCGGTTCGGGTAGCGAGTTCGGGGATGATTTGGCAGGCTCCAGTGGCGTAGGCCGAACTGATAGGTCGGCACAATAGCCAGGCGGAGTGGCCAACCGTCAGGGTCGGCACGTCGATGACTCGGGCATGCGTCGTAGACGGGGAGGCCGGGGGCACCTGAGGGAGGGGCCCTACGGCGGTCGTCGCTGATCGCGACGCGTGTGCGAAGCTCGGTGGGTCACTGCGACCGTCGTATACCTGCGACTGGTGCAATCGCGGTGATAGCTTGGGCTGCCGCCGCGGCAGTGGGCGCGTCGGGAGACAGCACGTGAGGGGGACTTGCTACGGAAATCTGCCGCGGGGTATGGGCCCAGACAGCGGTGCAAGCGGATGGTGCGGTTGAGGATTAGGCGAGAGACGGCGCTGGTCTGCGTGTGAGGTCACTGCGCAGGGGACGGGGTTCAACACGTCAAGGCGCGAAACCCGGTCGTGGAAGACCACCTTCGGCGGTGGCGGCTCGCATGCAGCAGGCTGAGCGGCGGTGTCCGAGCTTGGCGAATCTTCCCAACTCCACCGTTCTTCTTCTCCCTTCAACCTGCTTTCTCCTCGATCTTGAACTCTCCTTCTTCAACAGCGCGCGACGCAACCCTAATTCATCAGGTGAACGAAGCCTCTGTCTTCTTCAAAATTCATTGGTAACTTTCTTTCAATAAAAACATCGTATCTTTCTTAACGGACCCATCCGACCCTTATATAGGGGGGGGGGTATGGGGGCCCTAAGACCAAAAGGACCTTCTCTTGACTGAAAATAACCCAATGACCTAAAGGACATGAGGACGACTGGAAGACAAGGAAAATGAAGACGAACACAGGGAGGGGGGAGGGGAGATCCTTATAGGGTCGAACCTCCCTCTTTACACGTGATCATGGGGCGTAAGAAAAACAAAGAACGACGAAGTTCACGACAGAAAATGACGAACAAACAAAAATGTAAAGATGAAGATAAAAGTCTATTGCCTAGAATACTTGAATCTGGGCATGCGTACCATCGCCTTGGCTTACCGAGCGGGCTGAACGCGAACGGCTGCTGCTTTCGAGGGCGACGGCGACGTCTCTGAAGATGTATCTGGGGCTGCGGCTGGTGCTGCGCCATCAACCATGTGGATACATCTAGAGTCTGCACACTTGAGCAGCTCGACTCGTCTCGCTCTGGGATTGAAGAAATCATGAATGAGATTCGTGCAAAGGTACTTCATTTCAATATTTTTGTTCATGTTGTTCGATTCACAAAAGTGTTCCGGTGCGCATCATTTTGTTCTGTTCATCCATCTCAAGGCCTATAGATCCCAAAACGCCGGAGGGGGCCTCCCTACAGTCAAAGTATGATGAGAAAAGACTAAAATGACGTGATAATGGGGCCCGTAAACGAGGAATGGGGGTCGTAAAACCACAAAGGGACACGACACGTAACAAGATGATGCGAATGCAGCTTCTCAAACTAGTTAGCGAAACTGTAGGTTCTTCACTTCCACTCTGGCTCTGCGAAGGGGCTGATGACAAGTTTGGACATGCTTGACTGGATGGTCCTCCATAAACACACCCTATACACCAACCCATCAGATTGTGCCAGATATGTATGGCCTAGGGCCAACTCACCCACCGTGCGTATGACCATCCTGCCCCACCGGTGCCTTATCACTATGTGACATATCATGCACCCATAGCACCCCACCCTTTCGTAGGCATCCATGTCGACCCACGTGACTCGTGACCCATATGCTGGCTCTTACATGCTGCAGCATGTTTACCCATCGGGACCGTCCATTAGGCATTATGCTGCCCTGATTCTTCGTGCACCACTATTGGTGGCGCCCGTGACTAATGTGCCGTATGCGCCTCCTTTCTAGTATGGGCAGTACACCCCACCAGCTCCACATGTGGCACAAATTGCTGACATGCTAATGAAACAACACGCCCCCCAGGATTACCATCCATCCCAGCCGGCTCCACCCATTTCCCCTGCGTTAGAGACTCGAGATCACTATGTGACGCAGAATGTCACGTGACCTCAGTCTGTGAGTTGTCACTACGATGATGACAATAGAGAGCAAAGAAGGGAGGCACACTGTGCCACGATCTAGAAGAACGTTCGAATTGAGGTTCCCATCTATGAGGGTATGCGCAACCCGAAGGACTACATAGACTAGGAGTTTGACTTAGAGAGCTACTTCTAGTGGTGCGGCATGGACGATAACTTTGTGTCTCATACGTCGAGGCTAGACTTGGGGCCAGGCCAAGAGATTTTGGAAGAACAAGAAGGACATTGCAAGGCAAAAGGAGATCTGCCCATGACGTTGGAAGTCATGTTGAGGAAGCTTAAGGATATATATATCCCTAAGCTCTATATGGCGTGACTGTTGGAATGGATGGACCTCAAGCAAGGCAAGTGCAAAGTGAGTGACCACATTGAGGATTTTGAGGTGTCTCGAATGGGCTGCCGATTCTTTGAGAGTAGATAGATTCAGAGCGCTCTTTTCATATATGGTCTCTTACCTGAGTTGGGTCCTAAAGTGCTGGAGCAAAGCCCGACGACTATCAATCAGGCCTATAGCCTAGTGGAAAGTTCTCCCTCGCGTATGCTTCTCCCGCGCCAGCCCCAACCACTTGGACAACCTCCACCACCTCGATCTCAACCACAACCACTAGGACTTCTCGAACTAGTGGGTTGAGCAAAGGGGTTCCAACTACCCCTAGGAGTAGTGCTTCCCCTTTCACTACGGTCACCGCAGCACCAGCTGCCTCCTACGTCATCTTGACCACATGTGCCCGGCCATGACCCGTGAATCAGTTCAGTACTTAAGGTGCAACGGGTTTGGGCATCATAGGACTGACTGTCATTCACTCTTGCACTTTGACATTAGCAGGAACCCGATTGACCCTCTAGAGGATGAGGATTTCAAGGTCAATATCTAGGAAGGTGCCTCGATGATGATACCTCCGAGGAGTGTTTGAGGTATTGATAACATCCTTAATTCTGTGCTTAATTCAAGTAATTAAAATATGGTTGTTATCATATATTTACATGTTAATTAATATTCCAAGTGAATTCTAATTTTTCCTTTACTTTTTTTAAATTATGAATTTATTTAAGCTTGGGATCATTCCTTTTTTTATACCAAAAAACACTATGCCAGGTACGGTCAACCCTTAGGTTGTGCCGGTAGTGTGATCCAGTCGTGCCCTAGGTGCCACCCAGGGGGATTTATATGTAAAGTTGAGTGTTTATCATTGTTTATAGGCGTGGAGCGAGCATAAATATCCGAATTACACTTGGATCCCACTCGTCCACGTCAATGTGCATGAATTTAAAAGATAAATAAATGATACCTAGCAGGAGCTCAGAGAAGTTTGCGCATGCCGACCTCATCTGTGCGTGCTCCCTGCGAGTGAAAGTGGGAATGGAGAGTGCGGCGGCCGCGAAGCAGCTATGATGGTGGAAGTGAGCGCAGTCCACCCCGCCGTTAAGAAAGTTGTTCGATCACGCAAGAGTTTGGGCGCGTCCACCTCGAGTGTTCGAGCAATCCGCCACTCTTGCGGGCCCTCCTTTGGTAGTATGCGATGCATATGGAGAGTTGCCAAGCCGAGGCGTTCCACGCGATAACATCCCTAAGTTGAGGGGGAGGCCTGCCAAGAAATAAAAATAGAGGAGGGGGGTTGTGTGTGTACCGGATGGTTGGCCAAGGCATCTTCTGTCTTATTGCCTTCTCGCAGCTGGTGATGTATACTAGTTGTACGAGGGCAGCACCGCATGATGTCCTGCCATATGCGATGTAGGCATCACTAGGAGCATGTACATGCACAAAGCATGCTAACAAACACCTGTGAGTTTGATTCTACGACGACATGGTGAAGGTTTTGTTCCTCGTAGAGGAGTAAACCATCATGAATTGCTATAGCTTCAGCTACTATATTAGTTTGAATACCAAAGAAAGAGGTAAAAGCGAAGGGAATATTCCCGATATGATCACATAGGATATCACCTCCCCCTGCTGGCCCCGGGTTCCCTTTGGCCGCACCATCTACATTCAGTTTGAGGGTGCCAAGTGGCAGTGGAAGCCAACGGACAACCCGTAGCTAAATGCAAACAGGGGCAAGGGTCACCAAAATGCCCCAAGAGTAAAGGAAGCCGCATGTGAGGGCTGAGATGTAGTCGCGAGGCGAGATCAGATGGTGGGTGCGCCGTATCCAAAGCTTGACTCGACGCGTGATATCTACGTCACACATAGGAGTTCCTGCATAATGAGATAAATTTTGCCTTTCCGATAATAAGCTTGGAATAATTCTATCTAAATGTAAATGGCAGGGTGATAAGCCTAAAAATGCGTCTAAATATGTCGTTCATTTGACGTTTAGACTTATACAATAACATTTATTAATACCTTTAATCACTAAATAAAGAATATAGAGCAAGCAAGGGTTCAAACCACAAGGAGGCACCAAGTAAGAATTTTATCCACTTTTTAGTGAATTAATCCAAAGAAGAATTAATTTTGCAATAAATAAACCTCAATTATATTTAATAATGTTTTTAATTAATCAAAATCAAGTAAAACCTTAATTTCAATTTCAAATATCTTGGTCTAAAAGCTGAATATAAAATTATTGCAATTATAAGATCAGATTAATTAGAGTTATTAATTTCCCAATTATTATAAAATGTATAGAGAATTTTTATGAATAATAAATTGGGAATTTTATAATCAAGAAAGGGATTTTAAATTTGGACTTCAAGATGAATAAATTTTTGAATCAATTTTTTGTCTTTATGTTTTTTATATAATAAATTACATTTCCAAATAATAAAAATTGAAATCTAGAGAGAGAAAATAGACAAATAGACCTAGTGAGAGAAAGTGAAGAATTTGGGGAAAAGATGAAATACGACCCTAAATTCAAAATCTAATGATGTAGAAATGTTCAGAATTGATGTAGGATTAAAGATAAAAAACCAGATCTTGTATCAGAATCAAAATGCAGGGCTAATTTCATTCAAAACCAATTTCTAGGGCATGTACATTTCGCCCATGCCTTGGCGTTTTAGAATCGTTCAAGAAGAAGATTGAAATACAAATCATAAACTTTCCACTTTGAGTGCAGAATCAAGAACTGTCAACTTCCAAAGCATCCCTTATGTCCTTCCTGGCAAAATCCTTGAAGAAAGTTTCAAAAAGTGAGTTTCACCCTTTTCCAGACTTCTATCTAAAGATCCAACCTTAGGGATTTTAGAGGGGGAAAAGACAAACATGCCATCAAAATTTCAGCACAATCGGACATCTAGATCTCTAGATATTATCATTTTACATATGAAAAAAATCTAGGCCGTTGGATCATTTCAATATAAAAAAACTGATTTTTTTCTGATTGGCTGAGCCTCTATGATGACGAGGACGCCAACACATCACCGTCGAACGCTTCGCCATGGTCAACCGGAGTCAACATGCCTGCTATGGACCCAACGGCGAAGTCAACCAAACTCAACCCGCCACAGTCAACCGAAGTCAACACGAAAGTCAACATGTCGCAACCGTCGACAAGCACATCTCCACGCGCGCACGTCCCTACGCGCGTCATGACACAACGCTAGAGGTAGATCCACAACTTCCCTTTGACGTGACACGACGCACGTCTTTACTATCTCGTCTCTAATTTCTCATCATTTTCTCTTTCCTCCAAGGCCTATATATAGGCCATTGTTTTCAAGAAACATTAGGTAGTCATAATTTCAAGAATTGAGTTTTCAGTTAAACTCTTCTTGGAGGACTGCCTAGCCTCCGTCTACCCTCAAACCTAGCCGTTGTCGTCGCCGCTGCTGTCGCCGCCGCCACCACCGCCGCGTAGTGTTCATCGCCGGCCACTTCTCCCTCTTTTCCATTCCTCTCACTCCCTCTCCGTCTCTTCTCTCTCAGACTTGCCACCCCAAGAACGCCCAAAGCCGCCGCAATAGGGCAGGCCCAGGTCGCCCAGGCAGCCCTTGCTAGGGCCGCCCAAGAACGCCCAAGGCCGCCCCAACAGGGCGGCCCCAGCCCACCCCAGGCAATCTCCGCCAGGGTCGCCCCAAGAACGCCCAAAGCCGCCCCAACAGGGCAACCCAGGCCGCCCCAGGCAGCCCCTGCCAGGGCCGCCCAAGGACGACCAAGGCCGCCCCAACAGGACGGCCTCAGGCTGCCCCAAGCAGCCCCGCACCTAGGGCCGCCCCAACAGGGCAACCCCAGGCCGCCCTAGGCAGCCCCTGCCAGCGCCGCCCAAGAACGACAAAGGCCGCCAAACAGGGCAGCTTAGGCCGCCCCAGGCAGTCTTTGCCAGGGCCGCCCAAGAACGACTAAGGCCGCCCCAACAGGGTAGCCCAAGCTGCCCCAGGCAGCCCTAACCAAGGCTGCCCAAGAGCGCTCAAGGCCGCCGCAGGCAGCTCCTTCCAGGGCCGCCCCAGGCAGCTCCTGCCAGGGCCGCCCCAGGCAACTCCTGCCAGGGCTGCCCAAGACGCCCGAAGGCCGCTCCAGGCAACTCCTGCCTGGGCCGCCCAAGAGGCCCGAAGGCCGCCCCAGGTAACCTCTACCGGAGCCGCCCCAGGACATTGATAGCCCCGCCAAGTCTGACCGTGTCCATTGGCACTACCCATCCGTCTCGGTCGCCGTTGGAATCTCATACCTCCACACGCTCCTAGAACACCAAGAATTTCTTACAGCCTCGTCACACACTAAGGTGCAGAGGTATGCCTGAACTCTTTGGTGTCGAAGTGTTCTCCGATCAGTATTTTCTCGAGAAGTTTCCTCCGCCGTCAGACTTAGATTTGGTTTATAATTTTCTTCTCTCTCTTTCTCGAGTGTATTCTCGCGACGCGAATTCGGATATTCATTTCGTTGCTTAGGCATCGTCGCAGTGGGGGAAGACAGTACTCCCGCCCTCGATAAGGGTCAGAGCTGCACCACCAGATTTTCATCGGTTTTAAATTCCAAATCCGTTCGTGTGATTTGTGTGGCTGTTTTATCCCTCGTCATCCATCTACCCGTAGCCCGTCTGTCAACCCAGTCGTCCATTCCTTCTTCGTCCATTCCTTAGTCGTCCCTTCCATAGCCGTCCTACGTCACTCTATTTCCTTGTTTTTGCCATCCTTGGATCATGTGTCGACACATGGTTTTCCGCGTCCACTGCCCGCAATGATTCCAAATCGATTCTTGTATTTAAATGGCTATAAAAATGCCACGTCACCCCTTCTCTTCGTTTTTTCCGTTCAGCTGCAACTTTTGACCTGAGTTGTTTTGTTAAAATAATATTAAAAAATGTTGTAAGCTTATCGTCCTTTTTTACGTTTACGACATTGATTTCTGCGTGCATTTAATGTACGCGGCGAATGAACGCCGTAAAACGTCGATTTCTTAAAGAAATGTCAATTATCGTGTGCATTAAGTACACGCTAAAAAAATATAATAAAAAATAAAATAATATTAAAAAATGTCCATTTCTAAAAAAATAAAATAAGTTGTGCATGTGCATTTTGGTTAGCGTGTGCATTAAATGCACGCACTAACGACTAAGATAAATTGTAAATGCACACGGAGAATCTCCGCGTGCATTTATTGCGCGAAGATTAAAAAACAACTTCTTCCTTTTTTTTCTTCGCCTTGCGCGCTACATAGACTTATTTATGAGATAATGATTGGCTTGTTATGGCATCGCAATTTACGATGCCATAATGAGACAATAATGCTCATTTTCTCTCCCTGTACTCTTATTAAAATAAAATACATCCATTTATTCGCCCTAATTTTGAGCGAACGATATGGATGCCCCTTGATAAATATATAAATATATTATAAAGTGCAAAATAAATTAACTATGTATTATTTAAATATAAATCATTTCTTGGCTATATAATAGTGAAATAAAAATATAAAATATGGAAAAATTCCAGAACAATTAGGAAAGCCCCTTTAGCCAAGTATTTAAGGCCCTCCAAAAATATTTCTTTACTGAAATGAGTTTAAATTCTGTGTAAAAAATGATAAAAATCAGAAATAATAGTAAAATCAAAGTGTAAGTGATTTATCTTCAATTTTATGTGATAACATGAAAATATAGTCATTAAAATACAAAAATATAATGTAAAATTAATTAATTAATCATGTTAATTTGCAAGTTATCACAGGGATAAAAACTAATTTCAATGTTAATTAATGTGGGGATGATCTACTGAATATGCAAGATTTTTCCAGAATTTTATTGGAATTTTTGGGAGTTGATTCGAGGAAGAAAGAAATATTTTAGTAGAAACATAATATAGTTGTATGGAAAATAGGAGTTCTAAAGCAATTTCTAAAGCCATTGGATCGGTTTTCCTAGCGTTTTGTTGCAATTATGGCCTTAAAACAACTCTCAGTTGCCACTGCAGGCGTAAAGATTCAACTAAAATAGTTGGAGTTTTTTTATAAAATTCATATCAAATTTGGTACATCTTTTAGAAAATATGGAGGGAGAAAGTGGAGGGGCATATCATAATTATTTTTTGTCAGCGTCAGTTTATGCGCGTGAATATTTTTAGGGACATTTTGTGCAAAATTTCAAGAAGTAAATTTTGTAGGGCCACTTGCCAAATCTCGGCCGTCGGATGTGAATCCGACAACTTAAATCAAAATATTAAATTATCTCTCATAGGCAGTAAGTGCACCCATAGGAGATCATGTGGCTAACTCGCATTGGGCGGTACCAGTAACAACACACAAGTAAGTGCGTTTAACCTGCATGGCGTTTATTTTTTTATTTCTTTCTATTTCAGCCAAAGTAACTTGAAATTTCACCAGCCAACCAGTAGTCAACACATGATTGCGTGTAAGGAAATTTTAGATCAAATAAATAAAAAACGATCCAATGGCTCAGATTGGTCAATTTTCATTTATTAATACGGAGTTTTGATCCTGAAGTCGGATTGAGGTCAAACTTTTAAGAGAACTGAGCATTGAGCTGACCTAAGTATTCCAATTGCAAATTAATAAAAAATGTAAAAGTTTAAATTCTAGGAAGATTAGGTGTGTTTATTAGATAGTAAGTAAAATTAGATACCCAATTCCCCAAAAATAACAAAATCAGATTTTCTTCTCAACCCCCTCTTCTGGACTCCTTTGATCTTTTTTATTGTATCAAAGTAGGCAATTTGGAGATCCCTAATTTTTCTAGTCGTCCCATCTCTTATACCCTCATTTCTAAAGTCTTCATCTAATCAGGGTGACTTGATCTTCATTGAGGAATAAATAAATCTTCATTATGCATCTTAACTTAAGGTCTTATGAATTTTATTGTATAAGCTAAAATAATCAATGATAAGATAATAAACGTGCATAATTCACCCCTAAGTTTTAGTTCAACAATTTGCACTATTGCTGGGGGCGCAATGCTAAGGAAATTCTATTTGTTTTCCTTTCTATCAATTGAGTGTTTTAAAGTTGTATTTTGAACTCTTGATTTAATTGTTTTAAAAGCATGAAGTATTAGTCTGATATTTTTTGCACTGCCTTCTATTTCATATAATAGACAATCACTAATGATCTAATACTTTGGAATTTTTCTTGTGGCTAGACCAACGACTGCTAGCCTTTTAAATTAGTAATTCTGTATGAAGCTTAGGTCAGGGTTTGAGTCAGAGAATAGTCAAAGAGCTGAGCCAATTACGTCATACTTCACGCACACCTGTAGAAGCGATAATCACTAGAATCCCACCAATGGACCCTACAGAAATGGAGTAGGAAATCCTAGAGTAGTTAATGAAGGGAGCAGGAGGATTAGAGAGTACTCAACCCTATCTGAAACTCCTATCTTGACGAGGATATCTTGCCCCACTAGAGATGATGTGATATTTAGGATAGATCTCCACCAATTCCAAATACTACCATACTTGTTAGGGAAAGCAAATAAGGAACCATATAATTTCCTAGAAAGATTTTATAAAGCCTGTGATAGTTGTAGTTACCCCAGGATATCAAAAGAGGCGGTGAGAATGATGGAGCTAGGTGTTGGCAGAATAAGTCAGTCTATCCTTGAAGAAAAAACCCAGGTCAATGATGGTGTCTCCAGCAGAGCTGGGCATCGTGCCCGCTCGTAAACTCGCGCCTGAATCTTACTATGTATGGATTTTTATAGAAATTAGTACAGCATCTCGATCTCTACGAAACAGTACAGAGAGCAAAGGAAATGTTTAGAACATTGGGAATAAACTGTGAATCATGGTGTGAGATGGAAGTTTTTTTCTTGAAGAGGTACTGATGGCGCAGCACCGCTGGACGTCATCGAGCCAGCACGCGAGGAGCCATCGTCGTCATCGAGCTCGCAACCGACACGTGTCTGGCCTGTACGACGAGCTGCCGTAGAGACGCGCGACGCCGAGTTCAGATACTTGGCGTGACGCACGCGCCACTTCATCGTCGGAGCAGCCCACTTTTCCCTTTGTTTTCTTTTCTTATCTTTACTCTCTTTATCTTTCGTCATCGTCGTCTCCTTGGTTGTCGTGTAGTGAGGGGAAGAGCCCATATGAGGACATCTTCCCCCCCCCCCATGAGCTTGACAAGCCCATTTTCCTTTTTAGTTTTCCCTTTTTATTTCTTTCTTGTTTGTTGTCTAAGGGGGCCCATCTTCACCCATTATATAAGGGGGGGGTGGGTGCCCAAGAAAGGCACTGTTTGAATTGGAAGATATTTTAACATTGAAGTTGAAGAGTCAGATCGTGGGAGGAAGGAAGAAGAAGAAAGGAAGAAGAAGAAGAAGAAGAAGAAGAGGAAGAAGGAGGAGAAGGAAGAAGAAGAAAGAGGAGAAAGAAGGAGAGAAAGAAGATCAGTCGCCCGCCGCCTGTTCGCCGTCGCCCGCCCCCCCCCCCCCCCGCCACCGAGTCTCCTCCGCTGATGATGAAAGTCACCGTTCGCAGCTCCCCCGCCTTCAACTCCAGCTACGCCGCCGACAGGTCAACATCACCGACCCGTCTCTCTAGTCGCTGCCGTTGTTCACACTACCGCCCACATCTCCTTCGCTGCCACCGCCGCTCACGCCGCTCACGCCGCTCACGCCGCTGCCCACGTCTCTCTCGCCACCGCTGTCATTCACGCCGCCGCCCATGTCTCCCTCGCTGCCACCGCCGGTCACGCTGCAGCCCACGTCTCTCCCGCCACCGCCGCCGGTCATGCTGCCGCCCACGTTCCCTTTGCCGCCGCTGCCGGTCAGACTGCCTCCCCGGGAGCCGCCCCCGCCGCCCGCTCGCTCGCCATTTTTCCCTCCAGCCGGAGCACGTGCGCCGACTGCCGCAAGAAAGCAGAACCCGGCGCCGTCGCGCCCGCGATTACCGCGCACGCGACCCTGTGCCTGGCCTTGCCGATGGCCGTGCCTGCCGTGCTGCGCTTGTGATGCCTACGCGCACGCGACCTAGCGTGGCCTGCCGCGCGCTGAGCTCCTACACGCCTCGGCCTCGCGCGCCACGCCATCTGCTGCGCCTCCAGCCGCCGCCGCCGCCGCCCCCTCTGCCGCTATTGCCCGCCAGGGATGCCCACCCCTTCACCGATCCGCCCGCTCCCACTGACTCCTACTATCTCTGGATTCCCTGGTGAATGGAGAATTCTGTCGCCAACGCGACGAAGGTACTCCTTACCCTGCTCTTGTACGTTTCTTACTTTCTTCAGTGCCTTTTGTATTGCCTCCTCCGTGCTCGGGTTAGATAGGTGAGAGTGAGACAGGTTGAGAAAATGACGAACATTGCACGAGAGGCTTACCTGTCCGGTACGAGTCGGGGACTCCCGACGCGTGTGAGCATTTTAGCGGGGTATCCCCGTTCGGCGACGTACTCGCCCTCGACCCTCTCGGGCGAGGTTCAGGAGGCCCATCTGGCCTCACTCAAGGCGACCCATAAATTCTCTGGAACGACACCTACCGCTCGTCGGCGCACGCACGTACAATAGTAGGACTTTCATACATACATCATCGTCATTATATATGTTCACTCGCATCCATCGGACGACGTCGGTCGACGCCGTCTGATTAGTCCTCGGTACGACACCGAGCCCGTACTCTCGGTGATGACTGGATGACGTCTTGATGACGTTCGGCATCAGGTACTATTCAGTAGCAAGAACAAACTAATTTTGAAGAGAAATTAGGAACTTCCAATAAGGAAATGATAGCTTTAGCAAAGCTTGGGAAGATTGATAGGGCTCATAAGGAAATGTCCACACCATGGTATTCTCACATGCGAGTTGGTGAAAAATATTTATGAAGGATTAAATGATGTTGAATAGGGAAGAGCTGATATTTCTAGCGGAGGTGCAATAGGAGACATGTATGAAGATGAAACTATGAGCCTCCTACAGAAAATGTAAGGGTCACACCTCGAAAAGGCCAGGCTAGGCCTTTCATTAGTACCGACACCTTACAACGTGTCGTAGATCGACTTTTCTACCCTCTCGATGAAGTCCCAATGCCACGCACCGTTGAAATTTACCACCTACGAAGAGAGGGTGTTACGTGATGTGCTGCCTATGAAGATCGGCATCATCATATTGGGACGTCCAACTAGTGGGTGGAGCAAACACATGTTCGTTCATCTACGGTGGAGGACGATTGTTGTGGTACCCATCTACGAAGCTGACTAAGCCAGCACTAGCTGATCAGACACCAGCACCTCAGCCTAAAGGCAGCATTGATCACCAATGGGTGCATATTTAGATGAAAGCTTGGCAGAGAGAGGGAGGACTTGATGTAGGATGACTAGAGGAGACGGGATGGGTTGATGCAGGATGATTCAAGGAGATGGGGCGGGATTACAATGGGTGTAGGATATTGGACGACTAAGGAATGGGTAGGATAAAACCAGATCAAAAATAACATTATCGATTCTGAAGAATTAAATTCGATGAAATAGTTATGGTGCAGCCCCTTTCCTCGTCGAGGGCAGGAGTACTGTCTTCAACCACCACAGTGAAAACAAAGCAACACGTTCAAAGGCCAATTTAACTAGTCGCTTGAAGATTCAAAATCCAATTAAATCTGACGGTGGTGGATGAACACTCGATGTGCTGGATGAGGAACACGAAAGAGTGCAGAGAGTACCTCGTCACTAGAGTTGTGCGTTGTGGTGATGTGAGAGATTCTTGACGCATCGTTGGCGCTGGTGATAGATGTGCACTTTGACAAGATGTCATTGATCCAACTGCACGTTCAGTTGGTAGGAGGTCAAGGGGGGAGTCGCCCCCTTGTAGAGTTCGGAGCAGCGCCCAAAAACCTGTACGGTATGGGTGGCAGCAATGATGGCTATTATGTGGCCTTCAAGCCAATCACACTATCATGTTTATTTAAGTCCATTGAATAAACTTATTTATGTTTATTATTATTCCGTGTGATGTTTATAATGAAGTCCATGAATGCGTGCAATGACTTAGGGAATTATGATGAGATCATAATACAGTGATCACCAGTCTTTAAACATGTATTCTATTGATAGTCTAGATGTATTCCTATTCAATGGATAGTCTAGATGGACATCGAATTATTCGGATAGAATAGCACAATGCAATACTTATTCAATAAGTATAGCTGATTGTGTGGCTATTAGTGTGGTGACACTAAGGACAGATAGTGGGTTCAAGGAGTTGATCCGTATCAATCCCTAAATGGTATTATACCTACACGTCAATCAGGTTGATTCAAGTCACGGTTGTATAAGTTATCCACGGACCTGAGACACCAAGGACATCTCGTGAGTGGATGACTATAGTTTGACTATGATGTACGAGTCTCTAATCATGGGATTCAAATAAGTTATAGATTGGATGTAGTAAGAAGGTTACAGAGATAATTGAGTGGTCAAGATGGGATCATCCACCCTCCGTATAAGAGGAGATTGAATGGAAGAAGACGATGCAGAAAAATCCTTGGCCAGGGTAGTGAGGATATTGGATAATGCGTTCTGCAATGATCCACGTCACACATCAGTACTAATCGAATGGCAGATTAGCGTTCGACGATAAACCATACTCTAAGTCATTCAAGAGTCTCGCGCAGATGATGGATTATATATATACGGTAATAGATGACGGTAAATGTTCCATGAGAGAGTTAGTGACTACTCGGTATCTTCTGAGCAGGAGGTGTAGCTTGGCACCCTACGGGCTGGAAACTTAACTTGTCGATTGGGTTAAATCAATCCTTAATTAATCTATATGTTGGTATAATTAACTAACAAGGTTGGTTAATAAATGTTATTTGGCCATTAAAGCTATTAACTAGAATGATACATGGGCCTAGAGGGTCAGACGCACAAGGTCATAAGGGCGTTGGTGGATATATTTTATTTTGGAGGGTTTTTGAGAAAAACCTTAAGTGAAATATAAAGACGGAAAGAGGTCTCATTAGAAGCACCCATGTGAGCCTCATTTGAGAGCCCCCTCCCCTCTCCACTGTCTTCTACACTCATCCAAGGAAGAGTGTCTTCATGATGAGGATATCTTCTAAATTCTCAAGAAGAGTTGAAGAAGGAGACGCGGAGATGCAAGCACCGAGTGATCGTGTGGACACTTCTGGAGGCCGGACGCGTGAACGGCTTCAGAATGATCTCGGAGTGGCAAAGTCAAGCGTGGAACGAGTTCCCCAAAAGGTACTACAAATGTTTTGTTTTATAGATCGATTGAGAATCGATCGACCAGGTTTTGCATCCATGGAGTGTGTTGTTCCATAGACAAACCAAAGCAAAGAATCCAATAGGCAAGTGGCTGCGAGGGCGGTCGAGGGCATGGTGGGCCTGCGCAGACAACTCGGGGCGCAACATGCACATACGGCCGGGGCGCGGGTGACCATAGGGCTGGGGCGACCGGGGCGTAGGGCGACTGCCAAGGTCACGGGCGGCTGAGGGCGTGGCCTGCGTGGGTAGTTGCCTACGTGGGCGGTGGTCCGCGCTAATGGCTTGCCTTCGCGAACCAGCGTGCGGCGCGGGTGGCTTGTCTGTGAGGGCAGTCGACCTGCAGGGGTGGCTATCCGTGCAGGCGACTTGCTTGCATGGACGGGTGGCCTACACAGGCGACTTGCCTGTGAGGGCGGCTGTTGGCGTGGGTGGCGGTCTGCACGAAGAGGGCAGCGGTGGTAAAGACGAGAAGCGTAGCAGCGAGCCGAGAGGAGAGAGAGTTAGGGCAAATCGTACAAGAAGAATAAAATATCAATTCTTGAAAATAGGTTCGCCAAGTGTATCATGCAACATTGGCCTACATATAGGCCTTGGAAGAAAGAGAAAATACGAGAAGTAAGATAAAATAGACGACGTGTTACCATGTCACGTCAAAGGGCAGTTCTGGAACTGGCGTTGACAACGTGTCATTATGCGTGATGTGTTGTGTGTAGGTGGAGACGTGTCTGATGCTGCTGCGTTGACTTGGTCATTATCAGAGCATTTCTATAGTTGATGTTGGTGATGAGTCATGATGCGGGAGGTCTCGGATGACAGTGGCTGCGCATCCGAAGATGGTGCGTTGACGTCATCGCCATCAGGACTCTCTTGTTTGCTTCACTCTAACCTTGGATGTCCTTTCCAAGGACCCACATGGTGTGCAGATGCACGTGAATTGTCACAGGTCATGGTCGATTATGGGGATGTATTCCCCGAAGAGCTCCCCAATAAGCTCCCACCCATGCGGGGCATACAAGACTCCATCAATCTGGTTTTGAGTGCTTCGCTCTCGAACCTACCATATTACTGGATGGACCTAGTAAAATATTAGGAGCTATACCCGCAGATGAAGGATCTCCGTTCTAAGGGCCTCGTATGAGAGAGTCTAAGTCCCTGCGTATTACCTGTTCAATCATATGACCGGAGCGACCATCTTTCTGAAGATTCATTTACGAAGTGGGTACCATCAGGTCCACATTCGACCCAGGGGAACGAGTTGAAGATGCCCATCGAGATTGAGGACGGCCTATTTAACTGAAACGTTATGCCATTTGGGCTATCTAGTGCCTCGAGTACATTCCAAAAGTTGATGAATGAGGTCTTGCACCAGTTCATTAGTAGATTTGTTGTCGTCTACTTTGAGGACATTTTTATTTTTAAGTGGTTCTTGTGCGAACGACTTACAGCACCTTCGAGAGGCCTGCATTGTGGTACAATGGGAGAAGCTCTACACACATCATGATGGGGGACCATTCAGTTTTAAGACGTATCTTTTAGTTTTTTTATGTTGCACGCCCAGCGTGTATGTAATTTTTCTTTTCTTTTCCCCAACTTGGGACCCCTTTTAAAAATTTTGGGCCTTCTTCCCTTTTTCTATGGGGGAAGGCCTATATCTACCCTATAAGAGGGGGGGTGTCCATGGTAAGAGAAGAGACCCAAGTGAAGAAGAAGTTTCAAGATGTAGCCCTTAGTTTCTTTTGGTTTATTATTTTTTTCAGAGTTTTTAGTTTTAGAGTTAGGAGGATTTACGAAATTACACTCAAGAAAGCTGGTTAGGGCTTCCCTGCACCTACCTGCACCACCATGTCTACACATGCTACATGCGCGCCTAGCCTCCTTTAGCATAGTTTTGAGGAGAGCACTTTCCGGATGACCCATTGCTGCCAGTTCACCACCGCGAAGTACATGCCGGTGTAGGGTAAACTGCCCCCGCCTTTGCCGCTGATGCCGACCTCTGTCTGGTAGTAGTTAGTTTACAACCATCTTCATTATTGAAGGGACGCCAGACATTTTTGTCACTGAAGTCTGATTGTATCTTGATGCAACCGCCCTATGCTGTTGCACGGTTACACCATCTTATGCCTGCCACTACGGTCTCCTAGAGTTGCTTCAAGGGAGATGATCATTGGATGAGATGCCACTACTAGTTTACTGCCACGAAGTACATGCCGCCACAAGATATACTGTCGTTGCTCTGCAGCGCTGATGCCTGTTGATAAGCTGAAAATAGGGGTGAAAATTACGCAAATTTTTAGCCCTTGTCGTTGTGAATTTTTGGCTTATGCAATAAAATTTATAAAACTCTACTTAATATGTATAGTGATAAGTATGAGTGTCGTCCAAGGGAGGCAAGTAGGAATTTCAATTTGATTTTATTTTTGGTGTTTTAGATCCTAATTAGAGTGAATTTGATCTTCAATGAGGATCAAGTCACCCTAATTAGGTGAGAATTTAGAGAGGGGGGTAGGAGAGATGGGAAGATTAGAAGAATTAAGAGCTCTAAATTTCCTTCTTTGATCCTAATTAAAGGATCTAAGAAATCATTTAGAGAGGTTGAAAGAGGGTTCTTAAAATGAGTTGGGTTGATTTTTCAGATTGATAATTCAGAACTAAAATGGGGTAAATTGAGACTTCTAAAAATTAAAACTAAATTTTTTTATAATTTTCTTTTGTAATGCAATTGAATGCCCAGGTAAAATTCCTCAATTTCGCCTCTCAATCCTAATCAGGGCTTGTACATGCCGCTCAAGCCAAGCGATTTAGAAGTTCAGACTAGAATGGAGATGAAGAAACAAACAACTTAACCTATTTCATTCAAAATGCACAAAAGTTTGAATACAATGAAAGAAAAAAATACCAAAACTGTTGATCCAGGCTGGGACTCCTCTCTGTCTTGCAGCTGTGATGAAGCACCCTCCAGAATGAGCTCCCCCTCTCGAAATTCAGCTTTTATACTTAGGTTATAGGGTAAAAATCACCATTTTACCCCCATTTAGTACTTAATATTTATCTATCAATGTAGGCTAGATCTGAATGATCTAACTGTACAGATAGAAAGAGGGGATCAAGACGAACAAATCCATAAAAAAATCATCTCAATCGGACTTCAGGATCAAAAGTTATTAATAAATCAATTTTAAACCAATTTAATCCATTAGATTTAAAATTGATTTATTTATTAGTTCCGTTTTTAAACACGCAATGACGTGTCGCTCTCTCATTGGCTGGCGATTTTGAATCCTCCTTTTTGCAGAAAAGTCCTTAAAAGCCTGGAATTGCTTTTGGACGCCGCTTAAAAGTAATTATGATATACAGCGCACTCTCTCTCCTCCGATTTCTCCTAAAACATTAAAAATATATATTAAAAATTGCAATAAAACCCTGAATGATTTTAAATAGGATCTTTACGCCTGCCGTGGCATCGAGAGGTGTTTTCAGGGTCTTTTGCAACTAAACGCTGCAAAAGGCCCAAAAGTCTAGAAATTGCATAAATACATTTTTTCTCCTATAAATATGCCCTTTTTTCATAGAATAAATGCATTTCTTCTTGAAATAAATCCCAGAAAATTCCTAAAAATTCGTAAAAAATTCTAGAAAATTCCCTGATTAATTCCCATGTTGATAAATGTCGAAATAAACTTTTCAATGTGCCATTTTCATCCAAAAATAATTATTTCGAGCTTCAATAAATCCTTAAAAATTCATATAATTAACAGAAAATTAGGGAAAAATCAGAAATTACTTGGAAGCATTATTTTTGTGTAAATATATGATAACAACCCAAATTTAAGCCTTTTAAATGCATAAATCATGCTAATAACATGAAATAAAGACCGAAATTAGGGTGTTATCACCTGTCTTCGTCGCTTATAGCAAACTGTAGCCGAGGTGTACCGAGTGACCACTACCGACGAGATCGTCCTGTGCTGCTGCTCTACTGATCAGCAATCCTTCATTGAGGTGTAACATGAGCCACTCAATCCTGACACATTGTGTTACATCACATCCGAAGAACTACAACTTCTTCATGGCCGAGGTCTCTTTGCTCAGATTTGTCGTGTCTGCTCATGGAGGCTCAGCAAACCCAGCCAAGATTGAGATTTTTCCATCTTGGCCGAAGCTTAGGGATGTTCATGATGTCCACAATTTCATGGGCTTAGTGATGGGGGACCATCGCATCAGAACCGATACAAGATGAGTTCTACCACACTGAGCAGCTCTCGCTGACGCACGTGACCCTAGATTCAAGTATCAGGCATGAAGACCTTTGTAAGTTTTCATCACTACTTGGTTATTAATTTCTGATTTTGTTGAACAATTGGATTGGGCCGTCGTATTGGGCCTCGTCCGTTATTTCCCCTTTGTCAATGTAATGCTTGTAAAGAGAAGGACCTCGTCTTGCGACGGTTTCCTCCTCTATGAATGGCCACTTGGCACCCATCCAAGGGGATGGCATGCCCAAGTGACAATCAGACTTGAGAAATTTGAAATCTGATTGTTCTACTTTCCTTCTTTCTTTCGTTCTTGAGAGAGATTGTTAGATCGCCGTAGAAGTAGGATCATGTCTTCGTCATCGTGTTGTTACACACGTTGAGATCACTCCGTGTTACGATCGATCGACAATAGTTTCAAGACCTCTGTTTCTTGGAGGAACTGTTTCAAGAATTGGTGTTCTTGGTGGTTATTTATCAAGAACCACAAAGGAAGACTTTGAGAAGTTGACCTGCTGTGCTTCATCATCATCAGATCGAGCTGCCACGCTGCCTGCCCATCATCGCCAGCCGCCCTCCAATCACAGGACGCTTCTCGTCGCCCGCTGCACGTGACCCCTCTACCAGTACCGTGGGGTCCACAGAGCTGCCCGCACGACGTCCGCCAGCTCTACTAATGGATGCGCCCAGCGACGCCCCGCGCTGCGCCTTGGCCTGCTGCACGCCTTTGCTTCTGCTCTATCTTGTCTCTATTGATGCCGCACGCGATGGCCAATTCTTTGTCTACGCACCCTGCATTTGGTGTCAACCCGCTAGCCGTGTCCTTCGGCACCGCTTGGGGCCTGAATCACCGTCGGCTACGTGTGGATGCGTCCTTGATTCAGGCATGCTACGCGCCGATCATGCACACAGCCTCGCCCGCTTGTGTCACCATTAGACCACGCTACGTCCAATAGGCCATCATCTTATCCACGCCTCCTCGAGCTCACACTGGTGCCGCACTGAGGTGTATTGTCTCCAAAGTGCAACAACGAGGCACGCATTCTAGGTTCTGCCTTTCGCTCGTCCCCATTTCTTTTAGTATCATTACTTCTTGCAGTGTCGTTATTCACTATCACATTCCTCTGCCGATATTATTGAAATTGCTAAATAGGATAGCCACCATTTGTCAAGGGATAGGACAATCTTGCGATATACAATTATATTTCTGATAGTAAAGGTGCAACTCCAAAGGGCCGTAAAATGCCTCTCTCAACGTAGTCATTCCAATTGACTCTGCGGGTCATCTAGAGTCTAACCCGAACTCATTTTCTCTTTGTGGATTTACTGTGCCTCCTTCCCTAGTCGGTCTCCCTATATTGCTCAACTAGAGTCACTTTACTGGAATTTCGATTCAAATCATATCTTACACTCGCATTGTTATGATGCAATATGTGCCCCATCAATCCCGGCTGTCGACATATTACATCACTTAGCAACCTTCTTTCAAAAGGTTGTCCCAGGATTCAGTGTAATTACCACACCCATTACAGATCTGATTGGACTTGAGAAGTTTGAGCGAATGAAGGTTGCTGACAAAGACCTTGAGGAAGTTAAGCACCTCATGACCAAGGCTCCGGTACTACGACCACCTGACTTTAACAAGGTTTTTGAAGTCATATGTGACACCTCCAGCGTTGGTATTAGTGGTGTCCCTAGTCAGGACGTACACCCTCTGGAGTATTTTAGCAAAAAACTGAGCGATACAAGGCCACCATATGACAACTATGATCGTGAATTCTATGCCATTGTCTAGTGGCTTTGACACTAGTCGCACTATATCCTCCCGAAAGAGTTTGTGGTATATTCAGACCATAGCGCCCTAAGGCACTTGCACGACAAGAAAAAGTCAGCGAACGGCATGTCCACTGGATTGCTTGCTTATAGGATTACACCTTTGTGATGGGGGACCATTGCACT
This sequence comes from Wolffia australiana, assembly GCF_029677425.1. NCBI lineage: Eukaryota > Viridiplantae > Streptophyta > Magnoliopsida > Alismatales > Araceae > Wolffia > Wolffia australiana. Next base: position 9,079,457 of record NC_135837.1, on the reverse strand, counting down.
AACTAGGACACAGGATGCCAACAAAACTTGCCACACTGCTCGAGCCTAACGACTGGTCATGAGGATTTAGTTTTGTTTTCATATATTTGATTTCTTTCTGAATTTTTGGATGGGGCTTTAATGTTTGGTCCTCGTCCATCGTTGTTTTCGTTATTTTGTTTTGATGTATGTTAAGGGGAGATCTCTTGTCATGAGATGCTTTCCCCTCATTCGGCCCACTTGGGCATTCTCCCTATCCCATAGAAAAGGGAGACATGCCCAAGGAAGCCCTGAGAGTGCATTTTAAAAATTGAAAAGTATCTTCTCTGTTGATTTGCTAATTTCCCTTGTAGAGTTTTCCTATTGGTTTCTAGTATTAGGTTGTGGGTGTTGCATGTCACCGCATTGTTAAATTCACCCACTGAACCACATCTCCTGGAAGAACCACGTAGCCACTGACACCATCTACTACATTATGATACCTGTTCTTGGATCTGTTCTTGAATGTGTCGCTTGAGGATTGCCTGATCTTGAACTGTTCTTGAATCAATGCTTGAGGAATGCCTGATCTTAGAACTATTCTTGAAGCAATACTTGAGGAATGCCTGATCTTGGATCTGTCTTAGGGCATCGATTGAAGAATGCCTGTTATTGGAACTGCTTGCATAATTTGAGAAATGCCATTAGTGGAAAGTTCTAGCAGCATCAATTGAGGCACTTCATCTTCCCTCAAGAATCCAAATCTTGAGCATCTGCCACACCACTCACCCTCCCATCGAGCATTATTGGATAGCCACACTCTAGCTGTGTAACGGTGTGCCCTCGCGCACCATTGCACCACTTACGGCTGAGAGTGCACACTACATTATGCTAAACAATACGAAGAATCAGATTCTTGGCATGTTACAATCTACCATGTCAGAATATCAACCTGAGCCTCTCTTCATCAGTAAATTCAGACCTTCAATTGTGCATCAACATCTTGCAAATGGTGCATCTTGCATGATTACTCAACACTGTCAAGGGGGGCGTGGTGCCCACAATTACCAAAACCATCAAGCCGCATATTGCTTCCCACTCTCCTGCATGCTGCATTATCAGAGTCACGTGTTGCACTCGCTGTAGCGATGCATGCTAGTTCAATCTATCCGCGTGTGTCATACCTGCTGCAACGTGCGGTGCCATCGCCGCAACAAAAAGTTGCCCCTCTATCACACCAATAATCTGAACATCTAACATGCTTGTGTGTTCATCCTCACCCACTGCCTCACACGTGCGCAAGTGTCCTGTGGTGCTGACCGATACACTCATCAGCATCGGCCTGTGCGGATACCAACTGTGCTCACAAGCGTGTTCGGGTTCACTTGAGTCTACACCAATAACTCTCTAGCCCATGCAGGTTAAAGTTATATGGTTGCCAGCCCTCGTGATCACTTATTGTTGGCTCATCTATTGTGATGCGACTCTCTCATCACGAACAATGGGTTCGATCCACCAAGTACTATTGCATCCCTCATCTATGCAATATCATTATTTTTTTTAGTGCCAAAACTCTGTTTGCTACTTTGCCAAGATATTATGAATCAGCAGGGCTAGCCACTTTGTCAAGTGCTTAGGATCTTCTTTGCGGTAACACTAAGGATCTTCGCACAAAAGAGGCTGGTGACGCTTGAAGATACAACGTGTCCCCCATTACATAGATGTCTAGTTAGTTTAACCGGTCATCGGGAGTCAGACCATGACAGTTTGTTATTGAAGCATTAGTCGAACAATTTACTAATCACCAAATTGTCGTCTTATTTCTCATTTGAATTTTCTCACATGCATTGCATTTCTAATCACACACCATTCAATTAGCATCTTGCCTGTGTTGTATCATGAGTCGTACTATCCTAACGTCCTTCGTGTGACATCACTTTGTCATCCGATAGAAAAAGGGAAAGGACAATATCATAGCGGATGTTGTTAGGTGGAGACCACTCATCCTCAACATGATGCAAACATAGTTTTTGGGGCTTGAATTACTTTTACATGATTATGCTGACTGCCCTGACTGCTGGAAGACACCAGCACTATTCATGACGGACCAAAGTCCGAATACCCAGACTACTATCTCTCAAAAGGCTATCTCTTCCATGGGAAGAGACTTTGCAGGCCCTGCACTTTGCTGCAAGACTTTCTTATCGGGGAGACGCACACGAGTGATCTTAGCGGACCAGTTTTACTAGACCTCCTTGAAGAGGGATGTCGGGAAAATTGTCTCCTGATGCTTGACCTGCTCTAAGGACAAGATGACCAAGCAGAATGCTGATCACTATACACCACTCCCAGTGCCGACACACTCTTGGGGTGATGTCGGCATTGACTTCGTCCTCGGTCTGCCTAAGACCAATCACCGACAAGACTCTATCATGGTTGTCGTAGATAGATTCTCCTAGATGGCACATTTCATGCCCTGTTTGAAAATGGCCGATGCATCACGAGTAGGGGTTTTCTTTAAGATAATTGTTCACCTACACAGAGTGCCATGGTCGATCATGTTAGAATGTGTTACGCGGTTTACGAATTACTTCTTGAAGACCATATGAGTCTTTATGAGAAGAAAGCTCAAGTTATCCATGGCCTACCATTTGCAAACAGATGGGAAGACAAAAGTAGTGAATCATAGCTTAGGGAACCTGCTCCCTTCTGTCATAGGGGATAACCTCACATTTTTGGATCATGTGATCCCACTCGCTGAGTTTGGTTTCGACTCGTCTGCGAATCATACCACTGGGTGCATGCCGTTCGAGATTGTATATGGCCAGGCACCTTATATGCCCTATACCTCATTCCAGTAGATCCCCATACGATGACTTCTTAGGATGACATTGCATTCGCCCAACATATTAGAGACCTTCATCATGACATTCATTCTCGCGTTGTGTTGCAAAATAAAAGGTGCAAGGTCACCATCGATGTAGGTCGTAGGTCAGTTAGATACACTAAGGGAGATCTATTCATGGTCGAGTTGAGGCCAAAGATGAAGTACTCTCCAGGGTCATTATGAAGGTGAGAACGCCTACATTGTGGGCATCCCACAAGATTGGGCGATCTGCTCTATCTTCAAAGTTAGCTTCCTAGTCAAATACTGACTTATGCCACCCATTATTGAGCCTCACAGCCCCTCGAGCCTTACTATTGATGGTAGTGAGGGACACCATCCATCCCTACCCGTTCTATCTCCATTGGGCACAAGCATATCGAGTCTATACTCAAGGAGGTAATTAACGTTGTAGGCGAGTGGTTGGACTGTAAGTTCCTGGTTCATTGGTAGGGTTGGCCGTCATCAGACAATTCATGGGTCTCAGATGTGGATTTTAACGACTATTGTCGGAGCTTGTCTAGCCGTTGCACAATATTGTTGGCTCTAACTTTTTAGAGTCGGTGATGGGGGACCATCGTGTCGACGCCGACACCGACACTGGACAAGCCCGACCTCTTCGAGCTGCTCGTGCCGACGTACGTGACCCGGGATTCAAGTATTCGCTGTGATATCCTGTAAGTTTTCTTATCGTTTTGTTTAATGTAACATCCAAACAATCGGATTGGGTCGTCATTTTGGGCCTCGTCTGTTACTTCGTCTCGTTTTTGAATTACGTGTAGAGAGGAGGACCACGTCGTGTGACGGACCCCTCCTCTAGAGCAGGCCTCTTGGCACCCCTTCCCCCCCTATATAAGGGGAAGGCATGCCCAAGGGCAAGGAGAGCTTTTGAGAATTACAAACCACTGTCTTGTGTTTCTTTTCCTTTCGTTGATTTTCTTAGAGTGAAATTGGTGTGACTTGCCTTTCTTTGTTTGGTCGAGAAGAAACGTTACTGGTGCCTGTCCATCTTCCACCGCCGCCAGATCCAGATCTAGTGGATTGCCGCGGGAGAACGAGCGCCGCCGCTCAGTCTTGCTCTGTACTCGCCCTGCCAAGAAGGTTCTCCTCCTGCTGTCTGGTCATGCCCCACAGCTCTCATGCCTCCGCCCGAACGCCCCTATCTCAACTCGCCGTCGTTCGGTGCTGGGAGATCTTCGTCCCGATACGACGGCCATCGTGCCCTGTGGGTCGTCCCTCCTCTCTCCACCATCAAGATGTCGTCATTGCTCACGAGCCGGCAGTGCACTCTTTTGAGTTTCCCACCGTCGGGCGTATGTCGCTGTCAGCGATTCCAGTCTGCGGCGCACCGCGCGGGACTGGTCGCCCTGGCGTTCCATCCCGCACGATCCTGCCACCCGCGGGCGGCCTCGCACGCGGATTGTGAGCAAACAGCGGCACCTCCAGAATCACTATCCGCCCACGGCGCGCGTGGCACACTGCGCCTCTGCCGGTCATCTCAGGGAGTGCAACTCCGTCGACCCTCGCCTCCCATCTGCCTGTCGCTGGTCCTCGATTGCTATTACTCGGGCGCACTGTATCTACGCGACTGTCAGCCTACGGATCGGGTATTCTCCTGGGAAATATTCGAGGAAGGAACATCATCAGGTTCTATCTCAACTCCCCTTGTTTTCGTCAATATCATTGCTTCCTCCAGTGCCGTCGTCCTCTATCGCATTCCTCTGCCGATTTATTGATAAAGTTTGGATAGGGTAGCCACCGTTGTCGAGGGTAGTTTTCTCCCTTGCGATTGACGTTTGAGTTGCTGTCGTCGGGGAAGAACTCCATCGGGTCGTAAAACACCCCTCTCATCGTACTTGATCGTATAGGTTCCGAGGGTCACCCGGAGTCTGTCCTGACCTATTCAACCATCGGAATTTACTGAATTATCTATCTTCATCAGACCGTACTTATAGCTCGGTAGAGTATTTTAAACTTGCATTTCATTACATTAACTAGATCACCACACGCACCCTGTTGTGACGTAATACGAGCCGTCAGTCTCGGCCATTGACGTATTACATCAGCCGAGTTCCTCCCGCCTTAGGAGGATAATGAAGGACCATATGGAAGACTGAGCCCAAGCTCATCAGCAGGCGCGTCGTGGACCCTGAACAAATACAAAGAGCCTGAGTTTCAAGTATATGACTTGATGACTAGTCTCGATAGTTCATTTACTTTTTGCATTAGGTCTTTATGGGTATTCACGGGGGCCCTATGTTTTGGGCTCCATCATTTTTCTTATGTTTTCTGAGTTTATCCATACCACTAGGGGAATGTCCTTGCACTTTGGACATTTCCCCTAATTTGGCGCATTAGGGTAACCACCGTTACCTATACAGGGGATGGTATGCTCCTAGTGTCATTTGGAATTCCATTATGAAAAAATTTGAGCTCAATATTCACTTTTGGGTTCCCATTTATGGGGGACCATCTCACTAGCTGAATCACAAGACATTAACAACCTCACCGTGCAGCACAAGCCGACGCCCATGACCCCAACTTTAAGTACTCACAGTCGTTAGTGTTGATTTATTTTCCTGTATTTTGATTTTCAACGATCGGATGGGCCATTGTGTTTGGGCTTTTTTCGTTGTTTTTAATTTCATTTGCTTTGATGTATTTTTAGGGGTAAATCTGTCATCATGAGACCGTGTCCCCTCGTTCGGCCTAGTTGGGCATCTTCCCTATATAAATAGATGGCATGCCCAAGTAAGCATTGGTGTTGAATTGAAAATTGGAAAAGTCTTTTTCAAATGGGCCTCCCCCTTCTCCCTTTACAACTTTATCTTTACTATTTTCTAGATAGAGATCGTGGAAGCTTCATCTGCACATCGCCAGATTCACCATGTTGAGATCACTCTGTGGAAGAACCGCTCGTCACCAACTTCTTCTCCCCTTATCGTCGTTGTTGGTGCGTCTTCTTGGAGCAATTTCAAAAATGTTGCATCACCCCGACTACCGGCCTACAAGAACCACGCTCTCTACTTCCATCCCTGCACGCCCAAGCCGTGCTGCTGTTCCGGGCAGTCGTTGTCTAACTTGTCTCCTGAAGATCCTTTCTTGGGTAGACGACCTTCCAAGAACACCGTTAATGGACCTTTCTTGGAGCCTCTTTGAGCTTTCAAAGAGCTTTTTGGAGCAGATTCAAGAAAAGGTCCTCTCTTTGAGCTTTCTTAGAGATTCTTGGAGCAGATTCAAGAAAAGGCCTTATCTTGGAGCTTTCTTGGATGATATTCAAGAAAAGGCCCTCTTGATAAGCCAAAAATAGGTGTAAATTTTGCAATTTTATAATCCATTGGCATTGTCAATTTTGGCTTATACAATATAATTTATAAAAACCCTACTTGAGATGTGTAGTGATAAGTACGAGTATCGTCCAAGGGAAGCTAGTAAGTTAATTCAATTGATGGTCTACTTGAATAATTTGACACTAATTAAAGGTAATTTGATCTGTAATGAAGATCAAATCACCCTAATTAAATGATGAATTTAGAAAGGGAGGTAGGAGAGATTAGAGGAATAGAAGGAATATGGGCTTTAGATTGAATTATTTGATGCAATTTAAAGGATCAATGCAGTCAACTAGAGTGATTCAGAAGGAAATGTGATTGTGTTTTGTTTGGTTTTGTAGGTTTGATAATTCAGAAATAACTATACTACTAGATAGTAAAAGGCAGTAATGTAATCTCCTAAAAATTAAATATCTTTTGATAGTTTTTCTATTGTGCATTTGGAATACCTAGGTAAATCCCTCAGTCACTCCTCTCAATCTCACTAAGGGCATGTATATTTCGCTCAAGCCTAGCGGTTTAGAAGTTCAGACCAAGTTCAAGAACGATGAAGGAATTTAACAAAAACATCATCCAAATACACCAAAAATTCAAATACAAAGAAGAAAAAGGTACCAAACAGGTTGATCAAAGCTGGAGCTCCTCTCTGGCTTGCAGTTGTGATAGAGCACCATAAAGAATGACCCTCTCCATTCGAAATTCAGTTTTTATACCTAATTACATGATAAGAATTACCATTTTACCCCCATTTAGTAAATCATTTTTATCTATCAATTTAGGTTTGATCTGAATGATAACCATACAGAAAGAAAGAGGAGGTCAAAATGGGCAAATCCATAAGAAACTCATCTTAATTGGTCTTTAGGATCAAAGTTATGAATAAATGAATTTTGCCCAATTTTAGCCATTGGATTGAGATTTATTTATTTATTAATTTTATTTCTTAACATACCATGATGTGTTGGTTGCAGATTGGCTGGCAAAAATTTGAATCTATTTTTGGGTTGAGTATGCGAGTGCCACATTCCCCGTCCTGAAATCAAGAGTAAAGAAAAAACAATAAAAAACAACATGATATATAGCAATTTGCACGTACGTGTATGCTCTTTAAAATTTAAACCAGTCAAAAGGTGCCAGATCACCTCCCGTGCATGCGCTTTTCATGTACAGTACCGGAGGTGAGCTTACCTCCTAGAGAGAGATTGGCATGGAATTTCCCCAATAAAACGGCTCATGCAAACGGTCGCCGGTCAAAAAATATTTGTATATATATCCTTTTCACTCTCTCTCTCCTCCTCATAAAAACCACTGTAACTGTTGTAATTACTTACAACCACGACCGAGAGCTGTTTAAAGGGCATAACTGCAGCAACAATTTGAGAAAAATGCCTTGACTTTAGAAATTACTTAAAAACTCATATTTTACATATAAATATATTCTTTTCATATTTAAAAATTCATTTCTCCCTCAAATAAATTCCCAAAAAATCCAATAAATTTCTATGATGTAACACAAGCTGGCGGGATCGGTCGGCTCGGGTTACACCACATCTAATGCCTAGGGATTCGCTAAATGCTAAGTATGATGATGATGAAATTTGACAGAACAACGACAAGCACAAGACAACTCATAGTCAAATTTAATAATTAGCTAATAAGGCGAAGTTCGATTGAGCACAATCAACTTCTCAATATCCCTTTGGACCAAATCCAAACGCGTAAGATGAGGGATAACACGGCTATCCAAGGGCGTCCAACATTCCACGAAGGGATTGATGCACTACCACAAGAAAAAAAATGTACCTATTTGCTCTCTAAGGTTTTTTAGACAGGTCTATAGGGGTTCTATCTCTCGAGGCACAAGAAAGCAAAGAGTCAAATACTAAAAGAAAGTAAAGATCTGCAATCAAAGGGGAAAAGGATTCCTATGAACCTGTTAAGTTGACCAAGAAACAGTCGTGGCCGATCTTTGCCGAGTCAAGCAATGGCGTGGAACTCACGGGCAGCAAATGGTAAGGACGCGATCACAGTGTGTGTGGGCGTGGACACAAGCACAAGATACACGAGCACCGTGCACAGGCGGCTGTCGGGTGGCCACCTGTGAATACAGTGTGCAAGCGCGACGTGGGGGTGCAGCGCACGGGCGTGGCGTGCGGGCACGGTGTGCTGGCGCAGGACGCGGCCGCGGACGCGGGTAAGGTGCGCGGGCGTGGGTGGGGCATGGTGAGGGTGCGGCGCGCCGGTGTGAGGCGCGGGCATGGGAGTGGCACACAGAGCACGATGCGCAGGAGCGCGGCTGCGCCGTGAAAGCACGGCATCCTGTCGTGGGGCCGTGACACGCTGGCACGCAAGTGTGGTGTGTTGACTGGATGCGCAAGGCGCGGGCGGGGGTGCGGACGCGCGGACGCAACAAATCTGCAGCGGGAGATGACAACAGGCCGTCACAATGACGACGGCATGGATGCTTCGGTGGTGATGGACTTCGGTGGCGATGGAAGATGGCGGTGATTCAAGAACTCCTCCAAGATCCACGTTCTTGATAATTCTTGAAATGTATCTGCCAAGAACTTGGTTTCTTGCAAGAGAGAATACTAGGACTATGAGGAGACGAGGGATTCCACGTTGATCCTTTCGTGGAGAGTAAGTCACGCCTCCCACGATCTACGACGATGTCGACTTTCTACGAACTACCTTTAGGCTATGGCTAAAGATGGAAAAACAACACAACAAAGTTCTTGGCTTTCTCACAACAAGTATGTCTTTCCTCTTGGGCATGCCATCCTTATATAGGGTCATGGGCATGCCCAATCGGCGTAACTTGAGAGAACCGTTCTCAACACAAGCGGTTCATTCTAAACACAAGAAATTTAAACGAATGAAATGGACAAGGCAAAAACACAAGCGGCCTGGTCAAAAATCCAACGAGGAAATTAAAACAAAGACATAGAAAAAATAAAATCTAAAATATGTGCAGCTTCAACTTTCACTTTGAGTACTAGAATGAGGCGTCGCGGGCGTTAGCTCAAGCTGCTTGGTGTGGTTGTTGGCGACGGTCCATCTTGCTGTTGAGATAGTCCCCCATGATCTAAAAAATTCAGAAAATTGTCCCCACATTAGTTAACATCAAAATTATGTTTTAAACATGCCATTTTCATTTAAGAAGAATTATTCAAAGCTTAAACAGATTCCATTAAATTCACATAATTAAGAGAAAAATTAGAAAAAAAATCAGAATTGACTTGAAAATTTTAATTAACACGAAGCATATGAAAAAAATCCCATTTGAAACTCTTTAAGTGCATAAATTGTGCTAATTGCCTGAAATAAATACCAAATTTGGGGTGTTATCATATACCCCCCCACTTAAAACATTGCTAGTCTCTTAGCAACATCTAAGTAGTTTGCCAAATTTTCATTTTTCATCCTGCAAGTGAAAGAGAACAAGTGTGGAAGTGGTGAACAGATCAATCACAAGCTGAGACGAAACATTATGTGACAATTTGAACTTTGACTTTTTCAGGAATGTGGGGTTCCTTGCACTTGGTTTGGATGCCTAAGTAGATGAAATGGGAGTGTACTTGTTTCTAGGTGTGACACTATACTTGTTTCTAGGTGTGAGGCCAGTATGAAATGAGTTTTGCTGCACTCATTTCATACTGGCCTCACATCTCTCGCAAGCAAGATAACTCTCTCGCGGGGTGGTGGCCACCTACTACTTGTCTCTCCATTAGCTTTTTTCCTACCCAAGAATAGAAGAAGCCAATTTCCTCCTCTTGTTGAGCACAAAGTATGGAAGATAACAAGAAGAATATGTTGCAAAATTTTCAGGATTGTGATAGGAAAAATGAAAGTCATGTGAATGGAATGGAGTAAGTGTTAACAATGGCGTTGATGGCGTGGCACCGTCCGACATCGGGGAGCCATCACTCGAGGAGCCAGCACCATCATCGAGCCTGCCACCGACACGTGTCCAGCCAACGCGACGAGCCGTAGCAGCGCCACGCGACCCCGAGTTCAGATATATGGTGTGACGCCACCTTCAGATCGCTTACTTTTCTCGTCATCACTTCTCATCTTTTCATCTCTTTCATTTTGTCTTTGTAAGGAGGGGAAGAACCCATATGAGGATTCCTTCCCCTCCCAGCATGCCTTAGTGGGCCTAACAACCCCTCCATTTTCTTCCTTTTTCTCTCTTTCCTTTTTGTTTTTATGGGGGCCCATTTTCCTCCCTCCTATAAAAGGGAGGGCAGGGCGCCCCCCCACGTACTCTTGAAATTTCCAATTGAAAGGTCATAACATTTTGGCGAGACGAAGAGTCACGATCGTGAGAAGAGGAAGAAGAGGAAAGAAGAAGAAAGAAGAAGAACAAGAAAGAAGAAGAAGAAGGAAGAAGGAGAAGAAGAAGGAAGAAGAGAAAAAAGGAGAGAGAAGAACGCGCCGCCGCCCGCGCCGACCATACTGCCGCCCGCACCGACCTCGTCGTTGTCGCGCCGACCTCGCCGCCGCTGCACCGACCTAGCCGCCGCCACACCGCCCTCGCCGCCACCACGCCGACCTCACCCCCAGCTCGTCCACTTGCTGCTTGGCGTTCTCTCCGCAGACCGACATCGCCGCACAAACGCCGACCACCCTCAGCACGCCACCACCGTCCTGCTCCATCACCGCTTGCCGCCCGTCACCCCGACTCCGCCGCCGTTGGTTGGCCTCCCCGATGCTCCACCGGCCCCGTTGTCGTCTTTCATGGCCGTCGTTGATCATCGCTGTCCTGCCTCGTCACAGCAGCAAGGCCACCCCATCACTCGGGCAGCCTTGCGACCGTCCACCCGGTGTCGACCACGAGTTGACGCGCTCTCTTGCCGTCGCTTCGCACCACCCGCTCGGGCCTCTCCGACGCCGCTGTCGCTGCCAAGCCCAGTACCTGCGTAGCAGCCTACAGCGCACTGCGTTCCACCGCGCCACGCCGATCGCCGTCGCCGCGCGCTCACCCCGCGGCCGGACGCACCGTGATGGCCCAGTGTGACACTGCCCTGTGGCGCACCGCTTCCGTCGTATTTGCACTGACCGCTGCTATGTGCACCCGCCCGCGTGCTACCGTGCCGTAGCTGCCCCGCCCGGCACAACGCCCGATCTCCCCTGCGTGCCTGGCACGCTGCTCGCCCCTCCACTTGACTGCACCATCGTCTCGTCCACCCCGTGCTGGTCCGACACCTGCATCCCTGGCCACGTCGTCTCTCTCCGGATCTAGGTGATACGAAATATCCGTCGCGAGTGCGACAAAGGTACCCCTTCACTCTGCCCCTTTACGTCTCTTACTTTCTTTAGTGCTCTTTCGTATTGCCTCCTCCGCGCTCAGGTTAGATATAGGAGAGAGCGAGACAGGTTGAGAAGACGACGACGACTTCTCGAGAGTCTTACCTGGCTGGTACGATTCGGGCGAGCCCGACGAGTGTGAGCGTTCTAGCAGGATATTCCCGTTCGGCGACGTACCTGGCTGGTACGTTCTGGCTGGTACGGTCCGTTTGACCTCACGTATAGCGACCCCGTCAATCTTTGAAATGGCAACCCTGCATCTTGGCACTCGCATCGTACTACACGTAGGATTTTTCACGCATCATCGTCTTTATATTTACCTGTCCATCAGCATTCTCGGACGACGCTGCCTATCGTCGTCCGATTGAGACCCTGAGTCAATACCGAGCCGTTACCCTCGGTGTCGACCGGATGATGTCTTGACGACGTCCGGCATCAGGGATGAAGTATGGTCAAAGGGATGTGGAGGTACCTAAGATAACATACTTCCAAGATTTAAGAAGAAGTGGGGGAGATAGAAAAGATGGGACCAATGTGATGATAAATATATGTAAAACAATATGACCACAAATGGAATATTAACACAAGAAATTCACACAGCCAAAACCCCCTTTTCTCTTCTCTTTTTTTTTCAATTCATATATATATATATTCGCTTCTTCTTATTTTTTTCTTTTTTTTATAAAAGGGGGAAATAACAAAAATAAAACACCTTCCATCCTCGAAAGGGTTTCTAGACATCTTATCACAACTAGCATGAGTGACAGAACAATCATATTGGGAAAAAGGCAATGGACAGAAGAATAAGATTGAGATAATGCAGAGCGAATCATGGACAGAAAGAGAGGCAAAGAGGCGATCGGACTGATACCATGGAAAGGCAAATAGACATACTTGGGAGATAGGTATATCCTTAGTAATTGAATCAAGGTGATGATCGGTAGAATGCGAAATGTGTGGGAAAAAATGAGGTGGGGGAATCAAGTTGATGATAAATAGGTTGTGAAGTATGTGGAACAACGAGGAAGGTGAAGACGATGCATTCCATGCACAGGACTTGGAGAATGGCTCATTCCTATTATGAAATAAGAGTAGGCCAATGGTGAGACAAAATACATAAGTGGGGTCGTTTACTTCGAGCTAATGGAATGGGGGACCTCAATTCACTCATCACTCTACCTTTGGAGCATAGAATTTCTACCCTTAGACTTTCCATCATGTGATCACCCACTAGACACCCCCTCCAACTTGAATTTGACCCCACATTGCTCAAAATCACCAATATTTCACCTCTAACATGCTCTTGATCTGTTCTTGGACTTTACTTCTCTATACACATCTCCAATACCATGGATGGAAAGTTTGATTCATGTATAGGCATGTTAATCATGGTTGGTGGCAGGTTCCATTCATGTAATATTCGTCGAAATTAAATGTGTAAATAACAGTTTGCCATATAAAATGAACTATATTCCCCCCTACTATAACATGCATGGCTCCTCAATGCATAACTAAGAAAATAACCAAAAGGAAAATTGAGGGAGAGAATGGCAAACAGAGATTGCTCCAACTTGGTCAACATCCTGATCAAAAAATAAAAACACACAACAAGACTAATAGAGGTTCCACATGAAAGGAAATAGTTTGTCTTTGAAGAGAGCAAAATTTTAGAGATAAAGCAGATCAAGGACTTGGGTCCTAAAAGATCATGCCATGGCTAGCTCTTCAAACCGGTTACTCTGTTACGCCTGACATTACCTAGTCGACTCCCCAGTCTTTTAATTGTTCATCATCTTAGTCAGCAGTTGTTGCGCATTTCTCATCAAACTTTGTAGTACTATGCATTCATCTTTCTAGTTACATATTATCTTGCCATCTCAATGTGGTCTAACACGAGCTGACCGATTTGGGCATTATCTTTCTTACATGATATTGGTATCAGAGCCGTCATGTTAGCTTTCGCTTAACACAGTCGGTAGTATATAAAATCATCTATGCATCTTTTATTTGGCATACCACATCATATTTAAAAAATTATTTTATGCCATTCATTGCATTATCTCGTCACTTTATCATATAGGAGTATTCATTGAATTTACAAGATAAATGACCATAGGATGTCTCAAACATGTAGCCAGATAAGGTCCACTATAGGTGACAAACAATTTTACGAGGATCATGAATATGATCCTGAATTTTTTGATCCTTCGCTTGAGGATTTCTTTAGCTAGCACTATCAGAATACACCATCTGATCTTCTCATGGTAGAGTGATGGCGAGGACGCCAATGCATCAGCCTGGGACACGTCACCGCAGGCAGTCGGGGTCAACACAGACGTTACGGATCCAAAGATGAAGTCAACAGAAGTCAACCCACCTCGGTCAACAGGAGTCAACGAAGAAGTCAACACGCCACACCCGTCGTCCGCCACGTCACCACCCGCGCACGTCTCCACGCGCGTCATGACACGACGCCAAAGGCAGATCCACAACTGCCCTTTGGCGTGACGTGATGCACGTTTTCCCTTGCGTCTTATTTTCTAGTTATTTTCTCTTTCCTCCAAGGCCTATATAAGGTCATTTGTTTCAAGAACTCATTAGGTAATCATAATTCAAGAATTGAGTTTTCTTTCTAACTCTTCTTGGAGGATTGCCCTACCTCATCTTGCCCTAACCGCCGCCGCCGCCGCGTGCCGCTATCACCGTCGCCGCCGCCGCCCGCCGCCCGCTGCTGCGCCGTCGTCATCCGCGCAGCGCGGCAGCGCGGTCACACGCCGCGACCGCACGCCACCGCGTGCCATCCTCGCTGCGGCGCGTGCGCTCGCGCATGCGCGCGGCGCTCGCGCGTGGCGCCTCAAGCGCGGCTCGCGCGCTGGTGCGCTCCGTGGCACTCGCGCACTCGGCGCTGGCGCGCGAGCGCCGGAGGCGCGCAGCGCCGACGCGCGTCCTCGCGGAGTTCGTCGCGCCGACCCGGCGTCCCAGCTTCATAACGCGTCCACCAGGGCGGACAACGCCGGGCGCCGTTCGATATCACGCCGCCTTCGCCGCCACGAGCAGAATTACCTGCAGCCTCTACACGCACCACAGTGCTTAGGTATACCTGAACCCAGTGGTGTCGACGTGTTCTCCGCTCAGTATTTTCTCGGGAAGTTTCCACCGCCGTCAGAATTAGACTTGGATTTCCTCTTCTTCTCTCCTTTTCTCGAGTGTTTCTTCGCGACGTGAATTCGAGGTATTGATTTCAGTGCTTAGGCATCGTCGCGGTGGGGGAAGACAGTACTCCCGCCCTCGATAAGGGTCGGAGCTGCACCACCAGATTTCATCGGTTTTAAGTCCGAGAATCGACCGTGATTTCTATGGATTGTTTTATCCCTTAACCCATTCCTACCCATAGCCTCGTCATCCGCCCTAAATCGTCCATCCCATAGTCGTCCTACGTCATAGAGTTACCCACTCAAACCATTAGGGATTTTCCCACTTTAATCCATGCTCTACCTAGTGTGCCTCATCAACAACCATGGGAGTCATTGAGATGCCGATCTCCACTTACTGACCGATTTTGCCAACAGTAAGGCCACAACGACAAATATTATTCCTGCCTCAAGAGGAGACATCCTTTCCAATAGGATATTATAGAACTATGCTGCATTGTGACTCTCAAGGATGACCCTACGAGCCAATCCATGCTCAATATCCGTTCTCGTACACTGCGCCTTATGCGCAAACTTATCCTTATGTTAATATGGATCAAGTATATGATCCTTACATCGTGGATCTTCCACCTGAAGATCCCCAAATGGGTCACTACAATGATGAACATCTTGATGTCGGTCAGGTTGAATTGCCCCACGACTAGTTAGGGACATCGCACATCGGGTTCCTACTCCAGTTAGTGGGTCATCTAGGACCAATCCTTCGACCTGGTCCGAAGACCGAACTATTATGCGTACACATAGGACAAGACATAATGAGTAATGAATGATGCCCTCGACGGACGATGTTCCCCACCGAAATGACAAGACCTTGATGAGAAGCAGCCCGACGCCGCCATCAGCTCATGAAGCACAACGGCCTCGTCATCACGGACCCCCAACGTGTCAGCAGTGACAACAACATCCACACAGCATTGGGACAATCTTTGGCATAGGATACCACAACCAGAGCGGTATCCCAATCATCAATCCTATGATGAGTGTGCATATGCACAGGAAAGGAACGTCCGTCAATGGGAAAGGTATTATCTTAGAGTGGATGGCGCCACTCATAAGGGGCACCCTATGACAGAACCCCAGTATAATGACCAATGGCATCTATACGGAAAAGCCCCCGCTACTTGTGCGGCCTATGCTCAAACTACTGCACCGTACACGCTGAGTTACCCATTATTTTTCCACTGGCCCACTAGCCACATCGGTCAATCATGGCCTAGTTTGTAGCCAATGCCCTAACTATGGACCGCCTCTGTGCACCCCTGTCATCCCACTTGCCGTACGTGCCCACGCCGGCGTATTCGCCATGCGAGTAGTATCATGCTCCACAATCACAATCGGCACATCATATGCCACAACTTTCACCTCCTTACCAGTCAGAAACAATGATCGGTCACTATATTGCCACGACGCTACCTGCCCCTCCACCAATCGCACTAGCGCCACATGTGCAATTTTTAATTCCAGCACAATATGGACCATATGCCCCACCGACACCACCTGTGCTATGGATTGCAAATGTGCCATACAGACGACAGTTTTATCAAGGCTATTATGCACAGCCAGCGCTACCAGTTGTACCTGTTCCAGAACCCCGATATCAAGCCAGGCTATAGGACATCCGATGACACCGGCTTGCCCGTCGTCACTATGATGACATAGATAGAAAACGTAGAAGCAAGACACCCCGTGCTATGATTCAGCATAGTGTTAAAGTACAGGCTCCGGTCGTAATCATACTAGCATTTAAGAGTTAGACCTTGCATACGCATTCGGCAATAAGAGCATGCATCATTACATGCTTATTGCATTGCATCACTAATGAGAAATATAAGGCAGCTGCTGATTTAGGACAACAATCTATTAAATTTTGGAGGGTGAATCAGTAATGCTCAGACTGGGGCCCGAGAGACATTGTATAGGGGTTTCTATGAAGCTCTATCCTCGTTGTGCCGGCCCTTTCCCGATAGTCTGAGTGATTATCAACAACGCCTATATTGTGGGTATCCCACCTGAATGGAAAATCTGTCCCATACTTAATGTTAGTGATATAGTGATAACCTTCAAATTATGATGTTTAATTAAAGAATATTACATTATATTTATGTGTTTTAATGGCTATATTTGCATGTTATCATATATAAATGGAGACAAATGACATACACTTTGATTCTATTACTGTTTCTAATTTTTCATTAATTTTTACATGGTATATAACCTTATTTCATTAAAGAATTTTTTTTTCAGGGCCTTAATTACTTGGCTAAAGGTTGTTAAGGGATTTCTTTATTTTTCTGGAATTTTTACATATTTATTTTTAATTTTTTGACTAGTGTTTAGCCAAGAAATGATTTTTAAGAGTTAAAATAAATATTTTATTATTTATTTAGCACTTAAAATATGATTCTTTAATAAATTTATGGCGTCCACGTCATTTGCCCAAAAATTTGGGCAAATGATTGGAAGCGCCAAGTTAGTCAATGATAGGCCCATAATGGAATCGCGCATCGCGATGACATAATGAGCGGATCATGTACGCGTGGCACAGCAGGCGACAAATAAGAAAAAAATATGTTATTTTAATGATGTTTATTGTGCTAGACATCCGATTGAGCTGAAACTTTGAGGGCATGTTTGTCTTTTCTTTAGTGATTTCTTAAGGATTATTTTTGTGTTGGACCAATCCTCAATAAAACCATGATATCTTGAGATCTAGACGTCCTATTGAGCTGAAATTTTGAGGGCATGTTTTTCTTTTCCCCCCCTCTACAATCCAGATGGTTGGATCTTTAAATAGAGGACTGTAAAAGGCAAAATTCAGTTTTTGAAGCTCTCCCCATGGATTTGGCCAAGAAGGACACAAGAGTTTGTTTGGAAGTCAACAAATCTTGATTCTGCATTCAATGTTGTAAGTTTCTTATTTGTATTTTGAACTTCCTCTTGAGAGATTCTTAAACGCCTTGGCATGGGCGAAATGTACATAACCTAGAAGTTTTATTTAATGAAATCAGCATTGCAATTTGAGTTTGATTTGAGATCTGATTTTTAATCTTAAGTTTTAAATTGATTTGAAACATTTTAGATTTTTAACTTTCATTTTTCCCGCAAAACTCTTCACTTTGTCTCTTTAGGTTAATTCATCTCGTTTCTCTCTCTACATTTAAAAATTGATTGTTTGGAAACAGATTTCAATATATAAAAAATCTAAATATGAAATTTCATAAAAAACGTCTTCCATCTTGAAGTCCAATTTCAAATCCCCTTCTTGATTATTAATTCCAATTTTCAATTCATAAAAAAATCTTTTATAATTTAATAATAATTTTAAAATTAGTGATCTGAATTAATCTGATCTGATAATTAAAATTATCCTATATTGAGTATCTTCAACAAAAATTATTAAAATCAAAATAAACCTTGAAAACATAATTAAATATGATTAATGTTTATTTATTGGAAATGTTTTTCATTCTTGAATGTTATTTAAAATTGGATAAAA
Organism: Wolffia australiana; assembly: GCF_029677425.1. Lineage (NCBI taxonomy): Eukaryota > Viridiplantae > Streptophyta > Magnoliopsida > Alismatales > Araceae > Wolffia > Wolffia australiana. The sequence goes on along the minus strand of NC_135837.1, from coordinate 9,061,265 downwards.
TTTTTTGCTTGTTGGCTCCCTATGGTTCGACCCGTTGCTTGCTCTATAAACTGTATTTAGTGATTAAGGGCAGTTATAGATTTTATTGCACAAGTCTAAAAGCCCAAACAATGACGTATTTACACATCATTTTTTGGCTTATAAAAGATCCAACGGCCTGGATTAATCCTGAGTAAATCCACGATATCTTGAGATCTAGACATCCAATTGAGCTGAAATTTTGAGGGTATGTTTTTCTTTTCCCCATCTACAACCCAGAAAATTGGATCTTTAAATACAGTACTGGAAAAGGGCAAATTTCACTTTTTGAAGCTCTCCTAAAGGATTTGGCCACAAAGGACACAAGAGTTTCTTTGGAAGTCAACAGATCTTGATTCTGCATTCAATGTTGTAGGTTTCTTATTTGTATTTTGAACTTCCTCTTGATAGATTCTTAAATGCCTTGGCATGGGCGAAATGTACATGCCCTAGAAGTTGTTTTAAATAAAATTAGCATTGCAGTTTGAGTTTGATTCAAGATCTGATTTTAAATAGATTTGGAACAATTCCGGATCTTTAGATTTCTAAATTAGGGTGGGAGTTCATGTTTCCCCAGTATTCTTCACTTTCTCTCTCTAGGTTAATTCTATGTTTTCTCTCTCTCTATATAAAAAATCTAAATTAGTTCAATATATAAAAGACCTAAATAAGAAATTTCATCATAAACGTCATCCATCTTGAAGTCCAAATTTAAAACCCCCTTCTTGATTATTAACTCAAAAGTTGAATTTATAAAACATCTTTTAAAATTTTATAATTATTATAAAATTTGTAAAGATATTTAAAATGAAAATTAAAATTTTACTGAATTTTGATTAATTAAAAACATAATTAAATGTAATAAAGGTTTACTGATTGCACAATTTATTCATTCTGGAATTTTTTTATTGAAAATTTGATAAAAAATCTTGCTTGTTTGATGCAGGACAGATGTCTTCGACGTCCTGCGGGGGGATGTTTGTTTGTCCTGTTCAGCGATGATCCTCTTGGACGGCACGTCCCGCTCTAGAGGGGGATGTCCCGGGATGGTCCTGCGCGGGTCCTCAATTCGTTGGGGCCGAAGGCTGTCTCTATCTTCACGTGGTCAACGCTCCACAAATAATCGTCGAGGCGCTGGTGGCCCAACTACCGATGGCGGGGCGGTTCAGCTGGCCGGATGGCGAAGACGGCGGCGAAGAATGCGGCGGCGACAGACGTTGCGGTGTCAGTGCTCTCGACGACGGCGGCGGGTGGAGACCTTGAGAGGCAGCGGCGGGCAGTAGACGGAGGCGACAACGGGTGGCGGCTGGAGGTGGCGCGGCAAGCAGCGGGAACAGTGGCGTCCGGCGGCAGCTACGAGCGGCGGTGGCAAGCAGCCGCGATGAGCAGCAGTGGCGTTGAGTGGCGGTCGGCGAGCGGCATTGGCAGCAATGTCGAGCGGTGGCAGCATCAAGCGATAGCGGCATCGAGCAGCGGCGGCATCGAGCGATAGTGGCTCCGTCGACGACGGCGGCGTCGAGCGGCGGAGCCGTCGAACAGCGGCGGCAACGGTGGCGGCGACGAGTGGCAGAGGTGGCGGCGAGCGGCGAGCAGCGGCGGCGAGCGGCAACGGCGACGGTGAGCGGTAAGCAGCGGCAGTGGTGGCAGGAGACGGCGGTGGTAGCGGGAGATGGCAATGGCAGCCAGAGGTGGCGGCGGCGGCTGGAGGTAGCGGCCGCCACGGGCGGTAGTGGTGGTGGCGTCGGCCAGAAGGAATGGCGCCGGCTGGAGGTGACAGCGGTCGGTGGCGGCTATGACCTAAGGTGGTGGCAGCCAGAGGCGATGACGGCGACCGTGGGCGGCGGCAGCCAGAGGCGGCGGCGACCGAATGTGGCTACATCGGCTGCGGTGGCCAGAGGCGGTAGGATGAGCGGCGGTAGCGGTGGCGTCAAGCGGCAGCTATAAAGCGGCGACGGCGTCAAGCGGCAACGGTGTTGAGAGGCAGCGGCGTTGAGTGGCAGCGGCGGCGGCGAGTGACGGTGGCGGTGGTGGCATCGAGCAGCGGTGGCAAGCGGAGCGGCTGGAAGGTGCCGGCGGTGGTGGAGCCGCCTTCTTCTAGGGTTCTCTCTAACCCTTTCTTTCTTTTCCAAAAACTTGTTTCCAAAAACATGGGATCTTTTATATAGAACCCATTAGGAAAAAAACAAGGGAAAATCTTAACCTAAAAATTAAAAGATTTAACTAGACCTAAGAAAAGGGTTAGTTGAGGGCTTCGCCATCAATCCTCTCCTCTTGAAGAACTCGACTCCGTCAAGTTTGTGGAAGATGGAATACCGTTGGCTGGGTCGAAGAGGTCAAATTGATGCAGGACACCGTCGTCGACGTCCTGCGGCAAGAGGGGTCCGTTGGTCCTGTTAGGGGACGATCGTCTTGGACGGCAAGTCCTGCTCTAGGTGGGGATGTCCCGGGACAGTCCTCCTCGGGTCCTCAATTCGTTGGGCCCGAAGGGTGTCTCTATCTTCACGTGGTCGACGCTCAACAGATAATTGTCGAGGCGCTGACGGCCCGACTACCGATGGGCGGGGCAGTTCAGCCGGCCGGATGGCGAAGACGGCGGCTCGGAGCATGGCGGCTCGGGCCGCGGTGGCTGTGCGGGTGGCGGGCGGTGCGCAGGCGCACGAGCGGCACGACGGCGCGGGTGGCGTGATGGCGCGCAGGCGGTGCGACGGCGCGCGGGTGGTGTGGCGGCGCCAGTAAGTGTAGGCGGCACGCGCGGCAGCGGGCGGTGCGCGAGCAGCACGGGGCGTGCGCAGACGGTGCGTAGGGGGGGGCGCGGGCGCACGGGTGTGCAGGGCTCTTGCGCGCAGAGCGGCCAGACGACGCTGGCGGTGGCGGCGGTGCCGACTTCTTCTAGGGTTCTCTCTAATCCTTTCTTTCTTTTCCAAAAACTTGTTTCTCAAAAGGGAAAATCTCTCCTTGTTCTATCACATGGGATCCTTTATATAGGACACATTAGGAAAAAAACAAGGGAAAATCCTAACCTAAAAATTGAAATTTAACTAGACCTAGGAAAAAAGATAGTTAAGGGCTTCGCCATCATTGTTGCCTCCCTGTTGGTCGACCCCTTGCTTGCTCTATAAACTATATTTAGTGATCAAGGGTATTTATAAATTTTATTGCATGAGTTTAAAAGCCCAAACAACGACGTATTTACACATCATTTTAGGTTTCTCAATGGGCGACACTACCGGGGAGGCACATTGAGCATCCGAAATAAAATTAAAAGATACGAATTTGTGGATCATACATTCCAAATTTGTAGTCAAATATTGTTTTAAATTCAGAAATGTTGAATTTTATCAAAACACGTCGTAAGCATCGACAATTTGTCAATTGTTTTTCTTTATTTTGATTTTCTTGATCAAGATAATCTGACTTGTTCTCAAAACAAACTATCAGAGATTTGTTTTATTTTTTTCATTGAATTAATGTGTATTAATCTTTTGTTGAGTACTTGAGTTACAAAAGGAGGTGGTTACCCAACTGGGACATCTACGCATCAATTGAGGTAAGCTTTTACTTTTATTTTTTTTTCTCACAATCGTATATTAGAGAAAGGGGGGATCCTCTCAAAGAAGAAAATGCAACATCATAGAAGCCCGACAAGAAATACAATCCTTTGACAAGGTATGCATTGTGAAATGATTAGGGAAATGATAGAATTTCCTACATCTCCTTTGGATTCAAATGAAAGTACTGCTCGTAGGAAACTTAGAGAATTTTATGAGCCACCAAGTGATGTAACATGGTAACGTCGGGATCGACGGCTTGTGTTACGTCACAGCAATACGTTATGCGTGTCAAAGATCATAGTGAATGCTCGTTTTAAAATAACTCCTCAAGAGCAGGTAGGACGGTCCGAGGGTGGGGCGACGGTCTAGTAAATCCTAGACAGTGACTAGATTAGGCCAAGACTCCGGGTGACCCGCGAGATCTCACGATCGAGCTCGACGTGAGAGACGTCTGAGTGCCCGCAAGAGTTCCCCCACAACGACAATGATGGGATGTCAATCTTCAAGAAAAGATACTAACCCTCAACGACAGTGGCTATCCTATTGGAATCTTAACAGGACTATGCGCCCGAAGAAATCGATAGGGGAAGACAGTACTGTAGGATGCAATGATACTGTAAAAACAGGGGGGAAACGAAGTGGAACCTGGGTAAGACCTCCACGTCTGATTACAGCTCTACGTCCTGGGCAAGTCAACTATCGGCAGCAGCGGCAGCAATGCGACAGATCGGTGGAGGGGTTGGCGCACGATCAGAAAGTGTGGCTACGGTAGTAGGACCCGCCATGGGCAGCGGCGTCGGGCGGAATCGCATGGCCAGGCGGGCGCGGTGCGGCAAGTTGCAGGGCGAGCCGCGAGACGTAGATTGGAGACTGGTGTTCGGTCGAGCTAGGGGCCCAGTGTGATGAGCTCAGTTCCCGGTAGAGGACACAAGCGTGCTCGGTGTGAAGTCCACCGTGCGCGTGGCTGCTTGGTCGGGCGCAAGGTGGACGGTTCAGCAAGGAAGGACAGGGGGTGCAATTGCGGCGTGGCCAGGCAGCAAACGGTCTGTGAGGCGCGGGCGGTTGCTGAACGAACGGTGGAAGACTGAAAGTCCGCGCGTTTAGGGCTCCCGGTGCACGGAAAGATCGGCTGGCGCTCGTATCGGTCGACGATCGGGTGGTGCCTGGGTGGAGGGGACCGGTGTAGACGGTTGCCAGGTCACGGGGTTCGGGAAGAGGATCCTGAGGCCGGACGGAAGGACCTGCGGGCATCAAGATTTTGACCGGCAGATCCCACTTGAGTGAGGCCGTCGGCAGTAGGAGCACAGGGTCCGTGAGGATGACCGTCGAGGGGCTGGACAGTTCCTGGCGGTGTGAGGAAGGATCAAGCTGGATCTCTGGACGCACCAAGGGAGTTGAACAGTCTCCTAGCGGGATCTAGAGGTAGAAGACAACCCCCTTCTAATTTTACTCTACGAAAACAGAACGCGAACTAACATTGTAAAATGACCATTTTTCAAAAGCTCTCTCTCTGAAAGGCTCTTGGGGCATGCCTTCCCCTTATATAGGGGGGGGGGGGGGGGTGCCAAGAAGCCATAAGGGAGGAGGGGTCCGTCGCATGACGTGGCCCTCCTCTTTACATGAAACGAAAGAAAGGGGACGTGAAAAGAAAAAGGACGAGCCCTAACACCTGTCCGGGTCCGAATATTTATCACAAACAAACAGAATAAGAAAATAATAAAAACTTACGATGAGTACTTAAAGTCGGGGTCACGGGCGGCTCGGAGAGGTCGAACGCGTCCTGTGGCGGTGTCGTCGCGATGGTCCCCCATCGTCCTTCGAGGGTGGGAAGAGCTCGACTCCGTCGAGCTGGCCTCCACGATGTCCTCGATGGGCTGGAGCAGGTCGGCTCAATGTCGCCGTAGGTCATCCTCTGTGATCCACGTGTCGTCTGATGTCAGGCGTCCCTGCCAGTGCACCAGAAATGTGCGCTCCACTCAATCCCCTACAGCGTTAATTACTTCCTGCAGTACTGTTTCTATCTTTTCATGCCACATACGGGTGGGGAGTGGAAAAGGAATCTGTGTACTCTCACTGATGGCGAGGACGCCAACACTTCAGCATCGAACGCGTCACCACGGTCAACCAGAGTCAACACGCCCGCTATGGACCACGGTCAACCGGAGTCAACCGAAGTCAACATGCCACAACTGTCGACATGCACGTCTCCACCCGCGCATGTCCCCATGCGCATCATGACACGACGCCAGAGGCAGATCCACAACTGCCCTTTGGCGTGACACGGCGCACGTCTTTATTTTCTCGTCATTTTCTCTTTCCTCCAAGGCCTATACATAGGCCATTGTTTTCAAGAAACATTAGGCAATCATAATTCAAGAATCGATATTTTGTTTAACTCTTCGTGGAGGATTGCCCAGCCTCCCCTATCTTCCACCTTCCAAACCCTAGTCACCGTTGCCGCCGCCGCCGCCGCCGTCACCGCTACCACCACTGGCGCGGCCTTGCGACGTCGGCCTCCCCTCTCCTCTCTCTTTCTCTTCTCTCTCTTTCTCTCCATTCTCTCCTCTCTCTTTCACTCCAAGGTGGCCACCCAGACTGCCCGCGCCATACGCCGCCGCGCCGCCGCTGTAACGCCTCAAGACCGCCCGTGCCGCCGCCGCCGCCACGCCGCCTGCGCGCGCCCGCGTCGCCCGCGCACCGTGTGCATGTCACGCGCGCGGCACCCTCGCCTTCCCCGACAGCCTTCGCCAGGGCCGCCGGAGACCGCACTCCAGCTGCCCTTGTCCGGACGCCGTCTGCGCTTCAAGCCGCGTGCGCTACGCGCGCTCGCGTGCGCTCCGCCGCACTATGCGTACTCCGCACGCTCAGGTGTGCTCGCGCGCGCGGGTGTTCTCCCACGCTTGACGCTGCGCCCACGACAACCACACTTAACCAGGGTCGTTGAACGCCCGGAACGTCCAGCCTCGTCCTCGTCTAGTGGGCCGCTCAACGCCCGGATTCGCCCAGCCTCGTCACGTTGAGAATTATCAATCTAGTCACATTCAGAATTACTAAACGGGGTAAAATGGTGATTTTTACCATATCACCTAAGTATAAAAGCTAAATTTCGAGAGGGGGAGCTCATTCTAGAGGGTGCTTCATCACAACTGCAAGACAGAGAGGAGTCCTAGCCTAGATCAACAGTTTTGGTATTTTTTTCTTTCATTGTATTCAAACTTTTGTGCATTTTGAATGAAATAGGTTAAGTTGTTTGTTTCTTCATCTCCATTCTAGTCTGAACTTCTAAATCGCTTGGCTTGAGCGGCATGTACAAGCCCTGATTAGGATTGAGAGGAGAAATTGAGAAGTTTTACCTGGGCATTCATATGCATTACAAAAGAAAATTCTAAAAAATTTAGTTTTAATTCTTAGAATTCTCAATTTCCCCATTTTAGTTTTGAATTATCAATCTGCAAAAATCAACCCAACTCATTTTAAGAACCCTCTTTCAACCTCTCTAAATGACTTCTTGGATCCTTTAATTAGGATCAAAGAAGGGAATTTAGAGCCCTTAATTCTTCTAGTCTTCTCATCTCTTCTATCCCCCTCTCTAAATTCTCACCTAATTAGGGTGACTTGATCATCATTGAAGATCAAATTAACTCTAATTAGGATCTAAAACACCAAAAATAAAATCAAATTGAAATTCCTACTTGCCTCCCTTGGACGACACTCATACTTATCACTATACATATCAAGTAGAGTTTTATACATTTTATTGCATAAGCCAAAAATTCACAACGACAAGGGCTAAAAAAATTTGCGTAATTTTCACCCCTATTTTAGGCTTATCACTGAGGTATGCCTGAACTCTTTGGTGTCGACGTGTTCACCATCTAGTGTTTTCTCGGGAGGTTTCCACCGCCGTCGGAATCTGAATTGGTTTCGATTCTCTGCTTCTTCAACCTACCTTTCGAGTGTTTCCTCGCGACGTGAATTCGACGTATTGATTTCGGTGCTTAGGCATCGTCGCGATGGGGGAAGACAGTACTCCCGCCGTCGATAAGGATCGGAGCTGCACCTCCAGATTTTCATCGGTTTTTAAAGTCCGGATCCGACCGTGAATTTCTGTGGATTGTTTTATCCCTCACGCCTATCCTACCCCTAGTCCTGTCGTCCCGCCCTTCCTCGCCTACCCCGTAGTCGTCCTACGTCACTCACTCACTTCGCTATCAAGTTTCAAGTGGCTGTGAGTCTCTTCAATGGGTGGCAAGGGATGATATCGGACCAAATCACAGACATTAAAGGTAGAACTAACCATCACTGATTGAGGGAATGCTCACGACATATGCATTGTCATTGATCCGTTGGGCCACTCGGAAAGGCCCGGCACTACGAGCATGAAGCTTCGTAGCGACCAATGGAGAGTGTCTCTCAGGCCTTAATCTAACCATCACTAGATCGCCCTCTGAGAATATACTGCACCTACGTCCCTTGTCGGCGGCAGCCTTGTATTGCTCATTGAGGGATGATATGCGTGAATCAATATGCTCATGCATGCTCCTAAGTTCGTTCGCAAAATCATATGGGTCGTTAGAAAATTTACTACATGAATCTAAGGGTATAAGGTCAATGGGCTTCCTCGAAAGTTGCCGTAGGATACCTAAGGAAAAGCTGACTGAGGTGATGGATGGGTTGACGACAGGTATGGGTAATAGGCGGATTATAGGTAGGGATGAAACAGTCCACAGAAATTCATGAGCGAATTCGGATTTAAAAACCAATGAAAATCTGGTGGTGCAGCTCCGACTCTTTTCGAGGGCGGGAGTACTGTCTTCCCCCACCGCGACGATGCCTAAGCACCAAAATTAATACTCGAATTCATGTCGCAAGGGAACACTCGAGAAGAGGAGAGAAGAGATAGAATCTCAAACCAAATCTAAATCTGACGGCGGTGGAAACTTCTCGGGAAAACACTAAATGAGGAACACTTCGACACCAAAGAGTTCAGGCGTACCTCGGCACAATAGTGTGTGAAGAGGTTGCGGGCAATTGTGATCGTGGTGAAGCTGGGCGAATCCGGGCGTTGAGCAGCCCACTGGACGAGGATGAGGCTGGACGTTCCGGGCGCTGAACGGCCCCGGTTGAGTGTAGTTGTCGTGGGCGCAACGTCAAGCGTGGGCGAACACCCGCGCGGCGCGAAGTGCGGCGCAGCGCGCGCGCGGCAGCGCCGGCAGCGTGCGAACAGGCAGCGAATCACGGCCTCAAGCGGCCTAGCGGGCTGCCTGGGCGCGCAGCGGCGCGCAGCGCGCGGGCAGCGCGCAGCGCGCAGCAGGCGGCGCGCAGGCGGCGCGCAAGCGGCGCAAGGGTGGCTGATAACACCCTAATTTTGGTCTTTATTTCATGTTATTAGCATGATTTATGCATTTAAAAGGCTTAAAATTATGATTTATTCCCATGTTATCATATATTTACACGAAAATAATGCTTTCAAGTAATTTCTGATTTTTCCCTAATTTTCTGTTAATTATATGAATTTGTAAGGATTTATTGAAGCTCGAAATAATTATTTTTGCATGAAAATGGCACATGAAAAATTGTATTTCGACATTTATCAACATGGGAATGAATCAGGGAATTTTCTAGAATTTTTTACAAATTTTTAGGAATTTTCTGGGATTTATTTCAAGAAGAAATGCAATTATTCTATTAAAAAGGGCATATTTATAAGAGAAAAAAATGTATCTATGCAATTTCGAGACTTTTCGGGGCCTTTTTGCAACGTTTCGTTGCAAAAAGACCCTGAAAATAGCTCTCGGTCGCCATGGCAGGTGTAAAGATCCAATTTAAAATCATTCAAGGTTTATTTGTAATTGCATTATTAATTTTAGAGAAAATCGGAGGAGAGAGAGTGCCGAAAGGACATATATACAAATACCTTTGGGCAACGTCAGATATCAATAATCTGTTTTATGAAGGGCTTTGTTGAAAAAGCGCGCCGGTGCCTTCCGCCGCGTCGACGTGGCAAAATCATAGCCGTTGGATGAAAATCCAACGGATATGAGATGTGCACTACACGCAGGAGGTAAGTACACCGCCCGTGCAGCGCATACAATGCGTGTGCACGGGTGGTGACGTGGAGACAGTTTAATGGATAAGGTATAAAGAAACGCACCGGTACGTGCGTAGCGATGCATATGCAAATCCTGCTTTTCGATTTTCTTTTGTTTTTTCTTTTTTTCGCAGGTGAGGTACGTGGCGCACTGAGAGAGAGCCCGCCAAAGAAATTTGAAATGCGGCAACCAATTGGCTGCCGACACGTCATTGCGTGAATTAAGAAATAAATCAATTCTAATCCAATGGTAAAAATTGGATAAAATTGATTTATTAATAACTTTTGATCCTAAAGTCCAATTGAGATGATTTTTTTATGGCTTTTCTCATCTTGATCCCCTCTTTCTATCTGTACGGTTGGATCATTCAGATCTAGCCTACATTGATAGATAAATATTAAGTACTAAACGGGGGTAAAATGGTGATTTTTACCATATAACCTAAGTAAAAAAGCTAAATTTTGAGAGGGGGAGCTCATTCTGGAGGGTGCTTCATCACAGCTGCAAGATAGAGAGGAGTCCCAGCCTAGATCAACAGTTTTGGTATTTTTTTCTTTCATTGTATTCAAACTTTTGTGCATTTTGAATGAAATAGGTTAAGTTGTTTGTTTCTTCATCTCCATTCTAGTCTGAACTTCTAAATCGCTTGGCTTGAGCGGCATGTACAAGCCCTGATTAGGATTGAGAGGATAAATTGAGAAATTTTACCTGGGCATTCAATTGCATTACAAAAGAAAATTCTAAAAATTTTAGTTTTAATTCTGAATTATCAATCTGCAAAAATCAACCCAACTCATTTTAAGAACCCTCTTTCAACCTCTCTAAATGACTTCTTGGATCCTTTAATTAGGATCAAAGAAGGGAATTTAGAGCCCTTAATTCTTCTAGTCTTCTCATCTCTTCTATCCCCCTCTCTAAATTCTCACCTAATTAGGGTGACTTGATCATCATTGAAGATCAAATTCACTCTAATTAGGATCTAAAACACCAAAAATAAAATCAAATTGAAATTCCTACTTGCCTCCCTTGGACGACACTCATACTTATCACTATACATATTAAGTAGAGTTTTATAAATTTTATTGCATAAACCAAAAATTCACAACAACAAGGGCTAAAAAATTTGCATAATTTTCACCCCTATTTTTGGCTTATCAATTGCGCGGGGCGGCACGCGGGCAGCCTGGGTGGCCCCTTGGCGGGCTACCTGAGCAGCCTTGGGCGAGAGAGAGAGAGGGTGAGAGGGAGAAAAAGCAAAAGAGAGAAATAGAGAGAATGTAGAGGAGACGGGAGGCCTATTCGCGAGGCCGCGCCGGCGGCGGTAGTGGCGGCGGCGGCGGCGATGAAGGCTAGGGTTAAGAGTGATAGGGGATGCTGGGCAGTCCTCCAAGAAGAGTTAACAAAACTCAATTCTTGAAATAATGACTGCCTAATGTTTCTTGAAAACAATGGCCTATATATAGGCCTTGGAGGAAAGAGAAAATGACGAGAAAATAAAGACGTACGCCGTGTCACGCTAGAGGGTAGTTGTGGATCTGCCTCTGGCATCGTGTCATGACGCGCGTAGGGACGTGCGTGGGTGGAGACGTGCTTGTCAACGGTTGTGGCATGTTGACTTCGATTGACTCCAGTTGACCGTGGTCCATAGCGGGCGTGTTGACTCCGGTTGACCGTGGTGACGCGTTCGATGCTTAAGTGTTAGCGTCCTCGCCATCAATTCCCCTGGGGTGGGAAGAACTCGACTCCGTTGAGTAGACATCTGAAAGCTCTAGCGAGGTCAGTAGGTCGGGGCGCAGGCAAGCCAGGTCTTCCTCTGTAACCCACGTGTCATCCATCTATGCCTTGCCCTGGCAACGAACAAGAAACTTCCGCACCGTTCCACCTTTGGTGAAGGTGATTACTTCGTCCAGTATTTCCTCGATGATTTCATGCCAGTCATAGGGTAGTGATGGGGGAGTGGACAAGTCAAACTCGCTCACCAGAAAGTCCGAGGGTAGAACGTGGCTATTAGATGAAGGAGGTGGGGCTTTAAACGCAACTAAATCCGAGATATTGAAAGTAGTGCTTATTCCCCTCGAGGAGGGTATGTCAACGGCATAGGCATTTTCCCCAACTTGTTTGAGGATCGAAAACGGCCCAGCACTACGAGCATGAAGCTTAGTAGCCCGTTTGGAAGAAAATCTTTCCGTCCTAATCCCCAACATCACCATTTCACCTTCTTTAAATTCACGAAAACGACAGTGCAAATCTGCGGATTGTTTATATGAGGCATTACTATTTATAATGCGTGGACGGATTTCCTCATGCAGACTTCTAATATGATGCGCAAATTCATGACCGTTATCTGAGACTCTAGCATGCACCAACATAGGTATAAGGTCGGTAGGGGTACAAGGGAGATGACCATGCACAATCTCAAATGGACTCATACTAGTAGTACGGTTGACTGACGCGTTGTAAGCAAATTCGCCACGCGGAATGACAGAATCCCAAATTCACCTTCTTTAAATTCACGATAACGACGGTGCAAATCTGCGGATTGTTTATATGAGAAATTACTATTTATAATGCGTGGAGGGATTTCCTCATGCCGACTTCTAATATGATGCGCAAATTCATGACCGTCATCTGAGACTCTAGCATGCGCCAACATAGGTATAAGGTCGGTAGGGGTATAAGGGAGATGACCATGTATAATCTCAAATGGACTCATACCGGTAGTGATGACTCTCAAATATGTCATCAAATAATTAAACTTTTTAGTTTTCATTCATCAAAATTATAATGTTAATTGATGCTAATATCATGCATATGCATCATTTTATGAAATCACTAACCCCACTTGATCCTTTGAATCAAGTGGAATATATTTAACATTTTAGGGTTAGTAAACATTCAGAGACAGGTTAAGAAGATCAAGGAAAGAGAGGAGGATCGAGAGGAGCGGGCAAAAATTCAAAGAAGCAGAAATTACGAAAATGCCCCTGAGCATGACTTAAGAGAAACCTATAAATACTCTCTTGAGAGTTGATTTTAGGTTGTCCAGAATTTTCTCTAAGGAAGCTAGGGCTTGGAGAAGAAGGTGTTCTGCAGACCCTCCAGTAGCTGATGAGCCATTGGAGCTGGGAGGAGAAGCAAGCTGAAGAGTACCCGCTCAAGAAGATCGTCGACTCGCCGGACAGGACGTGACACGAAGTCGGAGTGATTGAGCTGGTTCAGCTTTGTTTTCTTCTCCCTCTTGGACAATCTCAGTTGGGGTTGACGCACTTTGCAAGGTTCTTCAGCAGTTGCCAACCAGAGTTGTTTTGTTTAATTCGAAGATTTTCTTGTTGTTCAGAGTTCATTTTCTTTTACCTTTTCTGTGTTTGATTTCATCCGAATCTTAACTCATCATGCTTAATCGATTCTCTACATAACAATCGGTGAGGTCTTGCTCAGGTAGGAAGAACATAGCCGCTGCCAAGGGATCTGCGCAGGATCGACCAGCACACACCGCTGCGGCGTGAGAACTCAGCGCCAAGCAGCGCGTGCATAGATCCGCGCGCAGGCCACGCCAGCGCGCAGCAGCGCCTTAAGTAGGCTCGCCCGCGCGCAGCAGCGTCTTAAGTAGGCTCGCCCGCGTGCAGCAGCGCCGTGAGCAGGCTCGCCCGCGCGCAGCAGCGCCGCGAGCAATCCAGCCCGCGCGCAGCACTACCGCGAGTAGTCCAGCCAGCGCGCAGCAGCGCCGCGAGCAGGCTCGCCCGCACGCAGTAGCGCCGTAAGCAGGCTCGCCCGCGTGCAGCACTGGTGCGAGCAGTCCAGCCCGCGCGCAGCAGCGCCGTGAGCAGGCTCGCCCGCACGTAGCTGAGCTGCGCAGGCACCAGCTGCGTGCAGGCGCCCCCACGGGCACTCCTACACGCAGTTGAGGTCGCGGGCAGGTCAGCCTGCACGAGCGCACACCTAGTGTTTGGCATATTGCCAAAGCCGTAGGCGTGCACTTGTAGACAAGGAAATATTCCCTTATCTACAGGCTTACTATCATTAGTCTTGGAGAGGAGTTGCCTGATTTTGTTAGAGATTCTTTCAGACTCCCTCTCTAAGGAAATTAGTTGGGCATTCGTGAAGATAACTTCTCCAATTCCAGTGTTGACATACAATTTGATAAGTGAACTGCATTGCAAAGAAAATCTCTGCTGTTTTATCTGCTCTCTGAGGATCGACCCTTACTTGCCCTAAGGCTATGAGGTTATAAGTATTGTTGAATAAGCTCAATCCTCACACTACATTTCTGCTAAATAACCAGTAAAAAATAACATCAAAAATTGAGTTTATCAACTGGCGCCGTTGCCGGGGAGCACGGTATTACAGTAGGAATTTTTGTTTTTCTGAATCTAGAGTCGTTCTTTATTATGCTCTTAAGCTGAAGGACTTTAAAATCCTCAGCCTATCGTTTGTTAACATTTTGCTGAAGGTTTATGGTAGTTACATGCTCAGGAGCTGGTGAGAAGTCTGCAGGAAAAATTATTAGAGACGCCACTCCGGATTCTACAGTTAAAGAACCAGAAATTCAGCAGAGAACTATGGCTGAAGAGGTTCATCAGCTGCATGAGAGGAGGAGGACCATGCTGGACAGGTCGACATCGTCGGGAAGCCTACGACAAACCGATGTAAATCTGAACATCGGCGATGGTATTTCATTTCGATACGACAATGCATTAATTAATTCCATGCCTGAGTTTAATAGATTGCCTGCCCAAAACCCATTAGAATTCCTTGATGATTTTCATATTAGATGCTCGTCTCAAAATGTTCCCGGAATATCTACAGAAATGCTTAAAATGAAATATTTTCCTTTGACGTTAAAAGATAAAGCATTTGCATGGTATCGTAATCTAGGAATTACTTTTAATTCTTGGGAAGAAATGCAGGGAAAATTTCTGCAGAAATTTTACCCTCTCTCCAAAACCAACTTTTATAGAAGAGAAATTCCCAATTTCCATCCCCATGACGGAGAAGCCTTTAGTGAATCATGGGAGAGATTCAATGACTTGTTGAGGAAATGTCCTCACCATGGCATTGAGCAATGTCAATTAGCTCAAATATTTTATGAATCTCTCGCTGATTTTATGAAAAACAAAGTAAATCTCGCTCTGGCGGAACGTTTTATACCGCATATGAGGACGAAGTTTTCGATATTTTGGAGAGAGTTGCAGAAACTGACTTGCAGGAGATTGGAGCCAATCAGAATGGGAGAAACCTGCAGCCAAAAAGAGCAAGAGTTCTGCATGTCAACACCAAGGAGGGGGAGCTACAAGCGGGTTTAAGAGAGACCAACCTGAAATTGGAGGAGCTCACCTCCACCTTGAAGAACGTTTTTTTAGGTAATTCTCCCATTGTTAAAGCTAAAATCTGCTCTCTCTGTTTTAGCAGGGAACATGAAGATGGAGCTTGCCAGTCCATGGAGGAAGAAGTGAAAGCCTTCAATCAACCTCAACAACCATGGGCTGGCCAAAAAAGAGTCGGATTTCAAAGTGGAGAGAGCTTCACCCAAGGGAACAAAGCTCCTTTTCAACACCAATTTCAGCAGAAGCAGCAGTTTCAATCAAGACACCAACAGCAGTATCAGGCTCCCTCTCAAACTCAACCTGATTTCTCTACACTAACCCCGGTTATTTCAGATATGATCGAGAAGCAAAATCAGAAGTTGAGAGCGGAGATGGAGATGCGCATGCAAGTCATGATGGAGTTCCAAACGAAGCAGATGTTGGAGTCCCAAGAACAGATGAGGAAGCTATTGGAGAGCTTCAGACCTGCACCACCTGAACACCAAGGTATAACTCTAGAACCCCATTGCACATCATATAAACTTCCCACGAAACCGGTAATAAATCCATGCAACCTACATCATGTGCAACACTCCATTCATGATGATGCGAATGGAGAAGATCCTGAAGTTCTAGCAATCTCAAAATTGAGAAATGGAAAGGAACTTCAGGATCCTTATCAGAATTCTATAGAGAATTCTAAGAAGGGGAATGAACTAAGAGAGGAAGAAGGAGAGGATTCTCCCTACGTGGAGGAACCTCTACCTTCTACGAGTGGGCAACATGTTCCTTACCCTTCAGCTTTAAATAGAAAAAAACCGACTCTTGATTATGAAAATAGATTACTTGAGAACTTTAAAAGAGCCACCATGACTGTTACTGTAGAGGACATGCTTAGGTGTGCACCCTCCCTAAAGAAATACCTTAAGGATTCTTGCACCATTAGGAAGCCTATGGAAGTAGTTAAATTATCTGAAAATGCCTCTAGCATTCTTAATGCCATCCCTATTAAGATGAGAGACCCCGGAGCCCCTTTCATTACATGTGAAATAGGAGGAAATACCTTTTCTAAAGTTTTATTAGATACGGGAGCGATCATAAGCATCATCCCAACGGCATTATATGAGGAGTGTGGGTTTGGAGACTTGGAGGAAATACATATGGATTTACTCCTAGCTGATGGAACTGTTAGGCAACCCGAGGGAAGGTTAACCGATGTCATGATCACTGTAGAGAATTGCGAAATACCTGTAGATTTTATAGTGACTGATGTAAAGATATTGGGAAACATTAGCTTAGCTCCTATTATCTTAGGAAGACCATTTTTAGTTACGGCAAAAACGATTATGGATTGGGAGAAGGGGACGGTGGAGTTTAAAATTGGAAAGGAGAGAGTCCAACTTGATATATCAAAACTGATGAAGTGTCCCTTAGGAAGCAATGAGGAGTTAAAACTGTGGACAGAGGATGAAGGAGAGAATGTGGTTAAGGAATACTTGTCACAAGTAGAGGGTAGAGGGCTAGAAGAAGAAATCATAGACTCCCCTTCGGTAGAGGTAGGACCAGAACTGAAACCCTTACCTTCATCCCTCAAATATGCATATATAGATGAGAAGAAAACCCTACCTGTAATCATATCTTCATCACTAACTCCTGAACACGAAAAAGACTTGCTCGAGGTACTTAGGGAGCATAAGAAGGCTCTAGGTTGGACATTTGATGATATTAGAGGAATTTCATCTTCAATCTGTGAACATAGGATATTTCTGGAAGAGGAAACCAGACCTTGTAGAGAGCATCAAAGGAGACTCAACCCTTACATGAGAGAGGTTCTTGAGAAAGAAATTATAAAGTGGTTGAATGCAGGAATAATTTACGCCATATCCGACAGTAGATGGGTAAGTCCCGTACACATGGTGCCAAAAAATTCTGGAATTACAGTGGAAGTGAATGAAAAAGGGGAAGAGGTGGAAAAGAGATTGACCACTGGATGGAGAGTATGTATTGATTATAGGAAGCTAAACAAGGCGACCAAGAAAGACCACTACCCTCTACCCTTTATGGATCAAATATTAGAAAAGTTGTCGGGGCAACAATATTTTTGTTTTCTTGACGGTTATTCAGGGTACAACCAAGTAAACATCCATCCTGATGATCAAGAGAAGACAACATTTAGGAGTCCCGTAGGGACATATGCCTTTAGGCGTATGCCTTTCGGGCTATGCAATGCCCCCGCCACATTTCAGCGGTGTATGAATGGCCTCTTTTCTGATTTAGTAGGAGAATGTCTAGAAATCTTTATGGATGATTTTTCAGTATTTGGACCTACCTTTGCAAACTGCCTCCTAAGCCTCACCAAAGTATTGAAGAAGTGCATTGAGTCCAACCTTGTCCTAAGCTGGGAAAAATCTCATTTCATGGTGCAGGAGGGAGTAGTGCTGGGACACACGGTAAGCAACCGTGGATTGTAAGTGGACAAGGCCAAGATCGAAATCATCCAGGGCCTTCCACCTCCAACTAACCTAAAGACCCTTACGGGTTTCCTCGGCCACGCGGGTTTATATAGACGTTTCATTCTTGACTTTGCTAAAATTTCCAAACCTCTTACAAATCTTTTATCATCTAAGAACAATGAGTTTGAACTAACACTAGAAGCTAAAGATGCATTTTATAAATTTAAGGAAGCCTTAGTTAATGCGCCTATCTTGCAAGGGCCCGATTGGACCCTTCCTTTTGAACTAATGTGTGATGCTTCTGATTTTGCAGTAGGTGTAGTGTTAGGTATGTGAATCGACAAGAAACCTGTGGTCATCTACTACGCCAGCAGAACCTTAGTGGACGCGCAGCTAAATTATACTACTACCGAGAAGGAACTGCTGGCCATTATTTTTGCTTTAGAAAAGTTTAGGTCTTATTAACTAGGTAGTAAAATAACTGTTTTTTCGGATCATGCAGCTATTAGATACTTGTTAACGAAGAAGGAGGCCAAACCTAGGTTGATTAGATGGGTGCTTTTATTGCAGGAATTTGATTTAGAGATCAAAGATAAGAAATGGTGTGAAAATGTAGTACCAGATCATCTCTCTCGAATAATGAGCACCCAACCTGAGATTATAAATGATGCATTTCCTGATGAATATGTCCTAACCGCACAAGGAACATCGCTTCCTTGGTATGCGCACATTGTCAATTTTTTGGTTTCAGGAAAAATTCCCACAGGATGGACGTCTCATGAGAGGAAGAAGCTGCTTAAGGATGCACGATTTTACTTTTGGGAAGATCCGGAGCTATTCCATCAAGGCCAAGATCAAATTTTGAGGCGGTGTGTCCCTGAGAGCGAGCAAAGAAGCATTTTGGAATTCTGTCATTCCAAACCCGGAGGGGGACACTACTCGGCCAAGGTAACAGCTCATAAAGTTGTTGAATCGGGTTTCTTTTGGCCTATATTATTTCATGATGCCCAGAAATTTTATAATACTTGTTTAGCATGCCAAGCATCCGTCAACATAAATAGGAAAGATAGAATGCCCCTACAACCGATCCTAGAAGTATAAATATTTGATTTATGGGGAATCGATTTTATGGGACCCTTCCCTAGTTCTAATGGTTATGAATATATTTTGATGGCTGTCGATTATGTCTCCAAAACCAATGACAGTAAGGTAGTGACTAATTTTATTGAGAAAAATATCTTTTATAGATATGGATGCCCACGAGCTATCATTAGTGATGGAGGTTCCCACTTTACAAACTACAACTTTAGGAACCTCCTCAAGAAGTTTGGTGTCCATCATCGAGTCACTACTCCTTATCACCCTCAACCCAATGGCCAAGTTGAATTGTGCAATCGGGAGGTTAAGAAAATTTTGAGGAAAATAGTGCGTCCGGATGGGAAAGATTGGTCTAGGAAGCTAGACAAGGCATTATGGGCTTATAGGACCGCTTACAAAACTCCTCTCGGCATGTCTCCCTTTCGACTTATCTTTGGGAAGGCTTGTCACCTACCACTTGAGTTAGAACACAAGGCCCTGTGGGCTATTAGGAAACTCAACCTAGATTTGGATAGAGCCGGCAAGCATAGATTTCTTCAATTGAATGAGTTGGAAGAGTTAAGAAATGAGGCTTATGAGAATTCGAAGATTTATAAAGCCAAGATGAAGATGTTTCATGATAAGAGCTTGAAGAGACGAATTTTTGTAGAGAATCAAAAAGTATGACCCCTAGATTAAAACTCTTTCCAGGAAAATTGAAAACGCGATGGGATGACCCCTTCCTTGTTCAGCAGGTTTTTGAGAATGGAGCGGTTACCATTTTTGATCCTACATCTCAAAGACAATTCACTGTGAATGGGCAACGGCTCAAACCCTACTTAGAAGAAGAAGATCTTAATAGCCCCATGAATATTACTTTAGAAAAGCCACCGCACGAGAGCTCATGATCTGATTAGTTTTTGCTTCCATTTCCTATTTTCTCTGTTTTGTTATTTTGCTGTGTATTGTTTTTGTTTTCTTCATTTTTGTTTCTGTCTTCGTGTGCAGCTACTCCTATCCAAACTAGGTACACCGTCACTGGACAACACGAATGCTGATCGCCGCCTTTCCTTCCATGGTTTAATCTCTCTTTCTCCTTTCTCTTAATTATGATTTGTCATGCAGGAACATGCCTTTTTATTGGGGGAGAGGGGAGTACAGTTGCATGCATCATCCATTAAAATTTTTCGTTTTGCATTCACAAACCATGGATATTTGATGATCCCAGGAGATGCTTGTCCAATGATATGCATGATAATTCGATTCTTTTCAAAAGGGTAGAGGTGCAAGAATGGCCAGCTAAGGAAATCCTAGGTGAAGTAAGCCTAGCTAGGTGCACTATGATACGTACTATTACATCCACATCTCGTACCATTATATTTCTCTCACCTCACCACCGACTTCGGGTTGAGTTAGCACTTACATGCACGAAATTTTTAGCTTTAGTGGAGAGTAGGGTTAGTGCTAGCTCATTGGCAATATTATTATGATGTGAGTGAAGCTCCCTGAACCAAGAAGGATACAAAACTTCGTCGGGGGAATAAGCTGCCAGTCTGCTAAGGACGGCACATGGGTAGTGGATAAGCACCACCAAATTATAAAGTGAAAGCTGCATTGCGCAAAAAAAAAACAAGCAAAAGCTTGCATCATAGTTACTAAAGTTGATTGTCATCAAAAATGACCAACAAGCAGCAAATGCCAAAGAAAATAAAGGTAGAAAAGTTGTCTCCCATGTGTTTGAGCCGATGCTACTATAGCCAAAGTATTGAGCTACCATTAGCACCGCTCTCCACGCCTTGTTTAGTAGTGCGCTTGGAGTGTTAACTCGACCTTACTCCATATACTATGTACTTACTATATGTACTCCGTAGATCAAGTGCACTTAGTTGAGGTAGAAGGCTGAGATAGATCCTAAATTTCTCCTATGCTGGTCACGTTCAATTGCTGAAAATACTCCTTGAAAAGAGCATGAATCAAAGCTATCGGAAGTCGAAAGTCAACTTGAGATCATCTTTTATTCTCACCTGCATTTCATTACTAAGGGACTAGTAATGATTTAAGTTGGGGGGTGTTTGATGACTCTCAAATATGTCATCAAATAATTAAACTTTTTAGTTTTCATTCATCAAAATTATAAGGTTAATTGATGCTAATATCATGCATATGCATCATTTTATGAAATCACTAACCCCACTTGATCCTTTGAATCAAGTGGAATATATTTAACATTTTAAGGTTAGTAAACATTCAGAGACAGGTTAAGAAGATCAAGGAAAGAGAGGAGGATCGAGAGGAGCGGGCAAAAATTCAAAGAAGCAGAAATTACGAAAATGCCCCTGAGCATGACTTAAGAGAAACCTATAAATACTCTCTTGAGAGTTGATTTTAGGTTGTCCAGAATTTTCTCTAAGGAAGCTAGGGCTTGGAGAAGAAGGTGTTCTGCAGACCCTCCAGTAGCTGATGAGCCATTGGAGCTGGGAGGAGAAGCAAGCTGAAGAGTACCCGCTCAAGAAGATCGTCGACTCGCCGGACAGGACGTGACACGAAGTCGGAGTGATTGAGCTGGTTCAGCTTTGTTTTCTTCTCCCTCTTGGACAATCTCAGTTGGGGTTGACGCACTTTGCAAGGTTCTTCAGCAGTTGCCAACCAGAGTTGTTTTGTTTAATTCGAAGATTTTCTTGTTGTTCAGAGTTCATTTTCTTTTACCTTTTCTGTGTTTGATTTCATCCGAATCTTAACTCATCATGCTTAATCGATTCTCTACATAACAATCGGTGAGGTCTTGCTCAGGTAGGAAGAACATAGCCGCCTGCTGCCAAGGGATCTGCGCGCAGGATCGACCAGCACACAGCCGCCTGCGCGTGAGAACCCGCGCGCAAGCAGCGCCGTGCACAGAGATCCCGCGCGCAGGCCACGCCCGCGCGCAGCAGCGCCTTAAGTAGGCTCGCCCGCGCGCAGCAGCGCCGTGAGCAGGCTCGCCCGCGCGCAGCAGCGCCGCGAGCAATCCAGCCCGCGCGCAGCACTACCGCGAGTAGTCCAGCCAGCGCGCAGCAGCGCCGCGAGCAGGCTCGCCCGCACGTAGTAGCGCCGTAAGCAGGCTCGCCCGCGTGCAGCACTGGTGCGAGCAGTCCAGCCCGCGCGCAGCAGCGCCGTGAGCAGGCTCGCCCGCACGTAGCTGAGCTGCGCAGGCACCAGCTGCGTGCAGGCGCCCCGCAAGCACACCTAGTGTTTGGCATATTGCCAAAGCCGTAGGCGTGCACTTGTAGACAAGGAAATATTCCCTTATCTACAGGCTTACTATCATTAGTCTTGGAGAGGAGTTGCCTGATTTTGATAGAGATTCTTTCAGACTCCCTCTCTAAGGAAATTAGTTGGGCATTCGTGAAGATAACTTCTCCAATTCCAGTGTTGACATACAATTTGATAAGTGAACTGCATTGCAAAGAAAATCTCTGCTGTTTTATCTGCTCTCTGAGGATCGACCCTTACTTGCCCTAAGGTTGTGAGGTTATAAGTATTGTTGAATAAGCTCAATCCTCACACTACATTTCTGCTAAATAACCAGTAAAAAATAACATCAAAAATTAAGTTTATCAGGTAGTACAGTTGACTGACGCGTTGTAAGCAAATTCGGCACGCGGAATGACAGAATCCCAAATTCACCTTCTTTAAATTCATGAAAACGACGGTGCAAATCTGCGGATTGTTTATATGAGGCATTACTATTTATAATGCGTGGACGGATTTCCTCATGCAGACTTCTAATATGATGCGCATATTCATGACCGTCATCTGAGATTCTAGCATGCGCCAACATAGGTATAAGGTCGGTAGGGGTACAAGGGAGATGACCATGCACAATCTCAAATGGACTCATACTAGTAGTACGGTAGACTAACGCGTTGTAAGCAAATTCGGCACGCGGAATGACAGAATCCCAAATTCACTTTCTTTAAATTCACGAAAATGACGGTGCAAATCTGCGGATTGTTTATATGAGGCATTACTATTTATAATGCGTGGAGGGATTTCCTCATGCAGACTTCTAATATGATGCGCAAATTCATGACCGTCATCTGAGACTCTAGCATGCGCCAACATAGGTATAAGGTCGGTAGGGGTACAAGGGAGATGACCATGCACAATCTGAAATGGACTCATACCGGTAGTACGGTTGACTGTCGCGTTGTAAGCAAATTCGGCACGCAGAATGATAGAATCCCAAATTCACCTTCTTTAAATTTACGAAAACGACGGTGCAAATTTGTGGATTGTTTATATGAGGCATTACTATTTCTAATGCATGGAGGGATTTCCTCATGCAGACTTCTAATATGATGCGCAAATTCATGACCGTCATCTGAGACTCTAGCATGCGCCAACATAGGTATAAGGCCGGTAGGGGTACAAGGGAGATGACCATGCACAATCTCAAATGGACTCATACAAGTAGTACGGTTGACTGACGCGTTGTATGCAAATTCGGCACGCGGAGTGACAGAATCCCAAATTCACCTTCTTTAAATTCACGAAAACGACGGTGTAAATCTGCAGATTGTTTATATGAGGCATTACTATTTATAATGCGTGGACGGATTTCCTCATGCAGAATTCTAATATGATGCGCAAATTCATGACCGTCATCTGAGACTCTAGCATGCGCCAACATAGGTATAAGGTCGGTAGGGGTACAAGGGAGATGACCATGCACAATCTCAAATGGACTCATACTAGTAGTACGGTAGACTAACGCGTTGTAAGCAAATTCGGCACGCGGAATGACAGAATCCCAAATTCACTTTCTTTAAATTCACGAAAATGACGGTGCAAATCTGCGGATTGTTTATATGAGGCATTACTATTTATAATGCGTGGAGGGATTTCCTCATGCAGACTTCTAATATGATGCGCAAATTCATGACCGTCATCTGAGACTCTAGCATGCGCCAACGTAGGTATAAGGTCGGTAGGGGTACAAGGGAGATGACCATGCACAATCTGAAATGGACTCATACCGGTAGTACGGTTGACTGTCGCGTTGTAAGCAAATTCGGCACGCAGAATGACAGAATCCCAAATTCACCTTCTTTAAATTCACGAAAACGACGGTGCAAATCTGCGGATTGTTTATATGAGGCATTACTATTTCTAATGCATGGAGGGATTTCCTCATGCAGACTTCTAATATGATGCGCAAATTCATGACCGTCATTTGAGACTCTAGCATGCGCCAACATAGGTATAAGGTCGGTAGGGGTACAAGGGAGATGACCATGCACAATCTCAAATGGACTCATACAAGTAGTACGGTTGACTGACGCGTTGTAAGCAAATTCGGCACGCGGAGTGACAGAATCCCAAATTCACCTTCTTTAAATTCACGAAAACGACGGTGTAAATCTGCAAATTGTTTATATGAGGCATTACTATTTATAATGCGTGGACGGATTTCCTCATGCAGACTTCTAATATGATGCGCAAATTCATGACCGTCATCTGAGACTCTAGCATGCGCCAACATAGGTATAAGGTCGGTAGGGGTACAAGGGAGATGACCATGCACAATCTCAAATGGACTCATACTAGTAGTACGGTAGACTAACGCGTTGTAAGCAAATTCGGCCATGAATGACAGAATCCCAAATTCACTTTCTTTAAATTCACGAAAATGACGGTGCAAATCTGCGGATTGTTTATATGAGGCATTACTTTTTCTAATGCGTGGAGGGATTTCCTCATGCAGACTTCTAATATGATGCAAATTCATGACCGTCATCGAGACTCTAGCATGCGCCAACATAGGTATAAGGTCGGTAGGGGTACAAGGAGATGACCATGCACAATCTCAAATGGACTCATACCGGTAGTACGGTTGACTGTCGCGTTGTAAGCAAATTCGGCACGCAGAATGACAGAATCCCAAATTCACCTTCTTTAAATTCACGAAAACGACGGTGCAAATCTGCGGATTGTTTATATGAGGCATTACTATTTCTAATGCATGGAGGGATTTCCTCATGCAGACTTCTAATATGATGCGCAAATTCATGACCGTCATCTGAGACTCTAGCATGCGCCAACATAGGTATAAGGCCGGTAGGGGTACAAGGGAGATGACCATGCACAATCTCAAACGGACTCATACATGTAGTACGGTTGACTGACGCGTTGTATGCAAATTCGGCACGCGGAGTGACAGAATCCCAAATTCACCTTCTTTAAATTCACGAAAATGACGGTGTAAATCTGCAGATTGTTTATATGAGGCATTACTATTTATAATGCGTGGACGGATTTCCTCATGCAGAATTCTAATATGATGCGCAAATTCATGACCGTCATCTGACACTCTAGCATGCGCCAACATAGGTATAAGGTCGGTAGGGGTACAAGGGAGATGACCATGCACAATCTCAAATGGACTCATATCGGTAGTACGGTTGACTGACGCGTTGTAAGCAAATTCGGCACGCGGAATGACAAAATCCCAAGACGTGAGGTTGTCTCCCACCAATGACCGTAATAGGTTGCCGAGGCTCGTATTTACGACCTCGGTCTGTCCATCAGTTTGGGGGTGAAAAGCCGTGGAAAACTTAAGCTTTCTCCCCAAGAGATGCCAAAGGGTCTTCCAAAAGTAGCTAATGAATTTGACATCTCTATCCGACACTATGCTTTTTGGAAGACCGTGGAGACGCACTACTTCATAAAAAAATAATTGGGCAACATGAGACGCATCCGAAGTTTTAAAGCAAGGGATGAAATGAGCCATCTTTGAAAAATGATCTACAACCACCATGATGGAATCATGGTGTTTGTTCGTCTTCAGAAGCCCTAGCACAAAGTCGATGCTCACATCCTCCCAGGGTTTTTGAGGGACTGGTAGTGGGGTGTAGAGGCCGGTGTTCTGCTTTACCTGCTTAGTGAGAGCACATACACGACATTGAGAAACTATACTTGCTACGTCTCACTTTAGGGAGGGCCAAAAGAATCGATGCTCAACCATAGCTATGGTTTTATCTCTCCCAAAATGACAGCTAAGGCCTCCGGCATGTGTTTCCCATACGAGGAAATCCCTAAGAGATGAGCGTGGGATGCATAGGCAACGATTGTAAAATAAGAATCCATTCTCCACAATATAATTTTGATTATCAGGATTCGGGTATTTGCCTAAGCTCTGAAGAATGGGAGCAAAATCCGGGCAGTCTGGATATAGGTCCTTCATCTGATTAAATACAATAACCTCAACTTTCATAACATTCAACAAATGGACCCTTCTACTCAAAGCATCGGCGACTCGGTTCTCAACTCCTCTCTTGTGTTTAAGGACAAAGGTATAAGACTGAATGAATTCGACCCATTTAATATGCCTAGAGTTTAATTTCTGCTGGGAATGGAGATATTTCAAGGCTTCATGATCAGAGTAGAGGACAAATTCCTTAGAGAGCAGGTAATGATGCCAATGACGTAAAGATTGGACGATCGCATAAAATTCTTTGTCGTAGGTAGAATATTTGAGCTTAGCGTCATTCAATTTCTCACTAAAGAAGGCAATAGGATGATCTTCTTGACTCAGAACTCCTCCTATTCCTAACCCTGAAGCATCACAGGCAACCTCGAATACTTTATCAAAATCAGGTAAGCAAAGAATAGGGGCCTGAGTCATTCTAAGTTTGATCTCCTCAAATGATTTCTAAGCTTCTACCGTCCATTCAAAATAATTTCCCTTAAGGCATTCAGTCAAGGGTGCCATGAGGTGCTAAAATTGTATATGAATCGTCGATAGAAAGTTGCTAGGCCGTGAAAACTACGAACATCATAGGCATTTTTAGGCATTGGTCACTGGGTTATGGCGCCAATTTAGCCGGATCAACGGATACACCTTGGCCAGATAGGATAAAACCTAAGAATGAAACACGACTGACAAGGAAAGAAAATTTTTTTGGGTGAGCATACAGCTGCTCAGTTTTCAGTACTTCACAAACTAAACGTAAGTGTTGGAGATGATCGGGTGTGGATCTGCTATAGATAAGGATATCATCAAAATATACGACGACGAAATTTCCTATGAACGGTCTAAGTATATGATTCATCAATCGCTGAAAGGTGCTAGGTGCGTTTGATAATCCAAAGGGCATGACCTTCCACTCATATAGTCCGTCCTTGATCTTAAAGGCGGTTTTCCATTCGTCTCCGGGTCGGATACGAACTTGGTGATAACCGCTCTTAAGATCAATTTTGGAGAAAACTGTCGAACCTGCCATCATATCAAACATATCGTCGTTGTGGGAATAGGAAACCTATACTTGACCGTGATCTTATTTATAGCTCTATTGTCAATGCACATGCGCCAACTCCCATCCTTCTTAGGAGCGAGCAGTGCAGGAACGACACACGGGCTAAGGCTCTCTTGGATGAACCCCTTGTCCAAGAGTTCTTGGACTTGGCACTGTAATTCCTTGTACTGCGTAGGGTCCATCCGATAGTCAGGGAGGTTGGGTAATGATGACCCCGGAATGAAATCAATAGCATGCTGTTGAATATCACGCATCGGAGGTAGGTCATTGGGCAAATCATTGGGGAAAACACTAGCAAATTCCTCTAGTAGCTGAGAAATCTCAGGGGGTGGGGTGGAGGAATCCTCGGAGGAATGATCGGGTATCATGGCCAAGCACATAGTCATTTCACTATCGAGTTCTTTCTGAAATTGGCATCCAGTAACAACACATGAGCCTACGGATGGAGATTTCGGTGAGGCTCTCTACGGACTATGAGTGCAAGGATGCCACGTGATTTTCTTGCCCTGATGGATAAAAGAACAGGTATTGCTCCGACCACAGAGGTGTACATCATTATCATACAACCAAGGGTGGCCGAGGATAATGCTGCCCACCTTCATGGGTAGTACATCACATAATATCTCCTCTTCGTAGGATTGAACCTTCAAGGGGAGACGACATTGGTTCTTCACAGGGATGGAGGTAGCATCGATCCAAGACACGAAATAGGGGTGAGGGTGATCAATCAAAGGTAATCCCAAACGTGATGTCATAACATCGGAAATGACGTTAATACAGCTACCACTATCTACGATCGTTTTACACATCTTATCACCAATTTTATAATATGTGTAAAATATGGATGTCCTTAATGCAGAATTATCAGTGGTAGGCTGAGTAAGGTTGCAACGGATAATGCCCCTTACTGACGTAGATGAGTCGTGACGAGGAAGAGACGGGGGACAGTCTGTGATACCAATGAAACTCACTAATCCGTCATCATGCACAAATTCATCGACAATATAGCTCTCAACTCTATACTCCTCATCTATAGGTGGCTCATCAAAGGTAGGGTCACTATCGAGGGGCTCCTGTCCTATGTGCAAGGCTCGTGAAGGGCATTAGGAAGCTCTATGACCTCGACCTTGGCATTTAAAACAAGTCATGCCGAAAGGACCGAGTTGTGCAGAATTGGGTTGAGGAGGAGCCCTAGCGGTGGACTCTAGGGAGGGTGAGGGACGAGTATTCGGCATAGTCGATGACTGATTCAGAGCGGGTGGACGATGTTCGGTGGGAGTATGAGTAGGGGTAGGAACGGGTGGTGGTGGTGCCAGGAGAGCTAAGGGAGGATTACGCTGTGTCGCACGATTGGAATAAGAAGGGTTAGATAAGTGCGACCGATCTGTAAGAGTAGGGCGATTGTACACGGGAGTATGGTATAAGTTCTGACAAAGTTCTAGATCCTCTACAATCTGATAGGCCTGCTCGAGAGTCGTGGCCTTATGGACAAGCAATTCTGTCTCTAGATAAGGGTTAAGACCAGTCCTAAAATGAGAAATAACGACTCGAGGATTCTCTTCAACTCGACACCTCATATAGAATTCCTCAAATTGAGTGATATACTCGGAAACCGGACGTCTACCCTACTGCAGTTTATGCCATTGATCTAGGAGATTGTCTAAGTAAGCTAGTGGAACATATTTCTCACGCAGTTTGTCCTTCATTTGGGGCCAAGTATCTATGGGTGCCTCACGACGGTTATAAATCGAAAATTCAAGATTTTCCCAAAAGATCTTGGCTTGTCCACCTAATCTCATCTCGGCGTACTGGACCTTCTGCCACTCTAGCATATTGTACCACTTGAAATAACTATTCAATTTAGACTCCCAATCAAGATACTCTTTAGGGTCCTGAGATCCCTCGTAGTATGGAACATCGACTTTGACGCTACACTGAATCTGCTGCCATTGGTTCTCGTGATCCACATGGCGGTGATCGCGATGGGGAACCACATTCTCGTGTGGAAAAGGATCGTTCCTGTCCGAACGATTCCCGTTCCATCCGTGATATCTATCATCGGGCAGATAAGGATCATTCCGAGGGGGATGATTCCTATCGCGCTCCGGGATCCTCTCCTATGGTGGATGGTAGTCGTCCCATAGTGGGCGATTTCCATCATGCACCGGGGCTCTATCCATAGGTGGATAGGGATCGTTCCGTGGGGGACGATTCCTATCCTGACCTGGGGTCCTAGGTTCGGGCGGATAGTAATCGTCGCGACAATTTCTATCATGAACCGGAGTGCGAATATTCGGAGGAATCGGATCGTCTCGCTCGAGACGATTCTGATTTTGGCTTCTGGATCTATCTTCGGGTCGTATAGGATCATCAATGTCGTGATGATTCCTATCACGATCTCGAGATCTAGGATCTGGGGGATAGTGGTTCTCGCGATCGCGGCGATGTCGATCCAAACCTCTATTTTCGAGTTGATAAGTCCGCTCGCTCACCGCATCGATCGAACTAGTTAGACGATTGTCCATATTGGTAATTTGTGTATTGACATCACGAAAACCGTTCTAGACAGCGTCTAATACATGATCGATGTCTCCTCGAGAAGAGGTTGGTGGTACGAATGACGACAACTCGTGGACAGGGACGGACACCTCACGACCGTCTTGGGGTGGGTCTGTCATCGGAGCGGCGACTCGTTTGCCAGAACGCAAATGCATGCAAGGAACTGACAGATGATGATGAATGTAGACGTCTACGATGGCGGAAATGAGTGGGCTAACAGGTAAGGCTCGAAAACAATTTTGACGTAGGACAACTAAGGAAAAGATGACAGAGGTGATGGATGGGTTGACGACAGGTATGGGTAATAGGCGGATTATAGGTAGGGATGAAACAGTCCACAGAAATTCATGATTGAATCCGGATTTAAAAACTGATGAAAATCTGGTGGTGCAGCTCCGACCCTTTTCGAGGGCGGGAGCACTGTCTTCCCCCACCGCAACGATGCCTAAGCACCGAAATCAATACTTGAATTCACGTTGCAAGGGAACACTCGAGAAGAGGAGAGAAGAGATAGAATCTCAAACCAAATCTAAATCTGACGGCGGTGGAAACTTCTCGGGAAAACACTTCGACGAGAAAATGACTGCCTAATTTTTCTTGAAAACAATGGCCTATATATAGCCCTTGTAGGAAAGAGAAAATGATGAGAAAATAAAGACGTACGCCGTGTCACACCAAAGGGCAGTTGTGGATCTGCCTCTGGTGTCGTGTCATGACGCGCGTAGGGACGTGCGTGGGTGGAGTCATGCTTGTCGACGATTGTGGCATGTTGACTTTGGTTGACTCCAGTTGACCGTGGTCCATAGCGGGCGTGTTGACTCCGGTTGACCATGGTGACACGTTCGGTGCTGAAGTTTTGGCGTCCTCGCCATCAGAAGTTTCCCGTTGTGCGGTTCACCGAGTGGTTGAAGGCGAATTCGGCTCGGGGTAGGACTTGATCCCAAGTCCTAAGGTTCTCACCGACTAGTGACCTAAGGAGGTTACCCAGACTACGGTTGGTAACCTCCGTTTGACCATCCGTTTGAGGATGATACGCAGTGGAAAACTTTAGTTGGGTCCCCATGAGAACCCAAAGAGTCTTCCAGAAGTAGCTCGTAAACTTAACGTCTCAATCAGAGATGATGGTCTTAGGTATGTCGTGTAACCTAACCACGTGATCGAAGAAGAGTCGAGCGACTCTAGATGTGTCGGATGCTTTTGAACATGGCACGAAGTGTGCCATCTTCGAGAAGCGGTCGACGACAACCATGATGGAATCATGGTTTCTCAATGTTAGCGCGGACGCCAACACTTCAGCATCGAACACGTCACCACGGTCAACCGGAGTCAACACGCCCGCTATGGACCACGGTCAACTTGAGTCAACCAAAGTCAACACGCTGCAACCGTCGACAAGCACGTCTCCACCCACGCACGTCCCTATGCGCGTCATGACACGACGCTAGAGGCAGATCCACAACTGCCCTTTTGCGTGACACGGCACACGTCTTTATTTTCTCATCTTTATTTTCTCATCATTTTCTCTTTCCTCCAAGGCCTATATATAAGCCATTATTTTCAAGAAACATTAGGCAGTCATTAATTCAAGAATCGAGTTTTGTTAACTCTTCTTGGAGGACTGCCCAGCCTCCCCTATCCTTCTTAACCCTAGCCGTCGTCACCGCCGCCGCCGCTGCTACTGCCGTCGCCGCTGCCTCGTGACGTCGGCTTCCCACCTCCCCTCCGTTCTCTCTCTCCCTCTCCCTCTCTCTCTCTCTCTCTCTCTCTCTCTCTCTCTCTCTCTCTCTCTCTCGCTTCGTTCGCCCAGTCTTGGCCGCCAACGCAGCCAAGCCAGGGCCGCTCAGGCAGCCCCAACCAGGCCGCCCTAGGCAGCCCCACCAAGGCCGCCCAGGCAGCCCCGACCAAGCCGCCCAGGCCGCCCCGCTATAGCCACCTAGGCAGTCTTGCCAGAGCCGCCCAAGGAAACCCCGCGAGGGCCGCCGAGGCTGCCCTCCAAGGCCGCCCTAGGCAGCCCCGCCAAGGCCACCCAAGGCAGCCCCACAAGGGCACATGGCAGCCCCGCCAAGGCCGCCCTAGACAGCCCTGCCAAGGCCGCCCAAGGCAGCCCCACCAGGGCACCAGGCAGCCCCGCCAGGGCCGCCCTTGACAGCCCCGCCAAGGCCGCCCAAGGCAGGCCCGCCAAGGCCACCAGGCAGCCCCGCTAGGGCCGCCCAGGCAGCCCCACCAAGGCCACCCAGGCAGCCCTCGCCAGAGCCACCCAAGAGCGCCCAAGCCGCCCAAACTGGGCCGCCTGAGATCGCGTTCAGGCTGCCCCTGTCCGAACGCCGTCAGCGCTGCGCATGCTCGGGTGCGCTCCGCCGAGTGTTCGCGCACGCCTGACTCTGCTCCCACTGCACTCAACCAGAGCCGTTCAACGCCTGGAACGTCCAGCCTCGTCCTCATTCACTGGGCTGCTCAACGCCCGGATTCGTCCAGTCGCATCACGATCAGAATTTCCCGCTCCCTCTTCACGCACTACAGTGTAGAGGTACGCCTGAACCCTCTGGTGTCGAAGTGTTCTCGGTCCAATGTTGTCTCGGGAATGTGAATTGGTTTTGATTCTACCTCCCTCTCGAGTGTTTCCTCGTGACGCGAATCCGACGTATTGATTTCGGTGCTTAGGCATTGTCGCGGTGGGGGAAGACAGTACTCCCGCCCTCGATAAGGGTCGTAGTTGTACCACCAGATTTTTCATCGGTTTTAAAGTCCGGATCCGACCATGTGGATTTCTGTGGATTGTTTTATCCCTCCTTATAAACCCAATTCCCTTCGTCAATCTGTCCATCGTCCTTTCCCCTTTGCCATCCCTCACACATCCATCCTACCCTTACCCATATACCTAGTCGTTCCGCCCTTCCTCGTCTACCCCATAGTCGTCCTACGTCACTCAAGGTCTTAGGTATGCCTAAGACAAAATCCACACTGACTTCCTCCCATGGCATGTCGGGAACGGGCAGGGGTGTGTAGAGGCCCGTGTTCTACTTCGTCATCTTGGCCCTCGTGCACGTGGAGCATTGGGAAGTGATTTTCCCCACATCTCGCTTCAGAGATGGCCAGAAGAATCGATGCTGCATCTCTTGGATCGTCTTGTTGATGCCCAAATATCCGCTCAGGCCGCCGGCGTGCATTTCCCATACTAGGAAGAGGTACCCGTCGGAGGGAAGTCCGGGGTATGCATAGCCTCTTGCTGTGGAAGAGGTACCCGTCGTCGATGTAGTAATCCCGGGACTTCGGGACTGTGCTATCGTGGACCTGTGCTAAGATTTTCCCGAAGTCGGGACAATTGTGGTAATCCTCGCGTAGCTGTTCGAACCCGAGGACTTTGAGTCCTCATCACGTTCAAGACCAGCGGTCGTCTACTCAAGGCATCGGCTACTACATTGTCCTTGCCTTTCTTGTGATGAACAACGAACATGAAATCCTGTAGGTAGGCGTTCCAACGTGCGTGGCGATCGCTGACCTAGGACCTTCTTCCAAAAATTCACTTTCTCATAAGGAAAAATCTGTCGATCCTTTTACAAGGCGTTCCTTATATGGGACCCATGATGCAATGAAGGGAAATACTAACCTATGAAAATTGAAATTTAAACTAAACCTAGGGAAAACAATTACAGATAAGTTGAGGGCTTTGCCATCACCTTGGCTTGCCGAGTGGGCTGAACATGTAGGGCTGGCGGTGTCGGGAACGACGGTGATGTCTCCGAAGACGTATCCCAGGTTGCTGTTGGTGCTGCCAGGGATGACGATGGCATCTCCAAAGACGTTTCTGGTGCTGCTGCTGGTGCTGCGCCATCACATGGGTAACCCTTGGACCAAAAAGGACAGAAGGGAATAACATAAGGGAAAACACCTATGACCTAAGGAAATTAAAGCAAATGGAAGAGCTAGGACATGTTGACAAAAGAGGGGAGGGCGGGGGGGAGATCCTTATAAGGATGAACCTCCCTCCTTACACATGACCATGACGAGTCGGAAAATGACGAACAATGAAGATCAAAACCAAAAGACGACGAACGAAACGAAAACATGAAAATGACGATAAGGCGCGCGTTAGCACCCATATTTGAATCCAGGCGTGCATACCGTCGGTAGGTGCTGTGCGGAGATGACAGTGACGTCTCCGAAGACGTTTCTTGGGCTGTTGTTGGTGTTGTGCCATCAATATGGGATAAGGTTGAGTTAACACCCCACGCGCATTACTGAACAGGGCGTGGAGAGCAGTGCTAGTATTTTCTCCTTACTAACGGCTATAATACAATCGGCTCAAACATATGGGAGACAGCTTTTCCACTTTTCTTTTATTGCACATTTTTTTACATTTTTGTCCTCTTTGGGATGACATATCAACTTTGTGCAGCTTTTCTTTATTTCTAAATTTTTAGTGGCGCTTATCCACCACCCATATGCTGTCCTTAGTAGATCGGCAGCTTATTTCCCCAGAGAGGTTTTGTATCCCTCTATAGCTTAGGGAGCTTCACTCACATCAGTATTTAATACTGCCATTGATTCAACACTAGCCCTTCCCTCCACTAAAGCGAAAAGTTTCATGCATGTAAGTGTGAACTCAACCTGAGGTGGGTGATAAGGTGAGAGAAATATAATGATAAGAATTGTGAAATCAAACTAGTATGAACATCCATGCACTTAGTAAGGCTTATTTTAAGTACTCGAACTATCATTACTTAGATATCAACTGAGATCATCATCCTTCTTCAGAGAAATAATTTTAGGATACCCCCCCTCTTTAAAACACGGCGTGTTCCTACATGCTTATGATTAATATAATTGAAACAATCAGAGAGAGAGAAAGCTAACCGAGGATGTGGAGTTTGTGGAGATAATGGATTGAGTCAAGTTGGTGAAGATGTTGTCTGATCCGTTATTCAGTTGATGCTTTAGATAATTAAACCTGAAAACTTAACGAAAGAAATCAAAACAAAAAGGAAAATAAAACAGTAAAAACTAAACCATGCTAGCATTATTTGGAGACTTATCTAGAGGTATATTGATAGGTCCATGTAAATCCTCATCTTCCAAATAGGACTTAAGTCTTTGTCCATTTACTGTGAAGCATTTTCGAGATTGGGGATCTATAATTACCACTGCTCCATTGTCAAAGACTTCCTTGACAATAAATGGTCCATCCCACCTAGTCTTTAATTTTCTAGGAAATAATTTCAACCTTGAATTATAAAGCCAAACTTTCTGATTTTCTTCAAATACCCTTCTCCTAAGATTTTTATCATGAAATGCTTTCATTTTGGCTTTATATATTGTAGAATTCTCATATGCTTCATTCCTAATTTCATCCAGCTCATGTAAGTGAAGCATTCTATGATTTCCTGCTTTATCCAAAGAAACATTAAGCCTCCTAATTACCCACAAATCTTTATGTTCTAATTCTAATGGTAGATGGCAAGCTTTTCCATAAATCATTCGAAAGGGAGACATTCCTAAAGGACTTTTATAAGCTGTCCTATAAGCCCATAATGCCTCTTCAACTTTCTTTGACCAATCTTTCCCATCAGGACGTATTATTTTTCTAAGTATTTTCTTAACCTCTCTATTACTCAACTCTACCTGACCATTAGCTCGAGGGTGATAAGGAGTTGTGACTCGATGATGTACTCCAAACTTCTTCAAAAGATTTCTGAAATTATAATTTGTAAAATGAGAACCTCCATCACTAATTATAGCTCTAGCACACCCATATCTATAAAAGATATTCTTTTCTACAAAATTCACCACTACTTTACTATCATTGGTCTTGGTAGGTATAGCTTCTACCCATTTTGACACATAATCAACTGCCATCAAAATATACTCATAACCATAAGAGTTTGGGAATGGCCCCATAAAATCTATTCCCCATAAATCAAAGATTTCTACTTGTAGAATAGGCTTTAAAGGCATACGGTCTCTCATATTAATATTAATCGAGGCTTGAAATATTAACCATGTGGTGTAAAATTTTTTGAGCATCTTGAAATAAAGAAGGCCAGAAAAATCCTGATTCTAAAACTTTATGAGCTGTTACCTTAGCAGAGTAGTGTCCTCCTCCTGGTTTTGCATGACAAAATTCTAAAATACTTTTCTGCTCTGTTTCTGGTACACACCTTCTTAAGATTTGATCGATTCCTTGATGAAATAACTCAGGCTCCTCCCAGAAATAGAATCTGCTGTCTTTGATAAGTTTCTTTCTTTCATGTCATGTCCATCCTGTAGGTATTTTTCTTGAAACAATAAAATTCACCATATGTGCAAACCAAGGAATCTCTGTTCCTTGTGCTAATAGAACATGTTCATCAGGAAAATAATCATCTATTAAAGTTGGTTGGGTACCACTTATCCTAGGGAGATGATCAGCAACTACATTTTCACACCCTTTTTTATCCTTGATTTCTAAATCAAACTCTTGGAGTAATAGGACCCATCTAATCAATCTAGGTTTAGCTTCTTTGTTTGATAACAAATATTTAATTGCTGCATGATCAGAAAATACAGTAATTTTACTTCCTAAAAGATAAGATCTAAACTTTTCTAAAGCAAATATAATTTATAGTAATTCCTTTTCTGTAGTGGTATAATTAAGTTGTGCATCCATCAAGGTTCTACTTGCATAATAAATAGCCACATGTTTCTTATTTTTTCTCTGGCCTAAAACTGCTCGTACAACATCAATTCAAATGGCAAGGTCTAGTCAGGACCTTGCAAGATGGATACTTGTATGAGTGCTTCCTTTGATTTTTCAAAAGCAGTTTTGCCTCAATATTTAATTCAAAATCATTATTTTTAGATGAAAAAATATTTGTAAGAGGTTTTTAAATTTTTGCAAAATTTAAAATCAACCTTCTGTAGAAACCTGCATGCCCGAGGAAACCCCAAGGGTCTTTAGATTGGTTGGAGGTGGAAGGCCCTGGATGATCTCTATTTTTGCCTTGTCCACTTCCAGTCCACGATGGCTTACTAAGTGTCCCAGCACTACTGCCTCTTGTACCATAAAATGAGATTTTTACCAACTTAGTACAAGGTTAGATTCAATACACCTTTTCAATACTTTAGTGAGATTTAACAAACAATTTTCAAATGTACTCCCAAAGACAGAAAAGTCATCCATGAATATTTCTAAACATTATCCTACTAAGTCTGAAAATAAAGCATTCATGCACCTTTGGAATGTTGCTAGAGCATTACACAAACCAAAAGGCATACGCCTTAAAGCATAAGTTCCTACAGGACTAGTAAATGTTGTTTTCTCTTGATCTTCAGGAAGAATATTAACTTGATTGTATCCTGAATATCCATCAAGAAAACAGAAAAAAAATTTCCCTGATAATTTTTCTAAAATTTGATCAATAAAGGGTAATGGGTAATGAGTTTCCTATAGTCTATGCATACTCTCCATCCAGTTGGCAATCGTTTATGAACCTCTTCTCCTTTCTCATTTACCTCCACAGTAATTCCAGATTTCTTTGGTACCATATGAACTGGACTTGCCCATTTACTATCAGATATAGCATAAATAATCCCTACTTTTAACCATTTCAAAATTTCTTTCTCAAGGACTTCTCTCATGTAAGAATTTAGCCTTCTTTGATGCTCTCTACATGGTCTAGATTCGTCTTCCAAAAATATTCGATGTTCACAAATGGAAGGTGGAATCCCTCTTATGTCATCAAATGTCCATCCTAAGGCTTTCCTATGATCTCTAAGAACCCTAAGTAAATCTTTTTCTTGGGTTTGGGTAAGAGATGCGGATATAATCACGGGTAAAGTATTCATGGAATCTAAATAGGCATATTTAAGAGAAGATGGTAAATGCTTTATTTCCAAGGGAACTTCGATTGAAGTGGTTTTTTAATCCAGTTCTTCA
Organism: Wolffia australiana; assembly: GCF_029677425.1. Taxonomy (NCBI): domain Eukaryota; kingdom Viridiplantae; phylum Streptophyta; class Magnoliopsida; order Alismatales; family Araceae; genus Wolffia; species Wolffia australiana. Next base: position 9,024,006 of record NC_135837.1, on the reverse strand, counting down.
ATACTCAATAGGTACTCCTCTATTTCCTCAATATCTTCATTTTATTCTTCACAAAATTTTAATTCCTCATTGCTTCCTAATGGGCATTTTATCATTTTAGAAATATCAATCTTAACTCTTTCATTCCCTAGCTTAAATTCAACAGTCCCCTTATCCCAATCCATAATTGTCCTAGCTGTCACTAAAAAGGGTCTTCCTAAAATGATGGGAGCTAAACTGATATCTCCTTTAACTTTCACATCTGTAACAATAAAATCTACAGGAATTTCACAATTCTCCAGATTAATCATGATATCCATCAATTTGCCCTCAGGTTGTCTAACTGTTCCATCAGCTAGTAATAAATCCAAACTAATTTCTTCTGATTCTCCAAATCCATATTCTTCATATAATGTTGTAGGAATAATACTAATGCTTGCTCCAGTATCTAAAAAAACTCTATAAAATATCTTTCCTCCAATCTCACAAGTAATGAATGGAGCTCGTGGATCTCTCATTTTTATAGGAATAGAATTCAAAATACTGGAAGCATTTTCTGATAATCTCACTACCTTTCTAGGCTTTCCACTAGTACATGAATCCTTAAGATATTTTTTTAATGAGGGCCACACTTAATCATATCTTCTACAGCTACTGACATGGTGGCTTGCTTAAAATTTTTCTAAAAGCCTAGTTTCATACTCACAAACAGGCTTCTTTCTGTTTAGAGCAGAGGGATAAGGAATGTCTTGAGCATGAGTAGAAGGTAAAGGCTCTTTCTTATGAGAAAGCTCCTTTTATTCATCCTCATACTCATTTTCATTTCTAGATTTTGTTAAAGACACATGAGGATCTGGAAGTTCTTTTCCATTTCTCAGTCTTGAAATTGCCAAAATTTAAGGATCCTCATGATTATCTTCTCCATGAAAAGACTTTTCTATATGGAATAAATTACAAGGATTTATACTAGGTTGAGTTGGAAATCAACCTTATTGGGAGTTATAGTCAACTCCCTTACCTCCATGTTCAAGTGATCCCATTTTGAAGCTTTCTAGCAATTTTCTGGTTTGCTCTTGAGATTCTAGCATTTGCTTTGTTTGAAAGTCCATCATCATTTGCATCCACATTTCCATCTCTGTTCTAAGCTTTTGATTCTGTTTTTCTATCATCTCTGAAATCACAAGAGTTAGTGAAGAAAAATCATGAAGGGGTTGTGATTGAACCTAATAGGTTTGTTAAGGTTGATTCTGAAACTGGAGTTTTGGTTGAAATTGTGGTTTATTTCCTTGGTTGAAGCTTTCTGCATTATAGTTATTTCTCTTCTGTCCAGCCCAAGAAGGTTATTGTTGATTGAATGCATTAACCTCTTCCTCTATGGGCTGACAAGCTCCATCTTCATGATCCTTGCTGAAATAGAGAGAGCAGATTTAGCTTTAACAATAGGAGAATTATTATTTAGAAAAGCATTTTTCAAGGTTGAGGTTAGCTCTTCTAATTTCCGGTTGGTCTCTTTGATTCCTGCATGTAATTCTGATTCTTTGATGTTGACTTGCAAAGCACCTTCTCTCTTTGGCTATGAGTTCCTTCCATTGTGGTTTGCTCCAATTTCCTGCAAGTCAGTTTCTGCTACTCCCTCTAGCATATCAAAAACTTCATCTTCATAAGCAGTATAAAAAGTTCTTCCAGTAGCTAGATTTACATTATTTTTCATAAAATCCGACAATGATTCATAAAATATTTGAGCTAATTGACAATTTTCAATACCATGACGAGGAGATTTTCTAATTAAATCATTAAATCTTTCCCATGCCTCATTAAATGCCTCATTTTCATGATAATGAAAATTATAAATTTCACCTCTGTAAAAATTTGTTTTGGAAAGAGGATAAATTTTTTGTAAAAACTTATTTTGCATTTCTTCCCAAGATCTAAATGTAATGCCTAAATTTCGATAACATGCAAAAGCTTTATCTTTTATAGTTAATGGAAAATATTTCATTTTTAAAGCTTTAGTAGATAGACCTGGTACATTTTGAGAAGAACATCTGATATGGAAGTCATCTAAAAATTCTAAAGGATTCTGTGAAGTATGACCATTGAATTCAGGTAAATAATTTATTAAAGCATTGTCATACCTGAACATGACTCCTTCTCTCACATTTATATTTATATCAGTTTGCCTTATGCTCCCTGATGGAGTAGATCTGTCTAACATCGTTCTCCTTCTATCTTGCTGGTGTCTCTCTTCTGTCATGATTTGATTCTCTTTAATTTGCTCTATGATTGAAGATTCTGGAAATGAGTGCCTTGGTTGAGTCACCTCCTCTTCTATTCTTCCACGAGCTTTAGACCTTGTTACTACCATAAATCTCAACCGAAATGTTAGAAATATAATGAGCTGAGGGGTTTTAATCCTTCAGCTTATATAAAAATAAACAGAAATAATTGAACAGAAATATTTTTCACTGATTAATCGTGCTGCCCGGCAACGGCGCTAGTTGATAATCCCAAATTTTGATGTTTTAAATAATGATTTTTAGACTTTGATTATCATATCAATGTGTGAGTATCTGAGATCATTCGACAAATAAAATTACCTCACTAGCCTAGGGTAAATAAGGGTCGAACCACAAGGACCAAGTATTTCAGTTTAATTTCTATATCAATTCAATCAATAATTGTTTTAAAATTTCATAGATTTAAGATTTAAATATTTAGAGTAAGAATAAAGATTTAATTATCATAAATTGAGTTTAAAGATTTAATAATTCAAAATTTGAATTATTATCTCAGATAGATTTTGACTTAGTCTAAGTTCAGTTCTATCTGCATGGCGCCGTGGCGCTGCGCGCATGCGCTGCAGGCGCATGCGCTGCGTATCAGCGCCCGGCGCTGCGCGTGTCGCGGCAAGACAGCTGTGCGCTGCGGCATACCGCGCTGCTGTGCGCTGTCGCGGCGTGCATCGGCGCTGCGGCGTCGGCGCGACAGCGGCGCGCGCAGGCTGTGCGCTGCGCGCGTAGCGGCGCCCGGCATTGCGCGTGTTGCGGCGCACAGCTGTGCGCTGCGCGCGTAGTGGCCCCTGGCGCTACACGTGTTGCGGCGCGTGGCTGTGCGCTGTACGCGTAGCGGCGCTGCTGTGCGTTGTGCGCGTTGCCGCGCTGCTGTGCACTGTGCTCATAGTGGCGCGCGACTGTGCAACGCTTATGCACTACAAGGCAAAATCTAATACTTTGTCAAAATTTTGACAAAGTCTTAGATCTGCTTATCACACAATGATTTTGAAAAAATAATTATTGAACAGATTTAGTTGGATATGTTGGAGAGTTACAATCCTTTACTTTCCAACCCAAATAAATATGTCTTAAAAAGGAATGATTAAGAAATTTACTAAACTCTAAAAAATCACATTTACCTTGTGTCACACCCTTGATCGGCTAGGAATGGTCCAGCTTGGTTCATAACCACCATTTCACTTGGTTTATCTTGATCCATAACTGCCTTTGACTTTGTCTAGGCTTGATCCATAACTACCATTTTGACTTTGTCTAGGCTTGATCCATAACTGCCATTTTGACTTGGTCCAAGCATCCTCTTTGATTCATTTTTCGCCCATGTATATCAATTTCTGTACTCATTTAAACCCATATGAGATCTAATCCACTTGATTCATAGAGTCAAGTGGGGTTAGTCAAAATAAACTTATAATGAGGAATAAAACATAAACTCTTGTCATTTCATGATAATATATATGCGTAAATGATGGCATAATTTATGATAAAACTATGTTCATCACTTTTATCGAGAGATTCATCGTCGTCCACTTTGACGACATCCTCATCTATAGTCAGTCAAGAGAGGAGAACGTCGAACATCTTCCGCAAGTTTGCACCGTCCTTCAAAGCGAACAACTATACATGCACCCAAAGAAGTGTAGCTTCCTCATCGTGGAAGTTGCCTTCCTCGGGTTCATCGTGTCCACCCAGCGCGTCACCGCGGACCCGGACAAGGTCCGGGCCATTACATCATAGCTGTCATCGGCCAACCTCCACGATGTATGGAGCTTCATCAGCCTTACTACTTTCTACCGATGCTTCATACAGAACATCAGTTCCTTAACGGCTCTTATCACTGACTGCCACATGGTGGAGCCGTTCACTTGGACGCAGGCCGCCGAGCGAGCTTTCCAGCAAGTGAAGCTCCTGATGACGCAGGCGCCTGTCCTCCGCCTAACCGATCTTGGGAAGGTGTTCAAGGTTACCTACGATGCCTCTATCATCCGGATCAATGGTGTCCTTAGCCAGGAGGGTCACCCCATTGAATTTTTTAGCAAGAAGCTGAACGATGTTAGGCTCCGTTACTTGATGTACGACAAGGAGTTCTACGCCATAGTCCAGGCACTGAGACACAGGCGACACTATCTCCTTTGGAAGGAATTTGTTCTCTTCTCGGATCATGAGGCACTCAAGTACGTGCACTCCTCGTAGAAGCTGAGTGACCGACACGCGAGATGGGTCGAGTGTTTGGAGAACTATTCATTCGTCATCAAGCACAAGAAGGGCAAGGATAATGTCATCACTGACGCGCTTAGCCAACGAGCCCGCGTGCTCAACATCATGAGGGTGAAGGTCCTCGGGTTCAAGACCATTCAGGAAGGATACGACAGTTGCCCTGACTTTGGACCGATCATTGCTAGAGTTCGATAGGGACCGTCCCGCTACTATCGGGACTACGTCATCACCGACGACTACCTGTTCTACCAGAACAGGCTTTGTGTGCAACGCACGTCCTTGCGCGACTTCCTCACATGGGAATGTCATTCTGGAGGTCTTAGCGGTCACTTTGGACGTGACAAGACCATCTCTGCCATAGAGTACCAATTCTAGTGGCCATCGCTAAAACGCGATGTCGGCAACATTGTTGCCCAATGCCGTGTATGCGCCTTGGCCAAACAAGTCAAAAAGAGTGCTGGGTGGTATACCCCACTACCGACGCCCAAGCGTCCCTCGGATGATGTCAGCATAGACTTTGTCCTAGGACTGCCCCGGACAACACGATGACACAACTTGAAGATGGCGCACTTCGTGCCCTACACGAAGACCTCTGACGCCACGAAGGTTGCACAACTGTTCTTCTGAGAAATTGTGCACCTCCATGGCCTGCCAGCTTCTATCGTGTCTGACTGAGACGTACGCTTCACGAGTGGAAGACCTTGTGGAGTCTCCTTGGCACATGGCTTAAATTTTTGACTGCGTACCACCCATAGATCGACGGTCAAACGGAAGTCGTCAATCAAAGTTTGGGCAACCTACTACGTTCCTGAGTGGGCAAACACCTCGCGACTTGGGATTTGATCATCCCTCGCGCTGAGTTCGCGTATAATTCATCGGTGAACCGCACCACCGGGTTGAGCCCATATGAGGTCGTCTATGGCCAGGCCTGTCATTGCCCACTAGACTTAGCACCTGTTGACCCCCATGTTAGGGTATCCGAGGATGACATTGCGTTCGCCAAGCATATTCATGATAGGATCAGAAGCCAAAATGCATTGTACAAGCAGTCTGCCGACTTGCACCGCCGACCCGGAGTCTTCAATGTGGGAGACCTGGTGATGGTTTGGCTTAGGTCTGAGAGATACACTCCCATGACGGCTACGAAGCTACACGCTCATAGTGTTGGCCCATTCTCGATCCTACAACGGGTGGGCAAAAATGCCTACGTCGTCGAGATTCCTCCTACGTGGGGAATAAGCTCCACCTTCAACGTGGCAGATTTGGCTCTGTACCGAACCCCTTCTCACCCCCTCGTCCAAGCCTCACTAGACCCTTTCAATGTGGGTGAGTTTTCCGCGACCACTCCCCCGTTTGTTTCACCCGATTGACACGAGGTAATCGATTGTGTACTGCAAGAGATAATTGACTATTCAGGAAACGAAGCCTCGAGGAGGTTCTTGGTACGGTGGCTGGGACGGACCAGCACAGACGACACGTGGATATCAGAGGCAGAACTCTGCCTCCTTTGACCGGATCTACTCCAGCCGCTGCCCTTCAACACTCCTAACTCGCTAGAGTTGAGTTCTTCTGACCTAGGGAGGATTGATGGCGCAGCTCCAGCCGCAGCCCCAGAAAGGTCTTCGGAGCCGTACGTGTTCAGCCCGCTCGGCAAGCCAAGGCGACGGTATGCACGCCCAACTTCAAATATTCTGGGTTATGGCACCTTATCATCGTCTTCATGTTCTTCATTTTGTTCGTCATTTTACTTTTGGTTTTCGTCGTTCGTCATTTTAAATCGCGTCGTGATAAGCTATAAGGTGGAAGGTCCGTCCTATAAGGATCTCCTTCGTTTCTTTGTTCTTTTCGTACGTCTTCTTGTTGTCAAGGTCATAGGTTTGAGGTCATCTTTGGTGTCTTTTTTGTTTTATTGGTCTAAGGGCCTCCCTTCCCCCCCTATATAAGGGAAGAAGGGATGCCCTAAATGATACCCTCGTTGAATTTTTGAATAAGAAGTTTTCTTGTTGACAGTCAGGGTTACGATCCTAGAAGAAAGAAGGGGGGGAAGAGGAGAAAGGGGAAGAAGAAAGGAGCAAGGATGAGAGAGAACGCCGCCGTCGCCCAAGCCGTGGCTCAAGCCGTCCCCTCCTGTGCCAGCCGACGCCGCGCCGTTGCACTATTGTCATTCCGCGCGGCCCTACCACGGACGCGACAAAGCATCATCCAGCACCTTTCGCACTACCGCCGGTGCAAAGCCGCCGCTCCGGGTGACTTTGTCATGGTCACGTCTAGCACCATTGGCACTCCTCGTGCTACCGCCGCTACAGAGCGTCACCCCGCGTGGGCTTGTCTCGGTCGCGCCTTAGCACCGCCGGGCGCCTCTTGCACTGTCGGTGATACTCTCTAATTTTTGGTGTTTAACTAATGATTTTTAGGACTCTATCTAATTCATCAATATGTGAGGTTTAGAGATTATTCAACAATTTATTTACCTCACTAACCTAGGGTAAGTAAGGGTCGAACCACAAGGAGCAGGTCAGTCCAATTATTTCAATTCAATATTTTTTGTTTTACTTTCTTGATTCAATATTTGTTTTAAAGTTAAACAGATTTATGATTTAAATATCGGATCAATAATGAAGATTTTTAATTAATTGCTTTTTTAGTTTTAATTATTGAATTTCAGTTTGAGATCTCAAATTGAAATTTAAAATTTAAAGTTAGACAGATCTGGACTAAGTCTCAGATATGTCATCATTTTGCGGTACCTGTGTGGTACCGCACGCTATGGTGTGCGGCGACTGATTTCAGCGCGCGGCTGCACAGTCGTGTGTGGCGTGCACGCAGCGCGCGGCTGTGCGATGCACGTGTAGCAGCGCGTGGCTCCGCACTGCGCGTGTCGCAGCGTGCAGCTGTGCAGTCGTGTGCGGGGGGTTGTGTAGTGTTCGTGCGATGGCACACTACTGCACACAGATTGTGTATCCACAACTGTGTGGTTGTGCACTGTGCTTGCAATGGCAGTGCACTCACACACAGTCGTGTATGAAAACACAATTCTATTAATATAATTAACAGAAAATGTTGGATACGTTGGAAAGTATTAACTTTATACTTTCCAATCCAACTTTACCTGTCTAAAAGTAATTTTAACAATAACTGAATTCTAAGAAATCACCATACTTTGTGTCACGCCCCTTCATGGCTAGGAAGTGATCCTTCTTCTTAGAATCTTCTTAGCTTTGTCTCCTCACTTAGCTCAATTGCTCATCAACAACAGAGGGTCTATATAACTTTGAAAACAAACAACACTCCACTCTTCCAACGAAAATTTTAGACAACTTAAACATTGTTTTTGAGATAGTATTTATAGGATTTCTTCTCTCTAAACTCCTTCGATCTTTTGAATGGTCCAGCTTGATTCATAACTGCCATTTGACTTGGTTTATCTTGATCCATAACTGCCATTTGACTTTGTCTCGGCTTGACCCATAACTCCCATTTTGACTTGGTCCATGCATCCTCTTTGATTCATTCATTGCCTATGTACACTATCTCCAAATCAATTTCTGCACTCATTTAAACAATGATGAGATCTAATCCACTTGAGTCATAGAACCAAGTGGGGTTAGTCAAAAGAAACTTATAATGAGCAATTAAATATAAACTCTTGTCATTTCATGATAATATATATGCATAAATGATGGCATAATTTATGATAAAACTATGTTCATAAGTCAGACTCGCCGCAGACGCTTCGCCGTCCCCAACTGGTGCAGTTGCACCTTGTGTCTCTTCACCGACGTCGGGATCAGGCCCTAGCCGCGCCAAGCCGATCCTCTCGTCTTGTGGAACGCGGGGACACCCTGCACCATGCTCATCATGTGACACCCGTGGGTTGCCACGCATGATACCCCTGCTGCTCGCAGACACAGCTCGTGTTTCACGCATGCTCGCGTGCCGCAGCCGGTCCCTCACCCGTCACTCCATGCCCTCCCCCTCGACTGAATCCCAGTACCTTCGTTGCCCGAGCATCTCCCCCGTCGACCACAGCTGGCGACGATGTTGGAGTTGCTGTGCTGCCGGATCGCATTGCACCCCGTCGCGCCCCCAAGCCACGCCGGCGGTGTTGCGCCTTGGCGCCACCCCGCCGTGTGATTCCTTATGCCAACCCCCCGCTAATCGCTGCCGAATCAACCCTCACCTGCATTTCAGCACTTTTTGTTCCTCGGCGTCACCGTCAGTCACTAAAGCCCCTCGACGTCTTGGCCACCCCCACCGAACCCATGCACGACACAAGGACGATCCCTCCCAGAACGACGATGAGGCACACTGTTACATTGCTGTCCTTTATTTCTTGCAATATGCTATCATTTGCCTCCACCGCGCTCGGGTTAGACGTAGGTAAGCATGCGAGGTGGAGTGAATATCTGTTTATCTCGAGTGTCTTACCTTTTTGGCACGAGTCGAGTCTGCTCATCCCGCGGGAGCACCATCCAGCGGGAGTCATCCCGTTCAGTGCCGTAACGTCCTCATCCAGCCG